>NC_134688.1:180412777-180739444 GCF_050947455.1 Rhinoderma darwinii
GTTGAATTAAAAAAACGTCTGTAAATCAGGAGCCGGTTTCCCTTGAAAACTGCTCCGTATTTTCAGACTTTTTTTTTTTTTGCGAAGTATGTGAACATACCCTAAAGGCGACTGCATAGCTACATGCTGGGTTTTATACACCCGTGGCAATGGGACTAAACATGACACCTGAATTCAATGATTAAAAGGTGTCCCAAAACTTTTGTCCATATAGTGTAAGGCCTCATGCACACTAACGTGTTTTTGCAACCGCAACAGTACGGATGAATTGCGGACACATTTGTTTCTATGGGCCCATACACACCACTGTGGTTTACACGGACCATGTGGGGGCCGCAATTGTAGACCAAACAACTGAGGGCAAGTCAGCTTACGGTCTGCAATTGCGGTCCACCACCATTGAACTGAATGCACATCTTTTGTGTGCATTGTCCATGATTGCGGAGGGCCCGTGGATGACAATGCTATGGCCTTGTGCATGAGACCGAAGTCTAATGCCTGCTGCATGGGGGGGGGGGGGGAAGAGAGAAACTGGTTCATCGTTTTGTACTGTGATCCAGTATAAATTTCCCACTGTTTGAATCATAAGGCCAAATGCACACGATGCTGATTTGCCGTGGGGATTTTCCTGCTGCAAATCCGCAGTATAGTATCAGCAATTTCAAGTAATCTCAACTAGACTCTTTTTTTTTTTTTTCTTTTTTGGGGTTTATTTTCTGCACCTAAATTGCCCTATGGTGCGTATTTTGAAATCCGCAGCATGTCAATTTTATCTTTTGTGTTTCCACCTGCGAATTGTATCTGACTAGTTTATAAAAAATAAAAAACGCGCCTATTTCCGCATCAAAATGTAAAAACACTATAATGCGGATTTTCTGCACCAATGCACACGATGCATATTACGAGCAGCAAATCCACAGCGAAAGGCCCCATGCACAGGTCCGTATTTTTATTTTAGTTTTACTGTCCCGAAAAAAGGATCCGTATGCATTGGTTAATCATCCGCATATACTGGGCTTTGCCCGCAAATACAAATACGGTCAGTAGTGTATCTGTAGTGTGTCCGTATTTACTGGTCCGTAAAATTAAGAAAATAACAAATGTGGAACATCTGCAAACCCCATGGGACACATTTGCTTTGCGCCACTTTCTTTGACATTTCTGCTGTGTGATGGGTATGTTCAATTCCTCGGCTGATCTAGCTTTGGTTTATTATTCTTGTATAATTTAAATTACTTTAAAAACTGTAGTTCTGTGGTGCGTTATTCGTGTATCCATACATCCTACTTCCGCCTCACATAGCCCTAATCCACAACACACACGCTTCAAAAAAAACAATTACATTTATATTAACTTTATTCAGAAACAAAAACAAAAAAGTTTGACTAAACTACAAATTCAAAGTATCTTTAACAAAACAAGAACAAAGTTGAAGAAAATAATCACAATTCCAAAAAGTCCTGTGGCATAGAACAATCAACATTTGTGGATGCATGTCCCCTGTCCCCCCTTGTTTTTGACTGGAGTGTTGGTATGGGCACTAGGGAAGATCTGGCTGGGTGGCTGATGCATGGCCCTATCCTGTGAGTACAGGGGCTGGGAATGGCCATAGTATCCCCTGTACTGTGGTGACCGCCCTGGTGGTTTTGGTAGGTGAGAAGGTGGTTGAACACACTTCCTGCTCCGATGGAGCACTATGGCATTAGAGTTCCACCGGAGCAGGATTTGAGGAATACACCACGACCCCAAGTATTGCCATCTCACACCTGATGAGACTGCCACGGGGAACATGCCTTAGATGCGTGGAAAGTGTTTTTGAAAACATCTTCCACCGTTTCTTCATTCCTGCATGATAGGTGGGCCCGCACTTGGGCATCAATCTGGGCCCTTGTGTCCTCCTGCCTTCTTTTGCGGCCACTCGATGTGGCCGGCTGAGTGAATCTGTCTGTGTCATCTTGGCCTTCTTCCTCCACAACAATAGGCTGCGATGTTGAGGCAGATGCAGTCTCCAATATTAGTTTCCCAGACTCCTCATCTTGAAGACTCGCGTGTTCTACAAAACAGTAAATTTGTTAAGAAACCCCTATTGAATTTGTTAACCGTGAAATGACTTCTCATGCAATATACATAGCAGCAAGCAATTGCGTAATACCGGTGGGACACAGTATCCCTCCATTTATTTGTGGAACATAGCATAGTCCTATGTCACCAAATGCACCTTTTTCCTACACACCTAGCCACATACAATTGTGTTTATCAAATGGGACATATTTTACTGATCAATGCTTTGAAAAGGAGGTAAGCTAACATAGATATTTACTTCTGGCCCAGGCTCCATTACATCTTTCAGAAAGAGAAGTTACTCTGTATACATATATATACGGTCTTTTCTTTGAAGCCCCATCTCCACTCCTGCCCTTGGAAGTTAGTTTCCTCCTAAACTGGTCAGGGCACGTATTTCAGCGTTACTTGGCTTCACTGACTGAGGTAAAAAAAATAAATATTAAAAATCTTTTGTAAGCATCCCAAATATATTATAGGAGGGGTGGGCAACTTACCATACTTTTTCTCCTCTGCTTTTCTGAGGCAATTTCCCACGCATCTTCTTTAATAGCTGTCAATAGTTTCCTCCTTGCCAGCTCCTTCAACAAACTGTCCTTGTAAGTCCTCTTCTTTTAGCCCATATGACTGGGTGGTCTTGGATGTTCATAATTAAGTTCTCCACTTGATCTTTGGTGAGAGACCTCTTTACTGGTGGTGTGTGGTACGCTCTCATCTGGCTTTGGCCTGCACCTAGGGGAAATCCCCTGGCGTCGCCTAGCAACGCGTCCGTAAATACGGACGGCGACGGGTGCACAGCAGTAGCCGTCCATAAATATGTAGGCGACCATATACTATGGGTAGTCAGTTGCGTAATTACAGACAAGAATAGGACATGTTCTATATTTTATGGAACGGACAACCATCCGTAAAAAAACAAAGGTGTCTGTAGCCCATAGAAATGAATGGGTCCATAATTACGGATGAAATCTACGGACGTGTGCATGGGGCATACAGTACCAGCAAAGTAATTGATATTTCAGGAAATCTCATGTACACGCTGCAGTTTTTTACGGCATGTAAATTGACCTGTGGTGCGTATTTTACAATCCGCAGCATGTCCATTCATCTTGCGTTTGTATCTGACTAGTTCTATGAAAAAACTCACCAAAACCCTGAGCATGGATACGCACCAATTTACACATCAAAATGTAAAAACCGCACCGAAAAAGGTTTTGATGCGTATTTTCCGCAGCAAAATAGGCAACATGTGCATGTAACTTTAGGATTGTGTTATGTTTAAAGGTTTAATTTCAGTTGTTAGAGGTTTTCCCATGAGACATTTATGACACATCCACATGATGTCAGATAGATGCGAGTCCCACCCCTGGGACCCGCACCTACCTTCAGAACGGGGCCCCCTTAATCCCGTTCTACCTTTTGCGGTCTCCCGACCACTTCCTGGTTATATGGTCGGGAGTTAAGAAAACTGCGTATCTCGCTGAGCTACGCGGTCTCTGTAAGGGTATGTTCACACACAGTGGTTTCAGATGTAATTCGGGTGTTTTACACCTTGAATTACGCCTGAAAAAACGCCCCTAATACGCCTACAAACATCTGCCCATTGCTTTCAATGGGAATTACGATGTTCTGTTCCCACGAGCCATCATTTTACGCGTCGCTGTCAAAATACGGCGTGTAAAATGACGGCTCGTCAAAAGAAGTGCAGGACACTTCTTGGGACGTTTTTGGAGGCAGTTTTCATTGACTCCATTGAAAAACCGCTCCAAAAATGGCCGGAAAAAACGCAGCGAAAAACACGAGTTGTTAAAAAAAAAAAAAAAAAAAAACGTCTGAAAATCAGGAGCTGTTTTTGCCTGAAAACCGCTCCGTATTTTCAGATGTTTTTGCTCACCGTGTGAACATACCTGATGTCCTATTGAACTGAATGGTAGTTAAGGAAACAGCGTAGCTCGCATGCTATGCTGCTTCCGTAACTGCTATTCACTACTATGGGAGTTACGGAAACCGCGTAGCTCGCTGAGCTACGTTTCAGTAACTCCCGACCATATAATCAGTAAGTGTCTGGGAGACAGCGAAAGGTAGAACAGGGTTTAGGGGGCCCCGTTCTGGAAGTAGGTGCGACCCGCATCTATCTGACATTTATGACACATCCTTTAGATATGTCAGAAGTGTCTCTGATAGGGAAACCCCTTTAAGAAACCCCCTTTTATACCTATTCTGATTGTCCAGCTGCTTCTATCTCTTCTCTGCTTACTGATGGCATGGGTAAGGGTATGTTCACACGGCTTATATTCAGCCGTTTTTCGGGCCATAAATACGGAAGCTGAGCGTTTCCAAACATCTGCCCATTGATTTCAATGGGAAAAACTGCATTCCGTTCCCAGGGGACGTTTTTTTACACAGACATTTTTAAAAACTGCATAAAAAAACACCACATAAAAAATAAGTGCATGTCACTTCTTGAGCCGTTTTTCATTCACATTAGAAAAACAGCTCTAAAATCAGGTGTAAAAAAACGCATCAAAAAACACTTGATGCTGAAAAGCAGAGGCTGTTTTCCCCTTGAAAACCGCTCTATTTTACAGCTGTTTTTTTGTTAAGCGTGTGAAGAGAGCCTAAAGGAGATCGGATTTGTATATAATTTTTAGCAAACAACAATGGAGCTTCTCATGATAGTATGACAACAGAGCGTAAAGTGTGTAATAAAAAAAATCCTACTTTAAAAATCCTCTTTCAATAGCTGCTCTAAGGCCCTGTTCACACAGAGGGTTTTGCAGGCAGAAATAAAAATCTGCCTCAAAAGTCATTCAGGATTTTTTAGGCAGATTTTGAGTTGCTTGCGCTTTCTTGTGGCATTTTTTTCACCCACGGCCGTTGAGGACTGCGGGCAAAAAACTGCAGCGAAAAACTTTCTGGCTCCGATTAATTTCAATGAGAGATCAGAGGCTAAACCGCGGTAAAAAACATGCCGTCTTATGCCGCGGCAAGGAAGAACCTCTGCCTCCCATTAAAATCAATGGGAGGTGGCTTCAGCACTTTTTTGGCGCGGATTCCAACGCAGTTTGTACTTGACTCCTCCTTACCCAGCCCTTATGTTATTCTTGAATTTTCACTACACCTTCCCAAGAGCAATATTCCTGAGCGACAGCTCATGTCACACTCTGCTGAAATCTGTTTCCACTGAGATACTTTTTCGTGTACAGATCCTAAAGACAGAAGTTTTTAATGAAAACTTAGTTTTGTCAAAATAAAACTGGTGTCGGGACAGGAGTTGTGTGGAATGAATACATGCTTTAATAAAAAAATATTATTATTAATATTCAGATAAGCGTTCCAGTACAAAATACAACCCATATGGATTAAAATGTAGAAATATAGTTGCAGATATCAGAAATATACATATTTATATATACAGTATAAATAAAAAAAACTAAGTGCTGCACATATTTCAAGTGGTTTCATTATTTAGGAGTATATTTCTGTTCATGATGTGGTTGGAAGAATTTAGAGCTGGAATACTGGATGTCAGGAAGAAGTGTCTACAATATAGAATCTGTCCTCACAATGCAGCCCCCATTTATTATCGCCGGCCTAAGGCTTTAATGTATTTTTTTTCATTTACCTTCAGAAAGGAGAAAGGAGTATAGACACATGGAAAACAGAAAATACTGCGTCACATATACACTGATTGCCAATTCTAGTGTTGGACCTCCTTTGGCCTTCAGAACCACAGTGATTTATCATGGCAGATTCCACTAGGTGTTGAAATTGTTCTGCAGAAATATTGGCCTGTGTGTGCAGGAAATCTTCTCACAGTTGCCGCTAAAGTGTCACCTTGCCTTCAAGAGGATCTGTTACTAGTTTATTAATTCCCTAACTAATCTAATAGGCGCTATGATGCTGATAACTACAGTGTCATTATTTTTTCAAAAATGTTTATTATTTGCAAAGCTATGAGCATTTTTCTAAATATGCTAATGTGGCTCTAATAGCCAAATAGGAGGCGCATCTTTCTTTTCACTGTGGCCGGTGTAATATTTTCTGCATGACACGGTCCTATCGTCATACAGCTTCTCCCCCTCCTGTGCCCAGGAATACAGAGTTTTCATATAGTATACAGCTTCCATTTCCAACTGGTATCTCCGGTTGAGATTAGAATCTCATCTTTCATATGCCACCAGAACCGCTGTTCTAGGTGGTCCAAAACCCTAGCTATGGCTATTTGAAGTGACTCTTCCCTCCAGCCTCATTCTCTCATACTTTGTGAAGCAGCTTCATGCTGATAGGACAGTGTCAGAGGCTGTGAGGTAGCTCCACCTCAGGAGAATTGCTGCTGTTGACGCCCATTTGTCAAGTATAGGCTCATTTACATATTTAGAAAAAAAAGTTCCTAACTTTTAAAATAAACATTTTGGAACAAAATTTTCACTGACATTATCAGTGGGACAGCGTCTATTAGATTAGCTAGGAGATTGGGCATTACTAAACTAGTGACAGAGCCCCTTTAAGGGTAAACAGCTGCCATGAAGAGATAAAGTTGGTGGGCCACAATACTGATAAGTCCTACTGGTCAAACATCTATCTACAGATATCAGAGGACTGGGGGTGTGCCACAAAAACATTCCTCACACCTTTACTCCACCTCCACCAGCCTGAACTGTTGACATTAGGAGGAATTGTTCACTATTTTCTCTGCAGCCCGAATTAGTGATCACCATGAATAAGTGCAAGAGTGCTAGTCAACATGTACAAGAATAGGAAACGTATGTTAGACTGCACCTCTAGTATGAATGAAATCACTTTATTACATTACAAAAAGAGCGCACAAACGTGCCGGACCACAGTCCTGGCCCTTGACCAGGCCAAAGGACAAATCACTCATGAAAAAAAGATAATCTTAGGCTCTATTCACACAACAGGGTCCGAGTGTCGGCCGATAAAAATGGCCGTTTTGGTCAGTTTTTCCCGGCCGTCTTGCATCCGTTCCGGACCGTGTGTCCGTTTTTAACGGCCGATTTTGACCCGTTTTTTTCCCTGCCCGTTTTAAAATCGGATGAATTTCATTTGTACATTTTTTGCCACACACTGCCCTCTGTAGATACTGCCAAAGCTCCCCTGTAGGTAGCGCCACACACTACCTTCTATTGGTAATGCCACACAGCAGAACCCTTGTACATAGTCACCCCCTCACCCCCATAGATGGCACCCCCCCTACTTTCCTGTAGGGGACAGCTCTAGGAGAAGTCCCTTACTTCACAGTCCATATATGGACAGTGAAGTGAGGGACTTCTGGATCGGAATCACCGGCCACAGCGCTGGGGATTCCGCTTCAGAATTCCCTGACGTCACCGTGTCCAAATATGGTCAGGGACTTCTCCTAGAGAGGAATCCCAGGCCCCAGCATTGCCGAAGCTGTGGCCGGGGATTGGGGATTCCGCTCCTCCAGGGAGCAAGAAAAGACCCTCCTCCTCCTCACATGCACTTCGCACTGTGAGGAGGAGAGAGAGCGAGCGACGGAATACACGGCCGTCACTTGGAGCACATTCAAGTGATGGCCGTGTATTAACCCAGCCCCATAGACTTCTGTGGGGGCCAGGAGAAGGTCCGAAAATAGGGCTTGTCCCATTTCTTGATAGCCCGGTTTTCCGGGCCGTCAAAAAATCGGTCGCATGAATAGCCCCATTTGGGGTCTATTGTTCCTTACTGCGGCCGTTTTTTGAACGGCCATCACAGGGCCGGAAAACCCTGTTGTGTGAATAGGGCCTTAGTCATGAATCATATGTAGGTCAACAGGGAAAAAAAATATCCGGAAATATATTGGTATTTTTTGGGACAAATTCTAAGGGTTTTGCCCCTATATCTACAAGCATGTAAACTCGGAACAATAAAGATACCCCTATAACATGAAAAATATAAAAGATATGTATTGACGTTCAAATGTATAAAAACTATCAACGAAACGGGTGGTTCATGGCTACGGCTCCATTAGGCTCAGAGGACTGGAAGCACGGCGATATGTGTGACGTCCTCTGATCCTCATGGAGCCATAAATCGCCCCTTTTTTTGATAATTTTTGTACGATTGCACGTCAATATATATCTTTTATATTTTTCATTTTATACGGGTATCTGTTCCGAATTTACATGCTTGTAGATATAGCGGCAAAACCCTTAGTATTTTTTGGGACATCCATATCAGGAAATATATCAGAATATCTTTTTCCTATTGTTCATGACTTATGATTATCTTTTTTTCATCAGTGATTTGTCCTTTGGCTTGTTCGGAGGCTAGGACTTTGGTCCGGCCTATGTTTGCGCGCGCTTAAATGTTTTGAAATTCTGTCTGTTTTTTCTGTAATAAAGTGATTTTATTCATGTTAGAAGTGCAGTCTGACATTCGTGTTTCCTTGGCTTGCCTTGCTGTTTTCCTTAGATTTAATGCCACTCAAACTGGTTGTCTGATGTTAAAGTCCGTCCGTGCTAAACAAAAAATTGTGCATTCAGATACGTTAATTGGAGCACCAGCGTTTTATACGGCTGCGATTTGCTTGACTGTTCACCACCTGTTCTTGAGAACGATTGTTACCTTCCTCTGACCGCTTTCCTCTACGTGTTGTTAACCACCACAGGATCCCCTTTCGCTGGATATTTTTCTTCAAATCACGCCATTCTCTGTCTACTCTCAATACCATTGCACAAGAATATCCTACAAGATCTAGCACCAATGACCATTCCTAGAAAATTACTAGATTTTTCCATTCGAACGTGGATTCAGATTGAAACTGACCCACAGAAAACTTGATTGTATACTGCACTCCAGGGGTCACATGTCTAATTTTCATACAGGGACACTCCAATCGTGAAAGGGCAGGTGTCTATAATAAAGTGGCCATTCTGTGTATATCAAATACAAATCAGCATTTTCAGTCAAGGTATACAATATCTGCAGCAATGATGTGCCAACATGTTGAGAAATCATTTCATTAGATATTACATTTTTACTTTCATAAGTTCAACTAAACGTGAAAACGTGCCCGTAAATACGGGTGGAATACGGGTGACACCGGACCCATATTTACAGGCACGGGCTCGTAAATACTGGTGCAAAACGGGTCGAATACATGTGACACCGGACCCGTATTTACGCCAGTATTTACGGGTGGGAAAAAATACGGTCGTGTGCATGAGGCCTAACTGAGGGAAAAAAAAATGAAGTTGAGTTATTTAAGATAAGGGTTAATAAGGGTAGAATGACTATCCTTAGGATAGGCCATCAATGATAGATCAGCAGGGGTCTGACTCTCGGCACCCCTGCCGCTCAGCTGTCTGAAGGGCCTGCGAGGCTCGTATGAGTGACACAGCCTCTTCGTCGTTTACATGGTTTTCCTCTCGTTTGTACTGTTCATTGGGAAAGTGGTGCAATACCTTGCATAGCCGATACAAATGTAACTTCGTGCAAACGAGAAGGAAACGCTGTAAAACAGCAAAAAGAGGCTGCGGTGCTCGTATGAGCATCAGGGCCCCTTTGAGCAGCCTGTTGGCCATTCATTTTGAAAACTCAACCCCTTTAAGTAATATATTAGAAAGTTACTACACCGGCCTGCTGTGCTATTACGACGTACACATGAACTTAATGGATGAGCGGGTAGTTCCTGTACAAAGCACAAAAACTAAACTCAGACTCAAACCGATCACGATGGATCCTAATTATTGCTATGAGACTATTTATCACATCAGACTCCCCCACTACCCAGTCTCAAATGTTATTGTATTGGTAAGTCCCATGACATAAAACTAAAAAATGTCGACCACTGCAACGAATCAGATGTGATCGTGTGACAATGTTGCTGAAGCTTCTGATCACACCAAAGTTGCAACTTTGTGCAACTTGACTCAGCTGTGAGACAAATTGTGTGTCTGAAGCTTCTATAGAAAAGCATTCAGTCATACAACCAAAGTCCCCAGCCTAAGCGAAATCTCCCAAAACTACAATTTTTCTTTAATGCAAATAGGAGAATTACCACATACTACGTAGTTGCAGCATGAACATTTTCTCATGTCGGTCGCCAGAATTGTTTGTGCAAACAGTATAAATCCATGGACCAATCCAGACTGCCTCAGAGTCTATACTGAAATTGAATAGTTCCAGGAATACCATTTTTTGTAGGTACTTCAGTATACTCTCAGTCCTAGAATCTTATGCAGATACTCCAAGGCAAATGTATCCAGTCGGAATTTGCTATACAAGGTTTGAAGTGACCGCCGAAGTGAGGACTCATCCATTGCTAGGTAGGAGTGTGTATTTTTACAGTTTTACTGTACTTCCATCTTGGTAACCTGGAGTAGAGATCCAATAAATTAGATTGATATGACAATGCATGCAGAATAGAAATTTAATTTGGTAAATAAACCACATTTAGGTTGGCTTCACACGCAGCATTTTAAGGAAAAATGCCACTATTTATTTTGCTTCAAAAAAACGCTGTGGCCAGATATTAGCTGAATGTCAATGGGGAAATATAGAACGTGCTGCAGACATTGTTTTTTTTAGGTGCCGTTTTTTCTTTTTTGCATGGAGTTTTTTGGGTCAGTGGCATTTTTCAAAATTGCTGCAAGGCTGGCCTTAGCCATTATTTTGCTTTATTTAGTGGTGTTTTTGTCCCATAGATATCCCTAGAGAAAAAAAAAACCTATGGATATCTATGGGACAAAAACACCACTAAATAAAGCAAAATAATGGCTAAGCCAGCCTTGTATCAATTCGTGTTGTGTTTATTTATGGTGTTTTTGGTGGCGTTTTGTAAGAAAAAAAAACGTGTTGCAAAGATGAATCTTTGGATCACATGATTAGTGATGTAAAAAAAACCACCTAAAATAAAAAACAGGTAGTAAAACACACTATTTTGAAAAAAACACCACCAAAATTGCCATAAAAAAACACACGTACTATTTTCCCAAAAAAAGCAACGTTTTTTTTTTTGGGGGCACTTCTTTGACCAAAAAATGCCACACAAAAAGATTGTGTGAAGAAAGCCTTAAGAAGTAAAGTTCATAACAGTTAATTGATAGCATTGGTCTTTCCTCCTTACCTGCTCTGTGTCTATTTAATCGACATCAACATCTTCATTGTTTTCATCCACAGCCGTGTTTTGAGATTTTATTTTGTTGGATAATAGACCACTAGAAAAAGAGGAAGGAGTATTGTAATTGTACTTCGAAGTCTGCCCTTACTTTTTTTTTTACCTGTAAAACAAGACATTCTTCTACTTATCCTTGCACTGTTCTCGGTATGACTTAAAGAGCACTAAACTTTTCAGAACAAGCTGTCAAATGTGTGTACACAAGGAATAACACTATTTCTGACCATTATATGACTTGTATACGGCATTTTTAGCAGTTTTTCCCACTGCGGACTCGATCACTAATTCTCAGTGGTCTCTGAGCTAGTGGGCAGAGAGTCAGGGTATATTTCAAGCGAAAACAGCTCCTGATTTTCAGACATTTTTGTAACAACACGCGTTTTTCGCGGCGTATTTTATGGCCGTTATTGGAGCTGTTTTTCAATGAAGTCAATGAAAAACGCCTCCAAAAACGTCCCAAGAAATTACCTGCACTTCTTTTAACGCGGCGTCATTGTACGCACCGTATTTTGACAACGACGCGTAAAATGAAGCCTCGTGGGAACAGAACACCGTAAATCCCATTGCAAGCAATGGGCAGATGTTTGGAGGCATAATGGTGCCGTTTTTTCAGGCGTAATCCGATGCGTAAACGGCCCAAATTACGTCTGAAACCACTGCGTGTAAACATACCCTAACTGTTAGGCTGGATTCACACGAGCGTGGCGTTTTTGCGCGTGCAAAAACCACTTGACAGCTCCGTGTGTCATCAGTGTATGATGCGCGGCTGCGTAATTTTCGCGCAGCCGCCATCATAGAGATGAGGCTAGTCGACGGCAGTAACTAGTCACTGTCCAGGGTACTTAAAAAGTTAACTGATCGGCAGTAACTCTTTCAGCACCCTCGACAATGAATTCCGATCACAATATCGAGCAACCTGTTAAAAAAAAAAAAAAAAGAAGTTCGTACTTACCGAGAACTTCCCTCCTGGCCGTTGCCTTGGTAACGCGTCCTTGGTGACGCGCCTCTCTTGACATCTGGCCCCACCTCCCTGGATGACGCGGCAGTCGATGTGACCGCTGCAGCCTGTGATTGGCTGGAGCTGTCACTTGGACTGAATTGTCATCCCGGGAGGTCAGACTGGAGGAAGAAGCAGGGAGTTATCGGTAAGTCAGAACTTCTTTTTTTTTTTTACACGTTCATGTATATTGTGATCGGAAGTCACTGTCCAGGGTGCTGAAACAGTTTAACTCTTTCAGCACCCTGGACAGTGACTATCTCCTGACGTCGCGTACCGGAAATTTTTTTGCCGGGTTCGGTCAAAACGAGTTCGGCCGAACCCGGTGAAGTTCAGTTCGGTTGTCCGGGTTCGCTCATCTCAAAGACACTCCGTTTGGATGTTTGTAAACAGAAAAGCACGTGGTGCTTTTCTGTTTACATTCAGAGTTTGACAGCTCTTGCGCGAATCACGCAGTGGTTTTCACGCACCCATTGACTTCAATGGGTGCGTGATGCGCGAAAAACGCCGAAAGAACGGACATGTCGTGACTTTTTTTCAGCGGACTCACTCTGAGGAAAAATCACGGACATGTCAGCACGGCCCCATAGACACATATAGGTCTGTGCAACGCACGTTGCACGGACGTTTTTCCCGTTCGTCTGAATAAAGCCTTATCGTGTGTCTTCTATACACTGCACACATAGGAGAGCAAGAGTCTCCTGTTCTATCTCTATAACACACATATAATATATATATAATACATAAGAGACAACAAAGTTTGATCAGCACATTCCAACAAAATGAAACAAAATGTGTATACAGGTACAAGGAAGCCTAACACTTTGTAAACACTAATGCCACCTAAACACTATAAATAAATAAATATGCATTGCTGCTGTATCCTCTTACAATAGTGAGGTTCTTAGCGCATATTTTGATCAAATTGTGTGAGCCCACCTGCCACTACAAGGCGACCTCTAGAAGGTGCTCTCTACACTGCTCATATACCCAAAACTGGGACAAAGCCTATATATGCTTGGGGATGGTAGGAACCAGCATTAAATTAATTAAAATCACCCAGGGTAGAATGGGAGAAGTGCAGTCACTAACCCCACATATATAATAGTTAGTTAAGTAAATAACAACTTATCGAGAGGAGTCCGGCGGCATCGGGTGCATGCACAGTGTGCACATGAAGCTGAGCAGAGTACACCTTCCTTCACTGCGCATGCACAGTGTACTGTCCCCTGCTTCATGTACGCAATGTGCTTGATGCTCTCGACTTATCTTGGTAAATTGTAAACTAGCTCACAGAATGCCAGTGAGAGGAGGTCATGTCACGATAGGGGCATTTCTTAACTAGTTTGTTCTGAAGTTGGAGTATGACACCAAATAGTGAGGATGTCATAACAAAAGCAGGAGTCTGTCTTATTTGTAGGAATGTTTCACTAAGGTTACATTCACACGAGCGCGATAGATTTATGCACGTAAAAAACGTCTTTGCATCAGTGTGCTTTGAGTGTTGCATGTTTTTTCACGCACTTGCAAGCATCTTTTTAAAAAAAATAAATTAATATAATTGAAAAAACACTTGTGAAACACGGACAGCACAAGGCTGTGCGTGGTTTTCACACACCCATTGACTTCAATGGGCGACTAGGTGATTGAAAACGCACCAATATAGGACATGCAGCGATTTTCACGCAACGGCCACTCGTTGCGTGAAAACTCAAACATGTGTGAAAAGCCCCATTGAAATAAATGCACAGTACACGGACAAGAATCACGCTCGTCTGAATTAGCCCTAACTAATAGCAAAGGCATTCTATAATGTTTAAAATATATATATTTAATGTAAAGAAATATTTTAATGTTAAAATATTTCACAGTTTGTTAACCCCTTTAGTGACGTGTCACTTTATGTGGTAATAACTTGGGAATGCTTTTACCTATCCAAGCGATTCTGAGATTCTTTTCTCGTGACATATTGTACTTTATGAAAGTTTTAAAATTTGGTCAATAAATGTAATATTTATTAGTGAAAAACAACAAAATTTTGAGAAAATTTCCCAAAATTTGCATTTTTCTAAATTTAAACGGATCTGCTTGTAAAACAGATCGTAATACCACACAAAATAGTCACTAGTTACCATTTCCCATATGTCTACTTTTTAGTTTGCATCGTTTTTTGAACGTCCTTTTATTTTTCTAGGACGTTACAAGGCTTAGAACTTTAGCAGCAATTTCTCACATTTTCAAGAAAATTTCAAAAGGACATTTTTACAGGGACCAGTTTAGTTGTGAAGTGGTTTTGAGGGCCTTATATATTAGAATCCCCCAATAAATCACCCCATTTTAAAAACTGCACCCCTCAAAGTATTCAAAACAGAATTCAGAAAGTTTCTTAACCCTTTAGGCGTTTCACAGGAAATAAAGCAAAGTAGAGGGGAAATTTACAAATTTAATTTAATTTTTGCCGAAATTCATTTGTAATAAAAAAAATTCTGCAACACAGAAGGTTTTACCAGACAAACGCAACTCAATATTTATTGCCCAGATTCTGCAGTTTTTAGGAATATCCCACATGTGGCTCTAGTGCGGTAATGGACTGAAACACCGGCCTCCGAAGCAAAGGAGCACGTACAGGATTTTGGGGTCTGCTTTTTTTTAGATTATATTTTAGGCACCATGTCAGGTTTGAAGAGGTCTTGTGGTGCCAAAATAGTGGAAACTCCCCAAAAGTGACCCCATTTTGGAAACTACACCCCTCAAGGAATTTATCTGGGGGTTATAGTTAGCATTTTGACCCCACAGGTATTAATTAATAGAAATTAATTAACCTTTGCAGGACTGATCCTTTTTTGCTTTTACATTTTAGTTTTTCACTCCCCGCCATCCAAGAGCCATAACTTTTTTATTTTTCCATCAATAGAGCGGTGTGAGGGCTTATTTTTTGCGGGAAGAGTTGTAGTTTCTAGTGACACCATTTAAAGTACCATATAATGTACTGGGAAACCAAAAATAAAATTCTTTGTGGGGTGAAATTGGAAAAAACTGCAATTCCTCCATTGCTTTTTGGGTTTCGTTTTTATGGCTTTCACCGTGTGGTATAAACGACAACTTAAACTTTATTCTGCGGGTCAATACGATTACGGTGATACCAAATGTATATATTTTTTTATATTTTACTACTTCTACAAAGAAAAAACTATTTGTTAAAAAAAACAATTGTTTTGCATCAACACATTCTGAGAGCCATAACTATTTTATTTTTCCATGAATTCAGCGGTGTGAGGGCTTATTTTTGGCAGGACGAGCTGTAGTTTTTATTGGTACATACAACATTTGTGGTACATACAACGTTTTGATCACTTTTTATTACATTTTATTTAGAGCTTTGGTGAAAAAAAACAGTGATTTTGGCAGTTTAAATGCTTTATTTCTTAGGGCGTTCATTATGCGCTAAAAATTACAGATTTACTTTATTCTGCGGGTCGGTACGATTATGGCAATATATCTTTTTTTATGTTTTGCAGCGATTGCACAATAAAATCACTTGTTTATAAAATTATTTCTTTTCTGTGTCACCATATTCTGAGAGCCGTAACTTTTTTATTTTTCAGTCCAAAAAGCGGTGTAAGGGCTTGTTTTTTGCGGGACAGGTTGTAGTTTTTATTGGTACTATTTTGGGGTACATGCGACTTTTTGATCACTTTTTATTCTATATTTTGGGAGGGGTGGTGACCAAAAAGTAGTGATTCTGGCATAGTTGTTAGTTTGGTTTTTTTGCGGCGTCCGCCATGCGGGAAAACGAACATTATATTTTTATAGATTGGGTCGTTACGAACGCGGTGATACCAAATATGTGTACTGTTTTTTAACGGTTTCATTTTTTTCCCTATAATAAGAGACTTTTTATAGGAAAAAAAAATCTTTTATTTTTACACTTTTGTAAAACATTTTTATAAAATTGTTTTAATTTTTTTTTTTAAATTTTTACACTTTCTTATTTTACCTGCAGCTCTGATCTCTCCGATGTGCTGCAAACCCCCTAAATGCGGAGATCGCAATCGAGCGCCGCATTTAACAGGTTAATTGCCAAAATTAGCGGCGATGAGCCGCTGATTGGCAACAGTGGAGTGTCAGCTGTCGGGGACAGCTGACCTCCCCGTTCCCGATGCACACTGTCAACGACAGTGTGTATCACGAACAACAGTGACGTCCTGTCACTCTGACAGAAAGTCTATCAGGAGGCTGGTCCTGATAGGCTTCCATACATGGCAGACACGGCGGCCATTACTTGGCCTTCGGCCGCCATGCTGGCTTTTTGCAAACCTCACGATTTCATTGTGAGGTCTGCCGATGTGCTAGAAACCCCTAAAATGCGGCGATTGCAATCGATCACCGCATTTAAGGGGTTAATTGCCGAAACCAGCGAAAATGAGCCGCTGATCGGCAACAGTGGAGTGTCAGCTGTCGGGGACAGCTGGCCTCCCGGTTCCCGATGCACACTGTCGCCGACTGTGTGCACCGGGAACCGCGCAGTAACTGTACGTCCCTGTGCGATAAGACACTGACTACTTGGACGTACAGTGGCGTCGTGGTGCGCCTAGGGGTTAAAACAGCTCAAATATGGACACTTGTCTATTACTTATAAGTCACTGGCATAAACATATCGTTGACAGTGTGTGACCACTTGATTGTTGTGTAGTCCCCTAGCACACCACCAGTGTAAAAAAAAACATGACTTATTTCACTGAAGTAAATGACCAATGCTGATGCTGCCATTTTTTGCTCATTATACTCTAGAGTCCTATCTGCTGTGTGACATTAACCATTTGCACCATGCACATCAGTTTGTAAACGTGTAGTGAAAAGCGGGGGTGTGGCTTGCTGCTTTCCAAGGAATAAAACACATTTATAAAATGCAACCTTTTCAAAAAGTCACGAAATTGGAAGGAAAGTCGCATCTCTACTCCACACAGACTCTGGAGTTGAAAAAGTAGTAATTTATCCAGTGTGAAAGTTAATGGCTGTAGTGTATGTTGTAACAGATTTATCAAATGGGACACGTGGTCATAAATTTGTCATAACAAATCTTATGTCCATTATAATCTAATTTAACTCCTTCCCGACTGCCCACTGTCTTTTGACGGAAGGCGGTGCAGGTTCCCAGCCTACGACAATGTCTTTTGGCGTCGCTGTAGATGAGGCTAATGAGCTCTCGTGCGAGCGCTCATCCTCTAATTAGGAGCTGTAAGTAACAGCTCCTGATCCTAGAGAAGCCTCCTGAACACAGCTGGGGTCAGAAAACATTCG
Source organism: Rhinoderma darwinii (assembly GCF_050947455.1). Taxonomy (NCBI): domain Eukaryota; kingdom Metazoa; phylum Chordata; class Amphibia; order Anura; family Rhinodermatidae; genus Rhinoderma; species Rhinoderma darwinii. The sequence continues at coordinate 180,430,279 of NC_134688.1, forward strand.
GACCCCCGCTGTTTAACCCTTTGATTGCCGTAGTCCGTGGCCTCGGCATGACCAAAGGGAATTCCCCTCTTTGATCGCATCACCGGGATTCCAGTGATACGATCAAACACCAGGGAATCCCTCTGCAGTCAGCCCTGGGGACATACAAAGGACCCCAGGGCTGTCTGTTCCGTTTGCCTGCTGTTCGGGCACACTATGTGCTGCCCTAACAGCAGCCTGTGTCATAGTGACACAGTGTAATGTATTAGCATACAGGAGTATGCTAATACATTATAAGTAAAAAATAAAGTTATAAATAAAGTTATCCCTTAATGGGATTAAAAATAAATAAATTAAAAAAGTCATTATTTTGCATAAAATATATTTTATTGCCCCTACACTAAATAAAAACAAAAAAACCTACACATATTAGGTATCTATACCCACTGTAATAACCTGAAGAATTAATCTAACGGGTTATTTAGCGTGAACGGGATAAAAAATAAACAAGAAAATCAATGCAGAGAATCGCTTTTTCCTATATTCACGCCATGAAAGGCAAAAACAGAAAAAGGAAGATGGTCATTTAGGTCTTTTCAGGCCTGGTCATTAAGGGGTTAAAGAAGAAAAGGCACAACAGGGGGAGCAGTTGTGCGTATCTCTGCTAGGATCAGCTGCTTCCAGTCCTTACTTTCTTCATAGGGGTAAAACAGCTGTCTCCAAGTATCACAGCTGTCAAATCTGTCACCTGCTCTCCCCCTGTTCCCCAGCTGTCTCTCCCTCTCTCTGCATTGTTTCTGTGAGAGCAGTTCAGTTAGTAGATCGTTTCCATCTGAATTTTCCATGCGGAAGTTACGCAGCATTTTCATAAGAGAAATGGACATGCTGAAGATTGAGAATCCGCACCACAGGTCAATTTCTACAAGTTTTTTAGGTGTTTTTTCCGCAGCTTGTGGATGGGATTTCAAATCTCATCCAATTGGCTGCTACTGTAATATGCTGCACAATTTCCGCACCGAAAATTAAGTTGGAAATTCTGCAGTGTTTACACTGGGTGTGGAAGTACCCTTAACCCCTTGGCGACATGTCACCTGCATGTACATGGCAACCACCACGGCGCAGTTTGGATTGGGCTCACGGGCTAAGTCCACTCGATACTCAACGGGCGTCGGCTGTAGCGTACAGACAATACCTCAAAGCAACGGGCAGGATCAGACATAACGCCAATTTCAGCTGTTTAAACACTTAGATGCCACAGTCAATAACAGCAATAGGATCTATGCCAGTAGAAAGATGGAGTGACCTTTCTCTTACAGTGCCTCACACCCCCTCCCCAAACGGCACGATCGTGAGGTGCCGATTGTTGTCATGGCAGCCTGAGGGCCTAATGTAGGCCCCCAGGTCTGCCATCCTTCTGCTCCAGAGTGCACAGCTTAATAGGAGTCGGTGAAAAACACAATAGGCCTGCCATATTTCTGCTCCTATTAAGTCAGAGGCAGGGCTTAATAGGAGCCGGTAAAATTTACAATACACTGCAATACATAGATATTGCTGTTTATCGTATCAGCGATCAAATGATTGCTTGTTCAAGTCCCTTAGGGAACTTAAAAAAATGTACAACAAATATTAAAAAGTAAAAACAAAATATATACACTACCGTTCAAAAGTTTGGGGTCACCCAGACAATTTTGTGTTTTCCATGAAAACTCACACTTATATTTATCAAATGAGTTGCAAAATGACTAGAAAATATAGTCAAGACATTGACAAGGTTAGAAATAATGATTTTTATTTGAAATAATAATTTTCTCCTTCAAACTTTGCTTTTGTCAAAGAATGCTCCATTTGCAGCAATTACAGCATTGCAGACCTTTGGCATTCTAGCTGTTAATTTGCTGAGGTAATCGGGAGAAATTTCACCCCATGCTTCCAGGAGCCCCTCCCACAAGTTGGATTGGCTTGATGGGCACTTCTTGCGTACCATACGGTCAAGCTGCTCCCACAACAGCTCTATGGGGTTGAGATCTGGTGACTGCACTGGCCACTCAATTACAGATAGAATACCAGCTTCCTGCTTCTTCCCTAAATAGTTCTTGCATAATTTGGAGGTGTGCTTTGGGTCATTGTCCTGTTGTAGGATGAAATTGGCTCCAATCAAGCGCTGTCCACAGGGTATGGCATGGCATTGCAAAATGGAGTGATAGCCTTCCTTATTCAAAATCCCTTTTACCTTGTACAAATCTCCCACTTTACCAGCACCAACGCAAACCCAGACCATCACATTACCTCCACCATGCTTGACAGATGGCGTCAGGCACGCTTCCAGCATCTTTTCAGTTGTTCTGCGTCTCACAAATGTTCTTCTGTGTGATCCAAACACCTCAAACTTCGATTCGTCTGTCCATAACACTTTTTTCCAATCTTCCTCTGTCCAATGTCTGTGTGCTTTTGCCCATATTAATCTTTTCCTTTTATTAGCCAGTCTCAGATATGGCTTTTTCTTTGCCACTCTGCCCTGAAGGCCAGCATCCCCGAGTCGCCTCTTCACTGTAGACGTTGACACTGGCGTTTTGCGGGTACTATTTAATGAAGCTGCAGGTTGAGGACCTGTGAGGCATCTATTTCTCAAACTAGAGACTCTAATGTACTTGTCTTGTTGCTCAGTTGTGCAGCGGGGCCTCCCACTTCTCTTTCTACTCTGGTTAGAGCCTGTTTGTACTGTCCTCTGAAGGGAGTAGTACACACCGTTGTAGGAAACCTTCAGTTTCTTGGCAATTTCTCGCATGGAATAGCCTTCATTTCTAAGAACAAGAATAGACTGTCGAGTTACACATGAAAGCTCTCTTTTTCTAGCCATTTGGAGAGTTTAATCGAACCCACAAATGTAATGCTCCAGATTCTCAACTAGCTCAAAGGAAGGTCAGTTTTTTAGCTCCTCTAAACAGCAAAACAGTTTACAGTGGTGCTAACATAATTGCACAAGGGTTTCCAACTGTTTTCTAATCATCCATTAGCCTTCTAACACAGTTAGCAAACACAATGTAGCATTAGAACACTGGAGTGATGGTTGCTGGAAATGGACCTCTATACACCTATGTACATATTGCATTAAAAACCAGACGTTTGCAGCTAGAATAGTCATTTAGCACATTAACAATGTATAGAGTGTATTTCTGATTAATTTAATGTTATCTTCATTGAAAAAAACTGTGCTTTTCTTTCAAAAATAAGGAAATTTCTAAGTGACCCTAAACTTTTGAACGGTAGTGTATATTACAATATAACATTATTAAATTAGTAAAAATGTGTTACAAAAAACCCGCCTGAAGTGCTGTATAGTCTCCTAGGCTCCCTAAAAAGAATAAAAAGTGATCAAAAAGTCATACAGTATGTACCCAAAGAAGGCAATAAAAAAAAAAAATACAGCTCATATACTGTCTGAGAGCAGCATATAGACGTGACAGACACCTTGATGTCACTTATTAATGTGCTGTAGTTTCTAAATATTTAGAAGTTATACTTGCCCACATAGCTACCGACACAAGTATGAGTCCAAGTATATTTATATGTTCACTGCCCCAGCCGCTGATTGACACCTTTCTCCCTATGCACAGTAATAGGGACAAACGTTTCATTACATGAATATGTAACTATAATTGGAATCAAGCTGAGAAACTATGGAACATTAACTAATAAATGACCGCACCCTAAGAATCAGCGTCTGTCACTTTTTTATGCTGCCTTCAGACAGGGCAGCGTAAGTATCTGACAGATCCACTTTAACAACAAATGCTTCAGTATTGGTGATAATGTCTGGAAGACTGAAGGAAATTGAAACCAAGATTCTTCTATGGCCGGTTTGCGTGAAAGATTATGTCAGATTTGTCTGTTATTTTGCAGACAGACGGGACTCATGACGTTTTCAGTTAAATTTCTATATCTTCTAAGTAACACTTGCTAACCTGGTCAATGATACAGTGCCTTCTGAAGGATGCAGGTGATGCGCATTTTGTTTCTTGCTTTTAGTAGGATAATGGGAATTCTGATCATCAAATGCATTCTTATTCATCGGACCTCTTCCTGGACCATGTTCTGTAATTCAGAATACAGAGCTAGAAGTATACACAGCCCATACAGTCTAGGGATATCACATCACCACTGGGATTAGTAGTACTCATACACAGCATTCCTAGCCTTTGGTTTAGGAAGAACAAATGAACACTGACATTCTCAAGCTGCATTCCCAATATGGAAATCATGGGTGATGATTCCTAGGGCTGGGGAATAATGAGCATTGTCACTAACATTGGTATAAATATTCCCAGAAATGTTATGGGTGTAGCACAGTGGCTTGCTGGTTAGCACTATTGATTTTGCCTGGAGTTTGTATGTTCCTCCGTGTTTTCTCCAGGTCCCTCTAACATTTCAATACCATATGATATATTAACGGTCCGTGTATATAAGAGATTGAGAAATTAGATAGGGACTGATGTGAGTGAATGCAGTCGGTGTACAGCGCTACCAGATATGTTGGTACTTTATATGCAAAGGAAAATAAATAAAATGACATTTTGAATTGTATTAAATGATATGAGCAGCTGAATCTCACCATAAATCGATTTCCTCTTTAAATAATGAGGTGTGCTGGAAATCACGCGGTCTCTAGAAAAGTAGCTCCCGCATGAAGAGCTTTCTTCATCAGGATTATCTAATAAAGAATTACTGTACACAACAAGAGGATGCCAACCTGCTCCTTTACAAAGCATCATCTGCTCATTGGCAAATCTCTGTAGATAGCCATACCTGTGGAAGCAAACATTGATAATGCAGTTAAGTATCCATTATATGATGGCAAAACAGTTTATAGTACGTTAACCAAGCCCTTTCACGTATTTACTAATTTACCTAGGAACATAAGGTTGACTTACAGCTTAATGGTGTATCTTTTCATTTTATTACTATTCTGTGATATTTTTTATACCAGCCATACATGGAGAAACGTCTCACCAACAACAAGTTTAGCGAAACGTTTCCATATTTTAGTGCCCCGCTGTGCCAACCTCACATGGGGGATCTCATCCTTTCTTATTCTGTGAGAAGACTCTGTTATACGGAGATCCTGCAGGATGTTGGAAGAAGTACTTGCTTGATCCCCTGAACTATTTGCCCTCTACAGTAGGTTGGTAGGTAATATCCTGCACTCAAATACTCTCAATACTTTCATCTAATACCATGGTGGTCAATTGACCACATTAAAAGGGGCCTCCGATGCCACCTTTCATTTTACCTGAGGGCTGCACATTAAATTCAATGTCCCATACCTCCTGTTAGCAGCATAAGTGGTCAGTCTCCATAATAGTTTATGCCAGCTGTCTCTATGTTTCCCTTCTACTATAAGGGAGGGAGACAGAGCAGACTTGTTTTCATACTGATGATGGTCACTTCCACCAAACAAACATTTATGGCAGATTCTATCGATATGCCATAATGTGTATAGTAAGGAAAAGCTTGTGACACACATCAGTGTATGTACATGAGACAGCAGAATATACAGATGGAAGAAGGTAGTCAGGGGCCACCAAGTGGGAACCCAAGGGCCACACGCATATCTCCATCTGATATACACAGATCATTTGTTTTATACATAATCAGCATTTCACAACCTCTATAATGGGGAACTGTGGAGCATCAAATCAGAGACGTCACAGGTCACCACTAGGAGACGCTTATGTTTTATTTAACCTTGGTTGGAAAACGCTGTTCTGAGTAATAAATGCATCATATAATCATGAAAAGCAATGAGTCGACATAATCTAGTCACACGCTAGAAAAATATACTAAATTTACCAAACAGAATTAAAACCGCCTGCAATCTTATTAAATAGCATTTATATCTACTGTAGTTCCTATTTCAGTACATTAATAATATGTGACAAATTGTTAAGTTTAACGTTTGCAGTTGTGAAACGTCCTCATTTTATAATAAGCCTTTTTGCCTGAACTGGCACTTTTAGTAACGTGTGACTCACAGAAATAGAGAACGCCAGACTGAAAAATGATTTTCAATTTCTTTTAACAGTGTGTCTGAAAAGAACTATATTGCATTGTAGGCAGAATTAAGTAAAAATAAACTAATGTAAAGTCATGCACTAGAGATTATTGGACTAAAGGATGTCTAGTACAATTAAGAAGCTACTAAATTAAAATACAAGCTGTCAGTGTTAAAAATCACTTTAATATAAAAGATTAGATGGGCAGGCAGATATACAAGCGATTTTCTGTATTTGTGCAATGCTTTTGTATGCTGCCTTCACTTCTGATCAGGGGCATCACTAAAATATATAGGACCCATAGCAATGTAAGGGATGCGCCCTCATCATCAGACATCAGCAGAACTAATTTTATTTGAGCAAAGGATTGCATAGTAGTGTCATAAATCCGATCTTCTGCAAAAAGGTGATTCCACATAATAGAGCTCAATAAAAAAATGCCCTTATTCCTCTGATGTCCATAGCAGCTGCTATAGCCACTTCGGCTGCAGTTAGGCTTATACTTCTAATCACCCATTGACAATCTATAAGACTATCAATATATACACTACTTGTAAAGACTGTAGGATGCGGCTAGCAGTGACACAGGAAGCCACATTATAGCAGGGTTTCCCTTGATACTGCAGTAAACACCTGACTTTTACTAGGTTTTAACTGTTTTTGTATCTTAACCCTTTCGTGACAGGGGATTTTTTTTTGTCCCTTCATGCCCAGAGCAAAATGTAATCTTTTGGAATTCTGCATTCACACAAACGTGTGTGTTTTGAACGCGTAAAAAACGCAGAGTTTTGCGCACGTTGCAGTTCCGTGTGTCATCAGTGTCTTTGTTATTTTTGCGCGTATGGCATACTTATGTCACGTGGTTTTGACGTATGCAAAATGAAATGAAGGAGGTGGTTTTCTTTTTCTCTTCATTTTTTGAGCAACTGTTGCGCGAATCACGCACAGTACACAGATGTGCGTCCGTGTGATGTCCGTGATTTTCACGCGCCCATTGACTTCAATGGGTGCGTGATGCGCAAAAAAAACGCTCAAGTATAGGACATGCAGTGAGTTTCACGCAGCGGACACATGCTGCGTGAAAAACACGGAATGTCTGAATGGCCCCATTCACTTACATAGGTCCGTGCGACGTGTGTGATTTTCACGTGCGTATCACGGACGTGAAATACACTCGTGTAAAAAAGGCCTAAGAGGTCATTTTATTTATATATTATATAAATATAATTACCTATTAGAATGCAGAAAAGGGGAAATTTCCTATGTTTTAAGGCAGATTGTTCAATGAATAATGTTTAACATATTTATTAATCCTCTAATTCTCCCGTGCATAGAATCATCCTAGTACAGATATTTGTTAGTAAAAGCAGAAAAATAGAAAGAGCCGTGGTAGAATAGACTAAAATTGGTGGCCGTGGATAATTATTTTAGGTTTGGCATAAAGCAACGTATTAAAGGGTTTTTCCAATCTCCGATATTTATGGCATATCATAAATATCTGCGACGTCATTACTGATGTCACAGGGTTCCCTAACAACCGCCTAGAGGCAGAAGCAGCGGCTTCTGCATTCGGGAACTCAGTTCTCAATATGAGTGCTGTGTTCAGGTTTTTTGACACAGGGAACAGATTATTTCAGTTCCCTGTCACAGTACAGGATTAGGCTGTGTGACTTGGCACATAAATTAAATGGCTGCAGGCACAGGGACTGTGCCATTAGCCAGTTAATTTACGTGGTGTGGGCGGGAAGGAGTTAAAAACGCAATTGTATTAAACGTTCTTAGAACAGCTTTCACAGGGAAAAAAAAAGCACAACTGTTTTTACAAGCTTGTTGCGGTTTTTCCCTCAAATTATGTGATATATTACCTGTATCAGATTCTATATGTTATTTTTTTAGTGCACCTTATTACAGTTATTAGTATGGACACTGTTTTTGGTGTAATGACCCTTCAATGATTTGACCGCTTCATAATGTTCTTACTCCGGGCCTTTTTCTTTATTAATTTATTTTAGGCATGAAATAAACAATGGAAATATTTGATTCACCATTATTTACATACAGTGTCATTTAGCTTTCATAGACAACATAAGCATTCATTTGTACAGAACTGATGTGAATCCAAAAACACTTACACCAGTCTCTTGTCAGCTCTGAGGAGTTTACTGGAGAACTCGCTGATCAGAATGAGAAACGGCATATTGGGTGGAGGAAGACTGTCCTCTGTCGCTGGCTCCTTGAAGGCAAATTCAATGCCTTGCCTTAATAGTATATACAAGCAAACAAATTGTCTGATAAATACATTTGGCAGAGGAACAACAATCCTAGCACAGCACAAGTGGCTGGCCTGTGTGCTTAAAGGGTTTGTACACTAATACTAAACATATTGGGGCAGATTTGCTAAGCGGTTTATGGCCTCTTTCACACGGCAGTATTTTGGATTAGTATTTATAAGCCAAAACCAGGAGGGGTCTAAAACACAGAAGAGGTACAACTCTTTTTATTATACTTTTTCCCTGTTATGTTCCACTCCGAGTTTAAGCTTCCAAACACGGATGCAAAATACGGACCAAAATATTGCTGTGTGAAAGTGGCCCAAGATCTAGACAGCATAAACTTAGACCAGACATTCTGAAGATACTCCAAATTTATCACAGTGACGCATGATGTTTAATAAATTTGCATCATCTTGCTAGACACTTTCCCTTATACCAAGTTTTGGTTTGTTTATTTTTCATCTTTTCTAGACACTTTTTAAAAGTGTCTAGTGAGGTCGCAAACGTATTAGTCTTAAATTAGTCTAAGATTAAATGTGTTATATTGTACGAAAATTTGTTGCCTTTTTCGACATTCTAGACGCAGACACTGTAGTAAATCTTCCCCATTTTTTACATGAAACACATGACTTTGCAAATACATGGCCTCATTTTACTATACTGATCCTGTATTACAGCTCGTAGCTACATTCACAATTCAGTCAATTACCATTCCTAAGAGATAAACGGAGTATGCAGTATGTGGGAAGTTTGTTTTTCCTACATTAGATTACTGTACAAAGCCTGGTACAAGGGGAAACTTTCCGGAATGCAAGTTCTGTAGATTTTGATGCCACATTTGTCAATACATTAGCCTAGCTTTAGCATAGGTGGAAGCAATGCCACTTTTAATAAATGTGGGCCATCAAGCCAAATTTCAGCTCTGAACCGTGAATGCAGCCCTGGGTATATAATAAAGGCTGGGACTCAGCATTTGGACAGGGCTGGTCTTCATGATATAACCCCTTTAAGATTCACCAGTATAGAATGTAGCAGATTATTAATAAATGAGGTCATATGTACATGGAACGTTTTTATATCTAAACGTTATGGTAAAAACGGAGCCTAGAAATGCAGCCTAGAACACATTTAAAAGCTATGATACCGCACTGAACAGTACAACACAAAACACGTAGTGATTTTTATCGAGGCATCTCGTGTAAAATGTAACCAGGACCTACTTCCATTATAGTCCAAACATGAAGATCTTGAGCGTGGCAACATACTAGTCATTAGTATTTATCGGTCTACTACTTAGGCCCCATGCACACGACCGTGCCCGCAATCACGGCCGGCCGCCGACTGACCGCCGCATTTTCGGGCCGTGCTCCCATACAAAGTATGGGAGCACGACCCGCAAAATGCAAAAGAACGGACATTTTCCATAATTTTCTGAACATTTCCACGGCACGGACACCCTTCCATAGCGCTACGGAAAGGTGTCTGCGTTCAATGAAAGTGAATGGGGACATTTCTGCGGACCGCAACTGCGGTCCGCAAAAACGGAAGTTTTTTACGGTCGTGTGCACGGGGCCTTAGATTTTGAAGGCTCATCTTTACAGATAACGGACATACAATAGTAATGATGTTTCTGAATGTACAGGAGGTAGTTGATTCAGATGTGTCTGTTCATATCACGGTTATAGTAAAAGGTGTTTTCTAAACATAGATTCATTTTAACATATAGTGTATGTCAATAACCCAAATATATATTTTATCAAGTGCAATGCGGTGGAATGCAAACGATTGTTCCCTGTAAGCAGCCATTTCAAGCGGTCGCCATGTAACCATGGGATTAGTGATTTATCTCACATATCTCCAAGTTTTAGGAAAAACATGCAACATTTACATACATATGTGCCTATGATCCAGCATTAGCAGCTCATGGGTTACTGCTATACATTAACACATTTAGGGGCTGTTCACGTCCCCATGAGGGGCCTCTGTCGCAGATCCAGCAGGAATTACCAGAAACAATAGCGCAGCATGTTTATAGACTGGGTACAACATGCTTCCGGTATTCCCTTGTTCTACTTCTCTGACGGAGCAGAGCGGAATATCATAATACAGATGTGAACAGCCCCTTATCTAGATTTCACATTTTTATAGTGTTCTGCTGTTTGTTGCAGAGTGTGAATCTTAAAGGGGTTTTCCCATGAAGGACATTTATGACATATCCACAGGATATGTCATAAATGGCAGATAGATGTTGGTCCCACCTCTGGGACCAGCACATATCTCTCGAATGGGGCCCCCTAAACCCTGTTTTAGCTTTTTGTGCTCCTGCTGACTCCTGACCACTTAGTGAGTTACGCGGTTTCTGTAACTCCTGACCATGTAAATCGCTGAGCTACGCTGTCTCTACTCCCAGAGAACTGAATAGTAGTTATGGAAACAGCGTAGCTCGCATGCTGCGTTGCTTCTATATCTGCCATTCACTACTATGGGAGTTACGGAAACAGCGCGGCTCAGCAAGTTATGCTGTTTCTGTTACTCCCGACCATGTAATCAGGAAGTGGCCGGGAGTCAGTGTGAAGACAAAAAGCTAGAACGGGGTTTAGTGAGCCCTGTTCTAGAAATAGGTGCGGGTCCCAAAGGTGGGACCAGCATCTGAAATTTATGACATATCCTGTGGATATGTCATAAATGTCCTTCATGGGAAAACCCCTTTAATGTAATTCAGTGTCATAAGCCATGTTATTTTGAATAAATTGTAGACTAATAATACTGCCTTTATTGTTGTGTGGTTAAATGTATAAATAGCACAGTAGATGTCAGGGGAAAAACCTTCACTCCACATACTTGTGCATCATAGCTATAGATTCCCTGTATTTCACGTGGTCCATGCCAAACGTTAGAGAAAAGCGGCGAGCCAGCTCCTTTATGTTAGTGAATGACGAGGAGGACTGGGTGGCACTGTCATGTGCTTCTCTGTGCTCCAGAAACAGCTGCAGACACAACGCCAAGCCAGAAAAAAAAAAAAAAAAGGAAAGCTGTAATGGGTCAAGTCTTTTTCCAGGACAAGGACATTTCAGTTTTGTTAATTTGCATTCATTTTCAGCTGTCTCCGAATGACCTTCCTTCCTGGTGTCAAGGGTTGCTATTTACGGTATACTGAATGAAATGGAAAGCATCTGGATTTCTCCAATAACAAGACCAGAGACGTGATCAGTCAAGCTTTCACTTATGTGGCTAGATCAGCCCACAAATATGCATTGCTATCACAAATCCCAGCACATCAGCTCACACGAAGGGTATGTGCACAAACAAAATCAAAAACGTCCAAAAATACAGAGCTGTTTTCAAAGGAAAACAGCTCCTCATTTTCAGATGTTTCTTATTCAAAGTCGCGTTTTTCGCTGCATTTTTAAAGGCCGTTTTTGGAGCTGTTTTACTATAGAGTCTATCAAAAACGGCTCCAAAAACTGCTGAAGAAGTGACATGCACTTCTTTTTCGCGGCTGTTGTTTTACATGGTCGTTCTGAAAAACGGCCGCTTAAAAAACGCCCCGTCGGAACAGAACACCGTTTTTCCCATTGAAATCAATGGGAAGATGTTTGGAGGCGTTCTGCTTCCGATTTTTCGGACATTTTTCCGGAGACGTTTACGGCCCGAAAAATGTCTGAAAACACTATGTGTGCACATACTTCTTAAACTGTCCTTTAAGAAGTAAGGGTAAGTCAAACATATGGAACCCCTTAAAGGGAACCTGTCAGTAGGTTTGAAGCTACTACACAACCGGCATGTCATGCAGCTGGCGTTTTGTGTTCTAAACCTGTCCACATAAAAAAAACAGGCGTTTTGGGAATAATGCAATGCGCATGCGCCCGATGACGCTCTCATCTCGGTAAGTTGTAAGTTACTTTTACTAACTGTTCCCGAAATGTCTGTTTCTGACGTGGGCAGGTTAGGAACACTAAACCTCAGCTGCATAACGGCATGCTGGTGGCTTAGTGGCTCTAAACCTACTGACAGGTTCCCTTTAAGGCTATTTTGGGCCTTGCAGACACAGTGATTTTTTTGGGGGATTTTTTTTTTTAGCTACTGCGTTTCAAGAGACATTTCAATGGAGACGTATGAGGGCTTGTTTTTGTGTAACAAGTTGTATTTTTATTGGTACCATTTTGGGTTACATATAATGTATTGAAAAACTTTTATTATTTTTTTTTGGGTGGGGAGGAATGGAGGAAAAAACAGCAATTCCACAATTTTTTGGGTGTTTTGTTCCAGCAGCGTTCACCAGTTGGTATAAATGACAGAGGCATAACTTTTTTTTTTATATATATATTATTTTACCATCGACAGAACTTCACGAGTGCTTATTTTTTGTGGGACAAGTTGTAGTTTTCATTGATACCATTTTGGGGTACATAGCACTTATTGAGTAACTAACTTTTATGCCTTTTTTTTTCAAAAGGAAAATTAACATAAAAAGCACAATTCCGCCATTTTTTTAAGGCGTTTACCATGCAGGATAAATAATTAGTTAAATTTATAGCAGACTTACGGTTGCGGCGGTAACCACATATGTGTACTTTTCTAAAATACATTAATTTTTTTCATAATAAAGCATTTTGTAAGGGGAAAAGTTTTTGTGTTTTTTTTTTAAAACAAAACACTTTATTTAACTTTTCTTCCACATTTTCTTTTTCTGAGTCCCACTAGGGGACTTACCCATGTGAGCATTTGATTGCTTACATAGTTACATGCCTGTCGGTGTAAAACGGACAAGCAGCATATCCATACACTGCAGACCTGGGGCCTCCTTTAGGCACCCGACTGCCATAGAAACCCATCAACACTATCCACAATCGCGTCATGGGGGCACTGATGGGGTGACAGAGGAAGCCTCTTCCTCCTATATAACCTCTTAAAAACCACTGTTGCTATTGACCGGGGCATCCAAGAGGTTAAACGGCCAGGAACGGAGTCATCTCCGATCCAGGTCGTTGCAGTAGTGTGAGCTGTGATATACAGCTGACACCCATTTTGGTTGGTGAAGACACTGCTCCCGGGCCCGCAGCCTTCCATCGCAGTACATTTACGTCGCTTGGCGGTAACTACATAGCGCGTGCAACGTAAATGTACGATGCATGGCGCAAAGTTGTTGATAAATTATATGTCTTAATGTTTATAGAAAAAATACTTTAGTAATGTCATTAACTTGAAGCTTAGCAACATATACATTTAAAAAAAATTAAAGGTTTTCAACCCAAACTGTAAAAATGGGCATATTCTGGAAAATCAGACGTTGGAAATAATGTTTTCGTTTTTTTACATAGATGAATATTGCCATTTTCTTTTGTTTTATTACAGGAAGTGCAAGTTCTGAGAAGCTAATTCAGAAGTGACAACCAATATGTAAATTTTTCAAACAATGGCTGCACACGACGAAACAGAAAAACACAAAATTCTCTGATAGGGTAAGCCCACACGGAGCGGCCCTGACACGGTCGCAACACATCCAACAACCGCGCTGGCACTATGTAGGCGCGGCTGTCAAATAGCTTGTTAAGGGGTATTCTGGTTACCCGCTCATGCGCACTGCTGCTCAATTCATTCTCTATGGGAGCGCCGGAGATAGCCGAGTGCAGAGTTCGGCTTTTTCCGGCGCTGCCATAGAGAATGAATAGGGGTAACTTGTTGTAACCTGCAAAATCGTGCGGTCGTAAAGGGTCTATTAATTCATGACCACACGATTTTGCAGATAAAGGGACGGTTTACCCGCATTAATGTGCGGCCACTAACAGGCTGTTTGACAGCCGCACCGAACATGGTGCCGGCGCGGTTGTTAGCCGCGTTGCGACCGTGTCAGGGCCGCTCCGTGTGGCCTTACCCTAAATAAAACAATCATGGATTACCTGACTATCATGCTAAGCTCTGATTTGTTAATATACAAAGCATATTAAGCGTTCCAAGCGAATGCCGGTATATTAAGTAACAAGACACCGTTTTTAAATACATGATGAACTTAGACTCTCGATCAAGAAATAGAAGGATGAAGGAGCTGGAAAAGTGAAGAAGAGCACTGAGGCGAGTATGAATGTGTTTTGTTTTTTTGATTAGAGGGGATCAATGTTTGGGAAATGGCTGCGGTCGTTGCGTCACAATAGTGGTGAACGGGCCGGCTGAAAGGTGAGACACATTTATAAAGAGGCTTTTGCCTCTTAATAAATGTGTCGGAGTTAACTCCAACATTTCAGTCTATGAAACGCTAGTCTTAATAAATTCCCCCAAAATGTATTACCATATACACTTGCTCTGGACATTTTACTCTTATTTTCAGTAAATATGTTACAATCTTTTAGCTTACAAATGCAGTCCAGCAGCTTCCCCAGATTACATTCAAGCACCCACCTACAGAAAAACTCCAACTTTTCATTGCTGTGATAATGGATAAAATGGAATAGAGAGAAAAAGAATAAACAGAATAAACATTGGCTGGTCTCTTCCCCTGTAAGGCATTCTAGTAGCAATTTCTTACCTGTTTCAAGCAAAGGACCAGTGTTTTTGCACTCTCTATCCTGTTGTTCTGTCTTGTTCGACTTAAGGTTTCCTTAATTATATCTCCAAAATCATTGTATGTCTAAAAGAACAATATAGAAATATTTACTTTATTGTACTATCCATATTGTCCTGCTCATTTAATGACTCTTGCAAGAGTTCCAATATCCAAGCATTAGTGAAACTTCACTTTGCAGCCATTAGAAATAATAAATTAGGCTATGGAGTCATTATATACATATAGAGTAATGTTGAAGAAAATAGCAATGAGTTTAAAAAAGCAAATAAAGCGCAAAATCATTATAATAACTTTTATTTGCCTAAATGCAAATGCACTGGAAGTACTGCAGATTCAATCCCAAATCAAAACAATAACAAAACGTATCCAGTTTGTTTTAATTCTTTACAGAAAGTAAAGAAAAAGAAATATTAGGCTGTTCAAAAAAATAGCAGTGCCAGCATTTTTCTTTAAAAACTCAAAAATGTAATGTATAAACGGAAAAAAATGTTTCAGATTTCACTTTACTGAGCTAATATTTAGTGGCATAACCGTTGCATCTGAGGACTGCTTGACATCTGGGTTGCATGGAGTCGACCAACTTCTGGCACCTCTGAACAGGTATTCCAGTCCAGGAAGATTGGACGACATTCCACAGTTCTTATGCATTTTTGGGTTTTGCCTCATAAACCACATTTTTTATGTCACCCCACAAGTTCTCTATGGGATTGAGGTCAGGGGATTGAGCTGGCCACTCCATTACCGCAATCCTGTTAGTCTATAACCAAGATGTTGTTCACTTACTGGTGTGTTTTGGATCATTGTCTTGTTGAAACACCCATTTCAAGGGAATTTCTTCTTCGGCAAAGGGCAACATAATCTCATCAAGTATTTTGATACATTCAAACTGATCCATGATCCCTTGTATGCGATAAATAGACCCAACACCACGGTATGAGAAACATCCCCATATCATGATTTTTGCAGCACCATGCTTTACTGTCTTCACATTGCACTGTGGCTTGAATTCAGCGCTCGGGGGTCGCCTGACATACTGTCTGCGGTCACTAGACCCAAAAAGAACAATTTTGCTTTCATCAGTTCACAAAATGTTGCGCCATTTCTCTTTGGGCCAGTCAATGTGTTCCTTGGCAAATTTTAACCTATTCAGGACATGTGGTTTTTTTCAACAACAGGACATTGCGGGGAGTTCTTGCTGGTAACTTGGATTGACCTAATAGTTCACTAGTACTCCCTGGTAACTTCACATCTTCTTTGATATTTCTGGGGGTGATCATTGGATGAGCCTTTGCCATTTTGGCAATTCTTCGATCAATTCTAACAGTAGTTCCCCACTTCCTTCCGCCGCTTTCAGATTTTGGTTGCCACTTCAAGGCATTTGATATAATTTTAGCTGAGCAGCCTATAATTTGCTGCACTTCTCTGTATGTTTTTTTCTCTCCAACCCACTTTTTAATCAAAGTATGTTTTTCATCAGAACAATGTCTGGGACGACCCATTTTCCCCAGTAATGGGGAAATGCACTATAACCAACATGCGCAACAATTGCCACCATCCTACCTTAAATAAGGGCCAAAATTGATACCTGTTATTCCACAGAATAAATGACATCACCAATTGAACTCCTCACTACTATTATTTTGAACAGGCCCTTTTCAATTAATGATTCAATTACTCAGAATGAGAACTCAGAATTGCTACATGGAAACAGTCAAAAAGCTGCTTCAGACTGATCTGTTTTTCTTAATGTGGGACAATTTAGCGCTTGAGTGCATAAAGGTTTCCTGCTGGGAATGCGCTGTGGATCTGATTGGCTTACTGACCATTTGATACACCTTCAGCACAAGTTGTCCCAATTATGCAAATAAAACAATCAGAATAAAATGAATGCCATGATTTGTCAGTAGCAGATAGCAAGAGATTTCTTGCACACTGCATAGAGTAAAAATGATCGAAAACAGCAAAAATGAAATGATAGTATATTATTAGGATAGCGGGGTAGATTTACTAATGCTATCTAAGATTTAGACATTGTAAACGTAGTCACAAGATGCGCCAAATTTATCAAAGTGACGCACGTTGTATGATAAATTTGATGCATCTTGCTAGACATGTTAGGTACTTTTCTTTATACCACCTGGTGGTTGGCTTAGTTTACAACAGTTTTGTTGGCACCAAATTTTGACACACATTGGTGTATTTTCAGTCACTCCCTTTCCTGCTGAGCCACATTCCTTTTCTAGATACCTTTAAAAAGTGAGGCGCAAACATCTGTTCGTTTCAGCGTTCTGGTCATAAATATGTCTAAAACTAAATGCGAAGGTGTGAAGTGCGCCACATTTAGGCGCAAAATACAACAAAAAAACAAAAACGGCCACAGTCACAATAGTAAATCTGCCCCACTGCATTTTTCATTTGCTGACCATATTGCTAAATGTAATAAAAGCTGGAGCTAAAATTATAGAGAGTATTAATTCAATCAATTAAATGTTACATAATGGAGAATGTGCAGTTCAATCTAAACTGAAACGTTTAATAAATAAAAAATGCTGAATCTAGGATTGAAATTTACCTTCATATACTGCTTATAAACCTCTGCGACTGCAGACATTGTCACTACGCTGGAAGTTATCAGCTTGCAATAAACAGCCAGCAACATCCTCTTTCTATGTAAAATAACCAGGGTCATGTCCTCATCGGTCTCTGACACAACTGCGTATAGAAGTAATAAAAGATGCTTAGCTCTCCTACAATGGCACATTACTGAACAAGCAATTTTTACATGACATTTCATTTTCAACTGTGACCAAAAATCAAAACAGTAGTAGTGCATTCTGCTTTAGAAGATAATGGCCTCATGGTGTGTACAGCTGCTGCCACTGATCTGACATTTTTACCCTCCGTAACCCTTGGTACACAAGTTCTAAAAACAGGATTCTTAGCTGTGAAGACAATGAGGGCCAAAACTCTTAAAATCTAACAGATCTGCTACCCTTTACATAACCCGAGGAAATTCAAGTACAAAGACTCCGGCTACAGTAAGTTATACATTAGATGCTCCACAAAGGATTATGAGCAGCATAAAAGCCACGTGGCTCCTTCATTTCAAACACTCTACTATGGTCATTTCTTTGGAGTGTCAACCTTTATATACTATTTTTAATATATATACATTTAGTAAAATGTCAAACTGTTAAATGTCAGATGTAAATATAAAACTAGATTAGAATTCTGCCCTTAAGAATATCTTAGGCCTTATTCACACGAGCAAGTCCAAATTGCAGTCACAAAAACACAGACCGTTTTTCACCCATATGAATGTCCGTGTTGCGTCCGTGTGATTTCCGTGTGTCATCTGTTTTTCTCCTTTGAAAGTATTTCCTGGCTTAACTTTTCTTTAGCAACTGATCTTTTAAAAAAGGATAAAAAGGATGTCGTCCGTGAGTGGTCCGATTTTTTCTCCCATAGACTTCAATGGGCGAGTCTATCCCGCAAATGCGGACAAGAATAGGGTATGCTGTGAGTTTCCCACGATGGACACACATTTCTTTGAAAAAAAACTAATGAGTAAATAGTCCCATTGACCTATATGGGTCAGTGTGCTGTCTGTGGTAAAAACGGACAGTACACAGGACAAGAAATATGTTTGTGTGAATAAGACCTTACTGTACCTAGGATTTAAATGACACAATTCTAAACAAATCACCTTTGTCTTTCTCTTTTTCACCCTGGAAAACATGTCGTGTGACGAAGGAGAGCAGCTCTGACTCCAGTTCTGAATCTACACAGCAAAGCACTCTGCCTCCTCTACAATGTAGTAACATAAGTAGATCACATAGGCAAAGGAATGCCTGAAAAACAAAATGGAGTTTCCACTATAGGTATGTGTAAAAAAAAAACATTTAATCATAGAACATAAAATGAAATTGACTTCAATGTTTATAAATATATTCTGAATATTGTCTCAATCATGAGCAGTATTTACTAGACACTCCATTCTGACTGCCTGAACAGTAAATATAGGGCCGGGCTGCTACTATAATGTGAAGAAGACTGGTAAATCATTTGAGCATCGCTCACCTGCTCTCTTACAGTTCGATCCTTATGACCCAAGTATTTTCTACACAGCGGACAGAAGGATTTCACCCGAGTTGCGTACAAACTAAGCTCTTCCTATAAATTTGCCAAGGATAAAAAAACAAAAAAAGAAAGAGTTTATCGTATGACATGAAGTATTAAGCGGACTAAAATTCAATAACTACAAAAAAAAAAGATTGCAAAGACCGATGGATCCTCCAGCAATTACTGGACTTGGATCTTTGTGAATTTTATACATTTTACAAACAGAATTCACATATTTTTTAAATAATGTAATTAAATAACGGCTTTGTCATCACCGTACACAATAAAGATCATTTAAAAAAGGTGCAGCAGTACATATACCTATTCCTACCATCATGTGACATTACTGTATATATTTAATGTAAAAACATATCACTACAAAATTATCTACATTCATTACAATTGTTAAACATAAAAGAATTGAATGCATATCTATTTCCTTTTAGTAGACACATCTGTGGTAACATTTACAGCCTCGAGTCAGTGTGGATAGGCCTCTTGTACAAGTAAACACTGCATTCATATTTGCAAAATTGTTCTGGCTTTTCCAAGTTGCATAGTGACGGCTTAGGGATAGCGATTTTCAAGTCCAGCCACAAATTCAGGCCTGCCTTGTATGTGTACTATGGACGTATAATTGTTTTTCGGTTCTGTAACAACATTCCTGCTGCATTTAAATTTGTATAGAATACACGTATATGGGTTTTCCAGGTTTAGAAAAAAGGGTCTGATGTTTTTCCATAAACAGTGCCACTCTAGTCAATGGGCTGTAACTGATAATGCAGCTCAGCCGCATTCCGAGACAAGGGTTGGATCATGATGACAACGCGGCACTGGATGGAGTCAGGATGTCCACTGCGCCTGGTGCCGAGGAGGAGTGTAAGTATAACATTACCATCTGCTAGGGCTTAGATACAGGGCCCATCAGATGGTGTGATACATGGTGTGATCCGGTCTGCTGGGCCCTGTATCGAAGCCTACCGCATGGACATTTGCACCAGGGGGCATGAGCCTTTAGCTACGCTCAGGAAAACACTTGTCCATATGCCCTATTACGGCAAATGTTTGTCGTAGAGGTAGTCCCCTGCTCGGGACCCACCTGTATAAGCCAGAGCTGACAGCTGCTAAGAAAGGCCACCCCCTTCTCTGGAGCACTCGTTGTGCCATACATAACACGAAAAATGTGTGGCTAACCAAAACATCTCCTGGTATTTTCAGCTGATAGTCGGGGGTTCCAGAAGCCAGACCGTTCTCTGATTGATGTGGCAGCTTACCTCCAAAACAGGGGGATGTGGTGTTGCGACAACCCAGTTAACTTTGAGGGATTATTAAAAAAAAAAAAAATTTGATAACTCATTTTCTGGTATTTTCAAACAACTATATCACAGTTATTTTAGAGTGTTTTTGTCTTCATGGTGTCGTTTTTGCCAGTATAGCAACTTAGCAGCATTTGGACCTTCCAGATACAGGTGTACCTATACTACTGTCACTTGGAACAACTTGATTGCACACAGGTAATTTGATTTCTTAAACCAATTGCCTGTCCAGTGAGGGTGAAGCCACACATAGCAGCCAAGGTGCAACTGTGCTGAATCCAAGAAACATCACTGCATCACATAGATTACTCTGTTGTAATCTAAAATGAGGCAATTCAAAAAAAATTGTGAAGTAATTATCCAATGGAGCATGCCATGATTTGTTCGTCTTTTGGATGAAATTGGAGGCATACGGAGGTATAGTATGGCTTCATACACTTCTTTCTATAGGTGCCATATTACAAGTCTGTACAACTCAAATGTTAAACAGAACTGTGATACGAACGTGTGCATGAGGCCTTAGGTTATTCAAGTGATTGGGGCTTTTACTAAATGGGTTTGATAGTTTAACGAAGGGCTCATGCACACAGCTGAGCCACAGACGTTCCATGTGCTGGTGTACAGGCTTCGTCGGGTGACATATATGCGGAGAAGCAGCATGGCAAAATTATATTATTTTAAAATCTATATGGCTCCGTATGAAATTGGAGGCATGTGGAATCCCCATCATGGCTCCATACAAAACGAGGTATCTGAGGAAAACATTTATTTAGGCAAACAAATAGACTATAAAAGTGAACAAAATAGAATGTTAAAAAGTACCTGTGTATGTGGATCTTCTAGCATAGGTAACAGCTGCCAAAGAATGGCATAATACATGCACTGGAGAGCAGGCAGCACCAGCTAGAAAAACGAGATGATATACTGAATAAACAGTTTCCTTAAAATTGAGAAAAGCAAAAGTAATTTCAAATTTATGTTGGACGTTTTATATTTAAAAGAACATTCCAGGCAAAATTTCTTTAAAAAGGGTTTTACGACTGTTGGAAGTGATGGCAGATCGCTACAATATACTATCACTTCCTGACAGGTGGGTGTCCTAATCCTCAGAATGATAGAGCCACAGCACCTTTAGGAGCCACTTTCACCCACTGTGAAGGAAACTACTACGAAGCCCCACTCTACCCAGCAGGGTGGATGGGAGCGTAGCAGTGCAGGAAATCTGAGGGACCTTGTTCTCGCAATCGGTGGGGGTTCCAGAAATCAGTCCCCAACCAATCAAAATGTTATTACATATCCTACATATATGACATAACATTATGCGATAGAAATACAGCTTTATTCGAGGCTTCTGCTCAGGTTAGAAAAAGTCCCTACACCGTAACTTCACTTGACATTTAGACAAGTGAAGGGAGGAAGATACTGTCAAAATGATGCAGCAAAAATCGATTTTAAATGTTTCTATGACTAAAACTCAATTTATACATCAAATGTGTTCAAGGTTATCTGACCATTGTTTTATTGGTTATTAACTAGAGAAGCAGGAGCATAAATACAGGCTGCAGTACGAGATGATTTAGATGCCAGCAATGCAGACAAAACAAATGACTTCTTTAACTATCCATGTTTATATGTTGCATGACACAAGGGATTATCCAGGATTTTAAAATCGATGGCCCATCCTTAGGATAGAATATCAATATTAGATCGGTGGGGGTCCGACTGTTTAAAGGGAGCTTGTTCGAGTCTGCAGCCTGTTCATTCTTTACGTTCGTTTCAGTCTGGTTCGTACCTGCACATGTTACTTTCATAGTGGCTGTGCTTGATATTTCAGCGTTGTCCCATGCACTTGAATGGTACAACGCTGCAATACCATGCACAGCTGCTTCGAAAGAAACTGCGCATGTAAATATGCACGAGCGCCGCGGCCCCATCAAACAGCTGATCAGAAGGGGTGCAGAGAGTCTGACCCCCACCACTTTAATACTGATGGCTTATCCTAAGAATAGGCCGTCAATTTTAAAATCCTAGATAACCCCTTTAAGGAAAAAGTAGAACAGAAGTGCTATTAGACACAACATATTTACCTCTGCTGGCAAGCGTTGTCGTTGTATATCAAACAAAAGGACTTCAGAGGTTTTCTGATAAAGATCCCACTGGCTGAGGTTATGAGCACTGTAAATGAGAAACATGGAGAATAACCTGCATGTGGAATTAGAGGCCTTCCCAGGTAAACTGGTGAATGTCTTTGTTTGCATCGTTTCAAGCTGTGAAGATCAACTACAGTAGACGGTCATCAGTTTTTCACCAAAACCAAAAATGTAACTGTATATTGAAGAAATATATTAATATGTATGGAACAGTGCAAGGATAAATTGTGACGTTCTATAGGAGTAATGTAATATTATTACTTTAATTGGATAGAACATCTAATATTTATTTAATTTTAAAAAAAAGATCGCAGGTCAGGCACTGAAGCAATGCATGCGATATAAAGTCACGCCAGGCTAATGTTGTCAAGGTTGGGATGTCTCACTTGTGAAAAGCTGCAAGTCTTTTTAGAGTGCAGGACATAGGGTGCACGTCTTCTGCAGTTATAGGCTCTTCTCCCTAAAACACAAGTAACCGCAAAATAAATGAATTAGTAAAAAGTATTGGGAAATCCTTGCCATGAAATCTAGTCCATATATGATGCCCTAAGGTGGGTGTTTGTAAACAGGAAATGATGGATGGCATAAAAATAATAAAACACAGTTAATAAACTCAATATTGTACTTTCACAATAACGTATAATTATGAACCATGGAAAATAGTAGTTACATATTAAACAATAAAGTAATTGTTATAGTCTTTGCTATACAATGAACAGAGGAACTGCTTCAGGCTGGCTTCACTGAAATGCCATTCCGAGTCTTCACTTGGGGTAAAATGTGTTCATACATACAGTTACAATACCAAAGTAGGATATGTTAAGTCATTTCTTAATAAAGTGCTATAAAGGAAAGGTTTTACTCTAAGTACTGCATAGCCACGACCAATGGATAAACAATACAATGTGACTCACCTCCTGTAGAACATCATCCAGCATTTGACTGTAGGTGTCCACAAGATGCTTGATCAATTCTCTTTTGGAAAGACTGACCTGAGAGTTTTGGCCGTTCTGGTTTTCATTACTGAGAATGCTGTATGTTTTGGAACAGGCTTCAAGTACCTCTGGGTCTGAGTGACTTATAGCTATGCTTTTCATCTGCTTCAACAAGGCCTCTAAGTGCTGCAATTCAATTTAGAATCAGTGATTTTTCCCTTACTGTAATATATTTGTTTAATAATGTTAGAAGTATTAGACTGTGAAAATTCATTTTATACTTGATCTCTGATGATTCATGTAATTTCTGTGTAAGGGGGGGATTAGAGGCTGCCCGACACTCTTGGGTAAACAATAGAATAAGGGCTCATGCACATGGTAGATCCCAGTGCACAGAGCCTGTATAGTAATGCATGAAGGCTGTACGACTCCCTAGCCTCTGTGCATTGTACAGGCCATGGTCGGGTGGCTCTTGTCTGGAGATCAAATGACATCAGATGACGCGTGTCATTATTTTATTTTTTTCTGTCGGAGTCATACGGAATCTGACACAAAAAAAAAATCTGTCGGTCTTTGATTTGGTCATTTGAATTCAGTATAATGAACCCATAGTGGCTTTCACACAGTATAATGCCCCCATAGTGGCCTCCATACAGTATAATGTCCCCATAGTGGCCTTCACACAGTATAATGAACCCATAGTGGCTTTCACACAATATAATGCCCCCATAGTGGCTTTCACACAGTATAATGTTCCCATAGTGGCCTTCACACAGTATAATGCCCCCATAGTGGCTTTCACACAGTATAATGCCCCCATAGTGGCCTCCATACAGTATAATGTCCCCATGGTGGCCTTCACACAGTATAATGCCCCCATGGTGGCCTCCACACAGTATAATGTCCCCATGGTGGCCTTCACACAGTATAATGAACCCATAGTGGCCTTCACACAGTATAATGCCCCCATAGTGGCCTCCATACAGTATAATGTCCCCATAGTGGCCTTCACACAGTATAATAAACCCATAGTGGCTTTCACACAGTATAATTAACCCATAGTGGCCTCCACACAGTATAATGAACCCATAGTGGTCTCCACACAGTATAATGAACCCATAGTGGCCTCCACTAGAATTCAATGTTAATTTTCCCCAACTACCATAATTAGCAATTGAACAAATGCTAAACCAATGCTGAAAAGCTTACATGTGTCACCACCCTTAAGGAAGACCTGTCATGATTTTGATTTTAAACCACATACCTCCCCTTATTCCTGGCGTACTCTCGATTCCAGTGCTGACATTTTTTGTTTTGTTTTTTTTGGTCCTCCTGTTGTCCCACTACGGCCCCTGCTCGCTTGGCGCCTAATATGTTAATTTTGACTAAAGGTACAGGGAGGAGGAGACCTCATCTTTCCTCAGTAGGCGTTGCCTCCTGCATCACTGTGATGCTGTCCAATCAGAGTGGGTCTTTTACATCACTGTGAGGCTGTCTGCTCTGATTGGACAGCATGATGCAGGAGGCAACGCCTACTGAGGAGAGATGAGGTCTCCTCCTCTCTATACTATTACTCAAAATTAGCAAATTAGGTGCCAAGCGGGGCAGGGGCAGTAGCGGGACAATGGGAGGACCAAAAAAAACTAAAAAATACAGCACTGGATTTGAGAGGAAAAAGGGGAGGTATGTAGTTTTAAAAAAAACATGACATATCCTCTTTAGGCTGCCCATACACATAAGATTATACACATAAGAGGGGGCTTGCACAAAGTGGCAAATTATCGTCTATAATGGTCTGATCTTGCCATACACGTGTAATTAAAAAAAAAAAAAAAATCCAATCTGACAGATCACATTTTTGACAGACACTAGTCTGCCAATGGCCATCGCAGCTTTCAATTGCATATGATTTTCAACCGACGGTCACCAAAAATAATCTGAATACGCTATTTCAGGTAAATTTTACTTTATGTGCAAAGCCAGCTTTAGTGTGTATGTAAGTATCATGCAATGAGCACAGGAAAGGTTAAAGAGATCATAGTCACAAAACAACATTGAAAGTAATGTTACCTTGCCTCAGGAGCCTTCACCTACTCACTCCATATATTATAAAAAATACCTAGAAGGCATGCGAGATTAGTTATACAATTAGTATCCAATGAACCGGATAGTCATGGGATCTCTCTATGTATATTAGCTTGTCAGAAATGGTAAATTGGTCAGTTTGTATGCAGACTAGCGAGTAATGCCTTACTTACTTTTTCCATACGAGGCTCGAAATATACATGTATATGAAAATACCGGGGAATTTGCAAAAGGTTTATCGCTTTCTCAGGATTTGTTGAAAACTGTAAGAAATAATAAGGAAACAACTGAATGCTTGCTGTATACTATATTGAAATAACACAACACAAAAAAAATAAGTAACTTTCCAGTTTTATATAAATAACAATTACTCATTATACAATAAAATACTAGAAAAAGGTCTCCAACTTTTCAATATGCTTTGTATTTTAAAGTGTAGCTAAACGTTTGACAAACTTCTGACATGTCATAGTGACATGTCAGAAGTTTGGATTGGTGGGGGTACGAGCACTGAGACCCCCACCAATTGCTAGGACGAAGCAGCTGAAACGCTCGCGTGAGCGCTCAGCCGCTTCGTGTCTGTTCGGCTTTTTCCGGAAATAAATGTATTGGTGTACGGACTCAATACAAAATCTATGAGCCCGTACTCCGATGCATCGGCTTTCCGGAAAAAGCCGAACAGACACGAAGCGGCCGAGCGCTCACACGATCACTTCAGCTGCTTCGTTCTAGTGATTGGTGGGGGTCTTAGTGCTCGGACCCCCACCAATCCAAAGTTCTGACATGTCACTATGACATGTCAGTAGTTTTTCAAACATTTAGCTACACTTTAATTACTCTCAGATCTCTACTTGCTGTCAGTGAGTGGATACATTCTGGACACAAAAATTTAAATTTCTAGTCACTGGCAGCAAGCACAGATCTTAAAAATATTGAGGAAGTGATACTAAAAAGGATATAACTTCGGGCATATGACATTGATCATCTCTTATTTTACCTTTGCCAACAACAAAGGAATGGTTCCTGCGAAGTGTTCAGTAATTCTCTCTCTGTCTTCCAGTTGTGTCTTCTTCTCTTTGGCTGAGAGAACCTGACATAAAACAGAATTAGTGTGAATGCAGTTTACAGCTGTGCAGTAACCGAGCATCTTTATGGTATTTTCACACAGGGCGGATATGCTGCGTAAAAGCAGACAGCGTATCCGCCCTGTGCGCAGTAGGGAATTTATGTCAGAAAAACTGCACCAAACTGTGGTGCAGTTTTTCAACCGGAGTGTCCGCTGCAGAAAACTGCACCTAAAAAAAAAAAAAAAAAAGATTCATATTACGTAGCCATGGCGACACGTTCCTCCGCCGTCCTGCGGGCCGGCTTCCTGGGATGACGTTTCATCCCATGTGACCGCTGTTGCCTCTGATTGGCTGGAGCAGTCACAAGGGAAGAAAAAGTCAACCCAGGAGGCCGGCCTGAACAAAGAAACACAGAATTCTGGGCAATTATAAGGTTTTTATTTTTTTCTGAGTTGTGTTTTTTGCAGAGGAATCGCTGCTTTTCCGCTGCAAAATACGCAACTTCTACTATATGTTGCGGGTTTTACCTCCCCATTAAATCCAATGGGGAAAACTAGCAACAAATATGCAGCATTTACACAAATACAATTAACATGATGTAGATTTAAAAAAATTCTGAGTGTTTTTTCCGGTCAGCATTTACAAATCTCATCCACTTTGCTGCTATTGTACTATGCTGCGTATTTACCAAAATTAATTCCGTTGCGGAAAAGCCATAGTATTTACGCTACGTGTGAACTGACCCTTAGAGTAAGAGTAGAAACATGATCCCACTGATAAAAAGAATAACGGTGTACAGATCGTAAGAAAATATGCACTATAAATAGACTTATAGCTGTGGTCTTGCAGCTGTTTGTATACAGGCATGACACGGAATATACGGACTATACAGCAAGAGAAGCAGCAAGAGTGACACTTCATATATTCCACTATTCATCCCTGCCACACACAATAACTAAATGAGACCAAAAACTAAATTACATAGAACATACAGATATGAAGTCTATTAGAATCAAAGTCAATAAACGGTGTTCCTTTTCGGAAGTATAGAGAATGAACACACCTTCTTGGTTGCTCCTCTCCCCACAGGAGGATGAACTTCAACTGCTTGTCGGACAGTTGCCAACATGAGTTCCACCAGCAAATTTTCCTGAATTGTGCTCAAACCTGAAAGCCCATTAAACCATTGTTAGATGAAGAAAATAAATAAAATGATACATCTGTGGGTATCGACCCCCACCAATCACACAAATGGGATCCGCGTTAATCGGAATAACAAGTGGTCCTAACTAGGTTCCTTTTTACAATGCAGTATCTACAAAACCCGCTTGTGGTAATCCACCTATGCGTGGCCATCTCTACAGTAAAAATCAGGGACCTGGTCAGGACCAGATTGCTTTTGAGTGGGGCTCTCGCTTTTATGACGTTTCCATGGCATTAAAGTTCACTTTGGGATCACTTCTTTAAAGAGGCTCTGTCACCACATTATAAAGGCCCTATCTTCTACATGATGTGATCTGCGCTGTAATGTAGATTATAGCAGTGTATTTTATTTAGAAAAATTATCATTTTTGACGGAGTTATGACCTATTTTAGCTTCATGCTAATGACTTTCTTAATAGACAACTGGGCGTGTTTTACTTTTTGACAAAGGGGGCATTGTGGAGAGAAGTGTATGACGCTGACCAATCCGTGACCAATCAGCGTCATACACTTCTCTCCATTCATTTACTCTGCACATAGTGATCTTGCTAGATCATGATATGCAGTCACATAGACACACATTAACGTTACTTCACAGTGTCTTCACAGCGAATAGACATCACCTCCAGCCCGGACGTGATGTCTATTCACAATCCCGACACTTCGGTAACGTTTGTGTGGGACTTACAGCACAGCAAGCGAGATCACACTGTAAATGACAGTTTACAGCGAGATCACACTTCCTGTGCTGTAAGTCACACACAAACGTTACCGAAGTGTCGCGATTGTGAATAGACATCGCGTCCTGACTGGAGGTGATGGCTATTCACTGTCAAGACACTTCAGTAACGTTAGTGTGGGTTATGTGACTGCACATCATGATCTGGCAAGATCACTATGTGCAGAGTAAATGAATGGAGAGAAGTGTATGATGCCGATTGGTCAGCATCAAAAACTTCCCTCCACAACGCCCACTTGGTCAAAAAGTAAAACACGCACAGTTGTCTATTAAGAAAGACATTAGCATAAAGCTAAAATAGGTCATAACTCTGTCAAAAATGATCGTTTTTCTAAATAAAAAACACTGCTGTAAGCTACATTACAGCGCCGATCACATTATGTAGAAGATAGGGCATTTATAAGGTGGTGACAGAGCCTCTTTAAGCACGGTCTGTGCTGAAAGGAATTTAACCAAATCTTAAAGGGGATTTCCCAATATGGCAAGTTATTACATAATGGTAGGATACAGTATGTAATATCTTGCTTACCTGATGACCATCGATCACTAGAAGGAAGGGGCTGCAAGGTTAGTATAGCATAGTGGACCCTTCTGACTTTTTTTTCTGCAAAGCCACACTTCTGAACCAGTTACAGTATATGTTGGTACTAAAACTTAGTCACATTCATTTTACTGGTCAAGAGCAGCAATGTGCACAGGAAATAGTCAAGGGTCTGCGGTTCTAGCGATCGCTAGGATATGCCATACCCTGCGGATTGGCCTGATTACTTTTGACCTGCAAGTTATGGCATTCCCCAGCTTTGGAAAAAGTCATAAGGCTGGGTTCACATGTGGCATAAAATTTCCAGCATGGATTCGCAACAGGCCTGTGTACAAAACCACTGCGACTCAGAGGTAAAATCCGCGTGCTTGCCACAGATATAATCCCTTTATAAATTATCAGATTCAGTCATTCATTTTCAACTAATTTTCAAAAATTAAAATCAGATTATTCTTTGGATGTATGAGCTCACCAACTCTCTCTTCCGTGGCATCTTGCAAAAGGATGGATGTCATACATTGCCAGTCTTTTAAAAATCCAGGTGTACAATCCCAGAGGCTGTCAACAAGGTACGTCACGTGTTCATGTAACTAGGAGAATAGAAGTTTTTTCATTCAAAAGTAAATTATCAGTTGCGAAGCTTCAACCTGAAATTGTGTCAGTCACATAAGCATGATGTAACAGGGTAAAAATGGTAATGCTAACAGAAAACTTCTCGATTTGCAGGATGTTGAATGGAATTTTACCCAACCCGCAAGATCATGATGTTGTGGAGTGCTATTACAATGTTTGTGAAGAGTGAACTACTTAGTTGCCATGTTTACTTTTGCACAAATGAGCATTTCTATGAAAACATGGTAACATGTAGTACTTTTGGATCTTGCCGCTGATTTTGCTTGAGATTTGCACTGCAAAGGGTAAAATTTACGGCAGTTCTGCAACATATTCTGCAACTGTATTTTAAAATACAGTGTGTCCGGAGTCCTGTGCAAGTTTTTATTTCCTTCATTTGTATGGGGTTATGAAAACCCCATTCACATATATTGTATTGTAGTTTGTCGTAGTTTATCGGTGCTAAATCCGCATGGAAAATGCACAACAAATACGTCATGTCTGTACGTGGCCATAAAGTATGTTACCATGAGCAAGGTTTTGTTTGTTTTTTCCGCTTTTGCCAACATTTTTGCCATGATTTTAGTAAGGAGGGGGAATAACTCAGGAGCCTGCTAAAGCTGGGGATGGACTTAAGTTCCCTCCTGCTCGAAACGGCCGTTTCCCCCTCTGTTCCGTCTGCCTCCTCCCTTCATGCCCCTTGTACAGCAACGTCACAGATTTGCGGCCCCTACAGCTACACCACATGCTTGCATCAACAGTACATTAGTTTGGTGCTGATGATGTACAATTACAGTCTTCAGAATATCCCACATGCTCAGTCATCTGGCCATGACCAGGGCAAGAAGATGGAAGTTATATGTGAATAATTGATAACCCCTGGTGTTACTAAGAACATAACAGTGCTGTAGCATGTGTACACAGTATTTTTCTGTATGCCAGCAATTTTCTGCTTTCAAACGCCACGGGTATTTTGTTATTACACAAATTCCTTTGGTTGTGCTCTCTTCAAAGTGCTAGAGTTTTTCATTTCTCTACTGACATTATTATCACATGAAGATCATCATCATCATCATCATCCTACCTTGCTTTCAAGGAAGAAGTCTAAAAGCTTCTTCAGTTGTCTTATTTTGTGCTCTGAGTTTTCTGTCCTCTGCACATTTATGGTTTGTGTCCTTGGGCCCAAATGTCTATGAATGACAGATATGAAAAATACAGCATTAGAGGAAACACTAAAAAAGTATAGTACAGAGGCTGAAAATGAAAAGTGATCTTGAGTTTTCCATGAAAAAGAAAAACTTTTAAAGCCACTGCATGTATAACATTAATCTCACTCGAACTAATAGAACATCAGATTTCCATTTACCCAGAAATTATACTTGAATATAGAAGATAAATAGTAGATTAGATTCTAATTTGATAAAACCTAATATTACAATAGTCAACTATCATACACATTACGCGAACTGTCTTTAGCTCATGAAATCCTGATCATAGCCTAACACTTACCAAATCTGCCAGATTCCGCATCCAATGCAAGTGAATGGGGTATTTGTAACCCCATTCACATTCAGTGGAAAAAAAATCCAACAGAATAATGAACGTGCATGTTGATTTTGAAATCCACAGCATTCTCATTATTTGCACAGATTTTGCACAGAAAAGCTGCGGATTAGCCCCGTTGAATAAAATAAGGTTAAACCGCGTGCCGATTCCTTGGCACATCCGCGACAGAAATCCGAGTTCCAGCCTCAAATTTACGCTGCGGTTTCTTTGAAAAAACCAATGGCAAATCCAACTCGTGTAAACAAAGCCTGAGCATTACAGGCTACATTTTCACATAGAATAAATACTTTTGGTTGCACTCGTAAGTCATTTCGATTTAAACGGGTATTCCCATTTGATGTTATGGCATATGACTAGGATCAATATAATTAGTAGGGGATCCGACCTCTGAGTCCGAGGTCGAAACAGAGAGCAAAAGGACTGTGGTACCCTCTTGCTTTTCTCCTGTAAAGCGATGCTACCAGTCTACTGCTGTGAAAAGAATAGCAACACTGCCCCATTCAAGTAAAAAGAGCTGTGATTCGGTTCCATGCACATCAGGTGACTGGGAGCTTCAGTGTGCAGGGAAACAACGTAAAAAAGCCCCAATCATTGCAGAATAGAGATTCCAGGCAGTCAGACCCCCAAGCAATCAGCAAGACACTTTTAACATATGCATTGGAGGTGCCCTTAGGGGCCTCCGTCACAGATCTTGATGAAAATAACGGAAACAATGGACACAATGGCAGAAACCCGACTGAACCCAATAAAGTTAATGGGTTCCGTCAGATGCCGATCGTGTCAGTCATGCAACATGCAATGGAAGCAGCGCTTCCAGCATTTTTGTTTTTCTGCTCCTCTGATGGAGAAGAGCAATGGTGACACCGACACAGATGTGTGGAGGCCCAAGTGGTGACATATATTAGCAATATGCCATCACTTACTATGGTGGGAAAGACCCTTTAATCACACAGGCTACAATACAAGCTGAGAACAGTGAAAGACACATCCTTTGCTAAGTGCTGAAAGCTCAGTGTCATATAAACTGCTATCAGGTATCCAAAAAATAAAACAAAGTATTTATTCTGAATACCCAGTCCACACAGCATTCCCCATCATTTAGTTTTAATTTTGGCTCATGACTCTTTAAAGTTCAATAGCCCATAACATATTAGGACACATGATGATAATTTCTATTACCTTATGTATAAAAATTCCCCAGCTGCTGCAGCAAGTGGCCTGTGAGTGGCATACACAAACTGGTACAGGGTTTCACAATCCTCATTGGTAAACACATCTTCACAATTCCTGCAAGACGAAAGAGCAGCTTCTATTATCTGAGATCCAATTTGAATTTCTCAAAACAAAGACCAATAAATTCATTGTGCAGTTATACAATCCAAATGAGTCTTCACTTTGTCCAAAGCCTTCATGTCCCCTGTGCTGC
Organism: Rhinoderma darwinii; assembly: GCF_050947455.1. Taxonomy (NCBI): domain Eukaryota; kingdom Metazoa; phylum Chordata; class Amphibia; order Anura; family Rhinodermatidae; genus Rhinoderma; species Rhinoderma darwinii. The sequence goes on from NC_134688.1 coordinate 180,462,905, forward strand.
TTGCTGGCAGTGCCATCTCTGGTACTGAGTGGTTCTTTTTGTTTTCTTTTTTATTTTCAGCTGAATTAATGCCAGGGCATTATCATTTTTTTTTATTGAAATAATAGTGAAATGAGAATGCACAATATCATATGGTTATAGGCGTAGTCTCTGTTCACATCTGCATCTGGGTTTTCTTTATAACAGAAGCCAACACACAGTGCCATATATATCAGGAGATGGATGGCACCAACACCCAATGAACGCCAATGACTTCTGTTGAGGTGTCAGTCATTTCATTGGAAATCACAGCAATGCATGCAGCGCTATTCTTCTTCCTTCATTGCAAATGTGAACATAGCCTTATTGAGCTGTACACACAAATAGATAACAATATAAACAGATTTAATAATATTTTATTTTACAATTCTATGAATCCATCCGTTCTATTGTTAAGAGTATCTGATGGGTGCAAAATAATTCTACTGAATAGCCCCTCAAGGTATACTTTAATGGGGTATTACCATCTCAGACCTGGATATGCCATAAATATCTGATAAAGCAGGTTGCATCTCTAGGACCTGCACCTATCTCGAGATCGCGGGTCCTCCGACCTTGTGCCTGCCTGGTAAGATGGCTACCGCATCCAGGTGGACATTATGAGGAGGAGTGGTCGGCCTTACAGAAACAGCGTTGAAGCGAATGGAAATTACCAGAACGGCCTAGTACAGCGAGCGAGGCTGTTTTCGTACGCCCAGACAATTCTCCGCCGGCGGGAATGGGGTCAGGGGAACCTGATCTCGAGATTAGTGCCACTGAATGGACCACTCTTCACCTTGAGAACCCCCCGCGTCATTCATAGGAATTAAGAGGTTTCAAAGTTACATCCTCTCCCTGCCCTCCCAACTCCTATTAGGCTTTATTCGCACACACTTTTTTTTGCAGCTTTTTCTTTTCTTCGTTTAAAAAAAATGCATGTAAAAATGGCAGCTTTTATTTCCTTCTTGTTTTCAAGGTACATGCATATTTTTATGGCGTTTTTTGTGTTTTGTTTTTTTTTTCAAAATAGTGTGTTTTAAAACCTGCTTTTTACATGTATTGTTTTTATTTCTTTTTAATATTGCAAATCATGTGATTCAAGGATCATGTGATTCAAATATTCCTCTTAGAAACTTGATTTAATCTATAAAAACACCACAAATAATGCCATAAAAAAAAACGCTGACATTGACATTCTGTCTTGAGCAGAAATAGATGATATATTGCCCTCTAGTGACAGATCATATAATTACAATTGAAATAGAATATATCAAAGTGTTCAATTCATAGACAAGAAAAGGTGGAGCAGAGATAATGATTAGTGAACTGTTCTTTTATAAGTTAAGATAGCTCACTAGGCTAACCTGCAGTATCATGGAAAACCATTGTGATAAGAACAGCATATCATAGCAAACCAGAGGATCTTCACTTTAAAGTGTGCTTTAAATAAATTGTACAGAGCCGACAAGATTTGGCAGGTTCGGTAAATGTTTTTTCAACTGCAATGTATAAGTGCTGCTACCGACTGTTCTTCAGATTTGTGACACTTGTGCTGGACCCTCAGGGCGCAGTAGCAGACATCGAATCAATCAAATTTCACTTTATTTATCTCAACTAGATTAGCTGCTAATCAATCACATAATACATAATTTTTTTAATTCTTTTAACCCCTTCCCACCACAGCCATTTTACAGAACTTAATTTCTGCTTTTTCCTTCCCACCTTCCAAAAGCCATAACTTTTAAAAAATGTTGTCGATAAAGCCATATTAGGGCTTGTTTTTTTGCGGCGCCAGTAGTTTTTCATGGCACCATTTTTTGTACCATATAATGCACTGGGAAACTGGGGAAAAAATATTTGTGGGGTGCACTGGGAAAAAAACCATTGATTTTCTCCATTGTTTTTCGGGTTTCATTTTAACAGCATTCGCCGTTTTTATGTTTTACAAGGGGAAAAAAAATTGTAAAAAAAAATTGTTTGCATCGTCATATTCTGAGAGTCATAACTTTTTCATGTTGTCATCGATTAAGTGGCCTGAGGGCTTATTATTTGCAGGGCGAGCTGCATTTTTTTGTGGGGGATGAGGTGACCAAAAAACAGTCATTTTGGGGTCTTAATTTATTTTTTATTTCACTGTGGATTAAATAATGTTATATTGTAGAGTTCAAACTTTTACAGACGGTGATACCAATTACGTTTATTATGATTTTTTTTTAAATTGCTTTAGGGGGAAATTTTTTACCTGTTAATATTTTTTTTTTGTACATAAAAGTTTTAATCTTTATTTAACAATGTTTTACTTTTTTGTTTTTTTAGTCCCCCTAGGTGACTTGAACCAGCCATCGCTTGCACAATATAATGCAATACTAATGTATTGCAGTATATAGTGTTTCTGACAGGCCCGAATTCTGCCTTGCTGAAGTACAAAGATGGCAGACCTGGGGGCCTTCATTAGGTTACCAGTCTGCCTTGACAATCATCGGTTCCCAGTGATCGCGTCGCGCATGGGCCGATGGGATGTTGGAGGCGGCTACCCTCTCTAACGGCTTAAACGCTGCGGTCGCTACCAACCGCAGCGTCTAAGGGGATAATCGAGCAGGATTGCACTCTTTACAGTGAAGTGTCGGCTGTATTATACAGCCAACACCCGCGTAGTATGGTGCGGGTTCAGCTCGTGAGCCTGCTCCATACACCCCCTTCCCGGCTAGGACGCAAGTATATGTCAAATGTTGGTAAGGGGTTAAGCTACAAATTAGTTCTCTAATGCATCACGATTATGAAGCCATTTTTCTATTCATTGATTTATTGCAAGTGACAAATGATACAAAACAATTACATAATACACTGATGGTTATGGTTAGCCAATAAAGGTATCATACCTACTATACTTTGGTCTTTTTTGGCACAGAAGTATTTGACATTACATATAATACACTGATAAAAGGTATATAATTTATACCTTAACATGTGAACAAGGAGCCTCATTGCTTGAACAGACACTTCATGGTCCTTGTCCAAGGTCATTGAGGTAATACGATCCTAAAATTCACAAAAACATAAAAAACTTATTTGCTATACACAATACAAGAAAAATGCATGAACTACCAAATAATAAAAATATCAGTGAAAATAAGAAGAGAGGAGAGAGACTTATGCAATATATATATATATATATATATATATATTTAAAGAGGACCTATCAGTTTTGAAAAAAAACCACAACATTATTTTGCCATTTTGTAGATTTGCTAGTCTATTGAATAAAATTGATTCCCCTACTTTTCTCGGAAGTTTGCCAAAAGCGAATCTGAAACTTATTTATTTTACCAATGCGTCGTAATGTGTGCTGAATCAGTGAATCACACGTCGGGCAAAAAATTTACTCATAAGATGCACTTGTTAAAAAATTATTTGTTCCGTTTCACCATATTCTGAGAGCCAACATTTTTTTCATCGATTGAGCGGTGGGAGGGCTTATTTTTTGCGGGACGAGCTGTAGTTTTATTGGCACCATTTTTTGGTACATACAATTTTTTGATCACTTTTTTTTTTATTTCATATTTTAAACTTACCGTGCAAATTAAATAATGGTATATTGTAATAGTTTGGACTTTTACAGACACAGCGATACCAAATGATTTTATTTTTTTACATTGTGCTTGGGGAAAAATGGGAAAAGGTTTTTTTTTTTAAACTTTTAATATTTTATTTTTTTTACACTCCTGAAAATGTATCCAACATTTATTTATTTTTTGACACATTTTATTAGTTCCCCTAGGGGACTTGAACCAGCGGCCACTTGAGTACATGTGAAGTTACTGAAACAGCGTAACTCCCATAGTAGTGAATTGTAGTTACGGAATCAGCGTAGCATTCGAGCTACACTGTTTCCGTAACAACTGTTCAGTTCTATGCGAGTTACGCTGTTTCAGTAACTGCACATGTAATCAAGTGACCGGGAGAGCACAGAAAGCTAGAACGTTCTAGAGATAGGTGCGGGTCCCAGAGGTGGGACCTGCATCTATCTGACATTTATGACATATCCTGTGGATATGTCATAAATGTCCTTCAAAGGAAAACCCCTATTAATGCCGCGGTCGCTATTAACCACGGCATTTAACTAGTTAAAGGGGTTTGCCATAAAACACATTTATCCCCTATCCACAGATCGCTGGGGGTCCGACCGCTTGGACCCCCAGCGATAAGGAGAACAGGGGACCGAAAGTCATCCAAAGCGCTACATGAGAAGCCTGGTGTTCCGATTTCTGTGCCCGGCTTATCTGTTCTGCAGCTCCATAGAGATCAATGGAGAGCCGCTCGCGCTTGTGCAGAAGAATCCCATTGATCTCTATGAAGCTGCCGGACACAGAACACGGAAGTCACAGCTTCTCATGCAGCGCTCTTGGTAACTTTCGGTCCCCGTTCTCCTTATCGATCACATGTGTTTTATGGCACAAGCCCTTTAAACTGCCAGGAAGTGCGTGAGCCCGCTCCATACATCACCCCCTCCAGCTCCATGATGTGCCGGCACGTCATGGGTCGGGAAGGGATTAAGCAATGAAGCGGTCATGGGGCCCGGCGGACTATAAGACGCAGGGACTTTTTAGCAAGATTTATTCTTGCTAAAAACTGTCTTATAGTCCGAAAAATGCGGTAATTGATTTCCCTGTGCATCATGCAGCTCAACAGTCAAAATCTTGAGGGACTAAGGCCCCATGCACATGACTGTGCTTTTCATCTGTAATTACGGACCAATTCATTTCTATGGGCTACGGACACCTTTGCGTGTTATTACGGATGGGTGTCCGTTCTGTAGAAATGATCCGTAAAATATGGAGCATGTCCTATTCTTATCCGTAATTACGGCACAGACTCCCCATAGAAGTCTATGGGAGCTTCTGTAATTCCGGACGGCTACGGATATGCACCCGTAGCCGTCCCTAATTATGGAAGCGTTGCTAGGCGACACCAGGTTTGCAGATGTTGCACATCATTTGTGGTTTTCTTCTTTTTGCGTATCCGTATATACGGGTGCATTACAGACCGTATTTGCGGATACCATTCCGTATATGCGGATAAGTTGCAGATGACTACGGATCCGTATTTACGGATGGATGAAAATGTGGTCGTTTGCATGGGGCCTTAGACCGCTCACTGCTGCATGTGGAGAGCTGACGTTAACTGAAGTTCGCAAATTTCTTAGGCCCTGTTCACACAGCAGAATTTTTGCGGCAGGGCCCGCCGAAGATTCCACCACAAAATTCCTACTCACATTCATTTTTCTCGCTGGCTGATTTTTTTTCAGCTAGCGGGAAAAAGAAGCGTCCTGCCCGATCTTCGGACGAATTACGGCCAAACCTCCCACTGAAGTTAATAGGATGATAAATAATTCTGCGGCGTGACCTGCCAAGCAGAATCCGCCGTGTGAACTGACCCTTGAGGGGCCAGAACTTTTATCACAAAATCCATACATTTTTCTATTTATATATATCTGAGAAAGGTTTTATATTTTGCTCTTCCAGAAAAAAACGAAGACGACTTGGGGATAAGACGTTTGGACTGCTTTTGTATTGTGTGGATTATTGTACAGTCCTGTAAGATCATGTGAACTTGATTTTTTTCTTACACTTGCATATTTCTAAAAAGGGACAAATCGTTGCCAAATATGAATAAATAAAGTTACACAAACTGATTTACCTTGAATCTAATTGTAAAAAGATCCATTTTGTTAACAAGATCCTTTTTCTCATAAAGGCCCTGCAGTGCAACTAGACTTCTCAAACGCACTTCCGGGACCTAAAGGCAACCATAAATTATCTAGTTAGTGAAGAGGCGGTTTATTCAACCTTGCACAAGCAGAGCAATGTACATTAGATGCAGGTTTGCAGGAGTATTAAACAAGGACCAGTTAGTGATCAAACTATAAAGCCAATTCTTCAATAACAGTTACCAATTTCTGGCGTGCAGTATATAAAAGAAATGTATAATCTCTGCTACGTCTGGCTAATACATCTACAATATAATATTATTAACCATGCATACAAAGTGTAAAATACAGTTATGTACTATATATACACAGTACAGATTAAAGTTATTACAGAACTATTCTAACCTTGTAGACTAAAACTTACATGATCTACAGCTGCCCATACAGATTAGATAACTGTCAGGCAGAAGCTGTATGAATGACCATTATTACACGGATCAACCAACTTATATGCACAGTCACCTTGGTAAACATATAGATGTAATATAACAAAGAATAGTTGGGAGTTTTTATCACTGGGAAGGACAAAAATAAAATATATATATATATTTTTAACTTGGCTGAACCTTTTGATAATGAGGTCTATCAGCACCTGTACACATTAGATAGATAACCCACTGAAAGTTGCAGGATCTCCCAACAAATCTCTTGGGAAAAGCTCCCGGCGTATAGCCAAATGTAACTATAGGGTTGCATTGCCCCAACGGATGCCGAAAGAGTGTCCGCGATGTATCTATTTTTTTTACAATGGGAGACGGTTAGGTTATAAGTACGCCTATAAATTATTGTAACGTCGCAGTCTTCAGTCGGTGGTATACATCAATAGATACTCCCAAGGTATACCTCTAATGTAGGCTCTTAACGTGATGTGAACAGAGTATTATTCAGTCAAGTATTATGCTTGGGCATCATTTGCAGGAAAAAAATTTAATTACAAACCCACCTTATCATGCAGCATCCAACCAACATACTTCAAGTAACTGTCATTCAAGTATGTACGTGGGTACATTTTCATCCACACACCAATTTCTTCTATACATAATGCTCTTATCTCAGAGACAACATCTCTGGAAAGAAAAAACAAAAAAACTGATTAAGACATTAGCCTAAAAAAAAATTAAGTCTTGTAAAAATAATATAATGTATGCAATATATCAAAACAAATAATATATGTAAATATTGTACTTATTACATAACACAGAAAAAAATAATTATATTGAAGCAACTGAACACATTTGTGATTCCCATCTACTATAATTTTCTACAATCTCCAACAAAAACACACCTGAAAACACGAAAATTTGAAGCAGTGCTGCCTTATGAGCATTTCCCTTATATTACCCAAATGTCTCCCGCTACAAGTGTGAGCGATTCTAAGGCTGTGTTCACACGACCTATTTTCAGGCGTAAACTAGGCGTATTATGCCTCGTTTTACGCCTGAAAATAGGGCTACAATACGTCGGCAAACATCTGCCCATTCATTTGAATGGGTTTGCCGACGTATTGTGCAGACGACCTGTAATTTACGCGTCGTTTGACAGCTGTCAAACGACGACGCGTAAATGGACTGCCTCGGCAAAGAAGTGCAGGACACTTCTTTGCCACGTAATTTGAGCTGTTCTTCATTGAACTCAATGAAGCACAGCTCAAGATTTACGAGCGTCTCAGACGGCTCGCAAAATGCGAGGAGGAGCATTTCCGTGTGAAACGAGGCAGCTGTTAACAGTCTCTCTTTTCACACGTAAATGCCTCTCATCGTGTGAACATACCCTTAGGCTGGATTCACACACACAGCGTTTTGCTTTGTTTTTTGTGGTATTTTTAATGGCGTTTTTTCATGCAGTTATTAAGTGCGGCCAGATATTTAATTAAAATCTATAGTAAAATATCAAATGCACTACATACAACTGCTTTTTGGTTTGTGGTGTTTTTGAGGCTGGCGTTCTATTCCAAACGCTGCATACTCTGGGTATGGCATTTTTCCGATAGGCTTCTCTGTAGGACATTAAAAAGGCGATAAGAAAAACATGTACAAAATGCCACTAATTGAAAAATGCCACAAAATACACCACTAAAAACGCCTAAAAAAACACACATGTTAAATTTAAAAACTGATAGCGTTTTTAGAAGCGTTGTGTGAAGGAGGCCTAAGTTCACAGGTATCTTGAAATGTGTGCCGCTTTAATGACCAGGATCCCAACAATAAAAAACATCAGGAGGCCGATTAGATCAGGGGCAAAATGAAATTCCTAAAGCACCTTAGAAATTCTGGAGTTGAGCATTATTTTGCACCTGTAGCCATTTATATGTGAGTGAAAAAAGCTAAATTTGCACAGGGGCGCATAGATCCATGTTGACACTTTCAACCATTGCAACTACAAAAAGATTCCCTAACAAATAATTACGAAGTCTGCATTATAAATCTAATAGTTTACCAAAATATTTCACCCAAAAAAGTTGCAAAGATTTAAATTTAGCAGAGATAATCAGCTTGCTCCCAATAGTAAGCGTACTAGTTTTATTACTTACCGATACCGTTGCAAAAACGTTCCTTTCAACAGTGCATCCATCATATCTTCTATCTCACGACGTCTTTGTTGCAACTAGGAAAAATTCGAAACCTCTAATAGATGACTCCACCAAAATACATAATGTCTATTCTTCCTTGCCGGTTTCAATTTCAGTCAGACATTCATAATTTCCATCTTTTTTTTTTTTTTTCATGGAAATATAGGCATGTTATCGCAGACTCTCTAAAGACTCCTTGCTGATTACATCAGTGTTTTTTAAGACAGAAGGAAGGAAGGCATTTTTAATGACTTTCTCTGCAGATGGTGTCCAAAAGAGAACACCTCCCAAAAAGACAATGGTACATTTAAAGCAGATCGATAGTCATACTATGCTGCCCTATATAAGAATAGCACAGTATGGGAACAGGTCCATTCTCATTTTCTTTAAAAAGGCAAAAAAATTATGTTGTGCCGTTTGGCTAATAGGTGCATTTGAGGAATGAACTAGACTTATAGTTATGATACCGATGCATTCATGAGGGTGGCGCTCCTCCGACTCTGCTCACTTCCCCCCGCCCCTTTTGGAGGTGATTGACAGTTTGCGCTGTGCATCTGATGGGACTTCAGCCAGTGAATTACTGTGAGGAAAAAGTGTAGAGGTAGGTAGAGGGGGGGGAGTGCTCCCGATATAAATACAGCTGTATCATAACTATGAGTCCAGTGTATTTTTTTAACACTCCTATTAGCCATACGGCACAATATTTTGTGCCGTTTTGGCTAAAAAGAGACCGGACCTGTTTCAATACTATGTTGCTCTTATATAGGGCAGCATAGTCTGATGACAGAACAGCTTTAAATAATAGTGCATCATGTGGTTAAGAACCATTGAAATGTCTTTCTACCTATGAAATATCCTACCTTTTTCCTCTTTTTGTCAAGCTGCTCAAGCCTTGGGTTTATCCTTTTAAGATCGGCCCGTTTTTTCTCTACCTCGTACAATCTGTTTGAATTGTCTATATTGATATCCAGGTTTAGGATTACTCTTATAAGTGCAGTCAGCAATTTTACAGCTAAAACAAAAGGAGGAAGAAAATAAATACACTGACCATTGACAGTTTTTTTTTTTTAACAAGACTGTTCTCCTTGAAGACTATACTACACAAAGCTCATACAAACAGCCATGTACTGCATAATGCTGTCAAGTTTCACAAGTTGCTGATGGATTTCAAGAATGAAATTACAAGAGAATGTGGTCTATACTGATTATTCTGCTCATAGACATGAGTTGCTTGATAATAAGCTTACATGTCTGTTGAGGTCTTGGCGTGGTTCCCTGCCATTTTTCTGTTCAGAAAAGTGGCGGAGAACTTTTATAAATCAGTGACCCTTAGGTCTCATGCCCACTTCAGTTACAGTGAAGGAAATAAGTATTTGATCCCTTGCTGATTTTGTAAGTTTGCCCACTGTCAAAGACATGAACAGTCTAGAATTTTTAGGCTAGGTTAATTTTACCAGTGAGAGATAGATTATATAAAAAAAAGAAAATCACATTGTCAAAATTATATATATTTATTTGCATTGTGCACTGCGAAATAAGTATTTGATCCCTTTGGCAAACAAGACTTAATACTTGGTGGCAAAACCCTTGCTGACAAGCACAGCAGTCAGAAGTTTTTTGTAGTTGATGATGAGGTTTGCACACATGTTAGATGGAATTTTGGCCCACTCCTCTTTGCAGATCATCTGTAAATCATTAAGATTTCGAGGCTGTCGCTTGGCAACTTGGATCTTTAGCTCCCTCCATAAGTTTTCGATGGGATTAAGGTCTGGAGACTGGCTAGGCCACTCCATGACCTTAATGTGCTTCTTTTTGAGCCACTCCTTTGTTGCCTTGGCTGTATGTTTCGGGTCATTGTCGTGCTGGAAGACCCAGCCACAAGCCATTTTTAATGTCCTGGTGGAGGGAAGGAGGTTGTCACTCAGGATTTGACGGTACATGGCTCCATCCATTCTCCCATTGAGCAGAGAAACACCCCCAAAACATAATGTTTCCACCTCCATGCTTGACAGTGGGGACGGTGTTCTTTGGGTCATAGGCAGCATTTCTCTTCCTCCAAACACGGTGAGTAGAGTTAATGCCAAAGAGCTCCATTTTAGTCTCATCTGACCACATCACCTTCTCCTAATCCCTCTCAGAATCATCCAGATGTTCATTTGCAAACTTCAGACGGGCCTGTACATGCGCCTTCTTGAGCAGGGGGACCTTGCGGGCACTGCAGGATTTTAATCCATTACGGCGTAATGTGTTACCAATGGTTTTCTTGGTGACTGTGGTCCCAGCTGCCTTGAGAACATTAACAAGTTCCCCCCGTGTAGTTTTCGGCTGAGCTCTCACCTTCCTCAGGATCAAGGATACCCCACCAGGTGAGATTTTGCATGGAGCCCCAGATCGATGTCGATTGACAGTCATTTTGTATGTCTTCCATTTTCTTACTATTGCACCAACAGTTGTCTCCTTCTCACCCAGCGTCTTACTTATGGTTTTGTAGCCCATTCCAGCCTTGTGCAGGTCTATGATCTTGTCCCTGACATCCTTAGAAAGCTCTTTGGTCTTGGCCATGTTGTAGAGGTTAGAGTCAGACTGATTAATTGAGTCTGTGGACAGGAGTCTTTTATACAGGTGACCATTTAAGACAGCTGTCTTTAATGCAGGCACCAAGTTGATTTGTAACTGGTCTGGAGGAGGCTGAACTCTTAATGGTTGGTAGGGGATCAAATACTTATTTCTCTGTGCACAATGCAAATAAATATATATAATTTTGACAATGTGATTTTCTTTTTTTGTTTTTATATATAATCTATCTCTCATTGGTAAAAGTAACCTAGCCTAAAAATTCTAGACTGTTCATGTCTTTGACAGTGGGCAAACTTACAAAATCAGCAAGGGATCAAATACTTATTTCCTTCACTGTATTTTCTTCAGGGTGCTATGCATTTTTTTTTAACGGATAGCACACTATCACATTAATTTCTACGGGTCCATGTACACTTCCGTTGTTTTAATGGTTCCATGCATCCATTCCATAAAAGTAGAACTTGTCCTAATTTTGTCCGTTGTTCAGTGTCCTTCTCACCCATTTAAGCCTATGGGTCCATCAAAACAACGGACGGCACTCGGAAGGCATCCATGTGCCGTCCGTTTTTCACAGATCCGTTGCAAAGCAGGGCGTGCCAAAGTTCGCTGCATTCAACACGCAAGATGGTGTTTAACAGACCGTTTAAAAAGGAAGACAAATGGAAGCACCTCGTCCCTTTAAAACGGAAAACGGAACGGATGTCACAACGGACACACGGATACGTTTTTTTAAATTCACAAATAAAGTTTATTGTAAAACATCAGAAGTAAATACAGAGCATTGAGATGTGTAGACAACAGGTCCACTGCACGTACAAAGAACACTGTAGTGCAATACAGCAATGTGTCAGAAGAATCAGAAGTTCAATCAATTAGGGCAATGAAAGTTATCAAGTAAAGAAATGTCCTACAAAACAATAGCATACAAATCAATATATAGTGAACAGGGTATCTGGTAATTTTACACTCCTTGAGTATTTAAGATCTAGCGTGTAGAGTTAATCACTGCCTAATGTATAATACAAAGGGTTAACCAGTTAACTAAAACTCGAACGGTTTAGAGATGCATAAAAAATAGAACAGAAACATGTCTGGTAATATTCAGCAGAAGATCAGGATTTATATCCATACCACGTTGAAAGTAGGGGTCCATATTGTATAATGTATACATGGAATGTAAGAGGGGCCAACTGGAGATGGGTCAAATAGGAGCCACGTCCGTGGCAGCAAGCAGATCAAGGGCTCGGGGACGAATCCAAGATTCTGTGTTGGGGGGAGCGGACAGTAGCAGGAGATTGCAGGCATTTATCTTAAATTTTGGTGAATTTGAGAGGACAGTTTCTATGTTGGAATAACCATTTCTTGTGGGGTAACATACTACCAACTAGAGGCAGCCATTCTACAAATGTAGGTGCACGACAGGATAACCAGGTTTTGGTTAACAGCTTTTTGGCATAATAGAATGTCTCCACAATAAATATATGGATATGACGGGAGTCGTATTCCGCAGGGTCAGAAGTGAATAGACAGGTCTTAGGGCTCAGCGGGACAGGAGATCCCCATCTCATCGTTCAGAAATTTGACAACTTGATCCCAGAACCAGCTATCTAACCACCAAATGATAAAAGGAGCCCGAGGTAAGTCCACATTTAGGGCATATGTCAGGGTAGTCGGGACAAAAGCGATGTAATCTAGAGGTGATATGCCCTATGCAGTATGTAAAATTGTGAGTCGCTCATTATAGTTGGATGATACAAATTTAGGGGAGGAGAGGGCTCTGTCCCACTCATCCTCAGTCAGCTGCCCCACATCACCTTCCCATTTTGCTTTAAGAGGAATGAGCAGAGATTCTCTAAACTTGACGGATAATAGGCTATAAAGTTGGGAAATCAAGTGTTTAACTGGGAGAGAGAGCAGAAAACAAGGAAGTGGGAAGCTTTGGTACGTTATTTCCCCGGTGCCCAGCTAAGTCTCAAGTGCATGTTTGACCCTCAAAATAAGAGAATAATTGGGAGGAGGGGAGCGTGAATTCCTCCTGCAGGTCTGGGAATACCAGAGTCAGAATACATGTGTGAAAGATACCAAATACCTTTCCTATGACAGGGGATATCAAAGTAAAGCTGCAGTAATTCTGGGAGAGCTTTACAGTGCCATAGGGGTGTGTGCCTAGTGACACGAGTGGAGTAGAACATGCGCTGGGAAACATCCTATACCACTAGGGCCTGGTTCAGGATCGGGTGGTCACGTAGGTTTCCACCAGTATGCAGTCGGCCACAAAACAAAATATGCAAAGGTTGAGCATAATGTGTACTAAATGGGGAAATAATTAGGGTCTGAACTTTCACAAGCTCGGCCGCTCCCCTTCTCGCCAGGTGAGATAACTGACTAGCTATATAGTACCATTTAACACTGGGGAAAGATACACCACCCTCATCCCATGTGGTGTATAGATGCCGGCTAGCCACCCTCGATCTACCATTATTCCATACAAAGGAGGGGAGTACACTCTCAATACGCTGTAGTAAACGGGCTGGAAGGAGACTGCTGGAGAATATACAGTATTTTAGGCATTAGGGTCATTTTAACTAAACTCACTCTTGCAGCTATAGATAGAAGCAATTGGTTCCATCTGGCTATCTTGTCACGCAGAAAGGAAACCAAAGGGGTGATATTTAATGCTTCGAAACCAAACACTGATCTGGAAATCTTTATACCAAGATACATAATAGAGGTGGTCCAAAGGAGTGGGGTAGAAATCGCAGAGGCAACAGGGACTGATATATCTAATGGTAAAATATGAGACTTAGACCAATTAATGGTTAAAACAGACATTGAGCCAAAACGCGTCATTATAGAAAGAACTAAATGCAGGGACACCACAGGGTCAGCGAGATGTAACAGGGTGTCATCAGCATACATGCTGACCTTTTCTTGAACAGGGGGAGGTTAAAACCTATAATACGGGGTTCTTGTTTGAGTATTTCAGCGGGAGGTTCCACTGCTAGCACAAATAATAAAGGGGAGAGAGGGCAACCTTGTTGGGTACCTCTATACTAGAGGAAGGGGTCCGAAGTCCAGCGATTTACTGACACTCGTGAGGATGGGGCAGATTATAATAAATGTAACCCATTTTAGAAATTTTGGTCCGAATCCAAATTTCACAAGTGTTAAAAAAAGAAATCCCATTCTATGGAGTCAAAGGCCTTAGCGGCATCCAGGGAGACTACAACACAAGCGCCAACATCCTCATGAGTGGACTGCAAATTAGTGAACAGCCGGCGAAGGTTAATGGCCGTGACTTTGCCAGGCATAAAGCCTGTCTGGTCTGGATGTATCAAAGATAGTATAACCGTATTAAGTCGTCTAGCCAGAAGTTTCGCCATGATTTTAAGGTCAGTCTGGAGGAGCGAGATGGGGCGGTAGGAATGATATAATATAGGGTTTTTACCCAGTTTAGGCAATACTACTATAATCGCCTCCCACATTGCACTTGGTAGTTCTCCAGAGTCCAAAGCCGCTTGGTAAACATCCAAGAGACGTGTAGCCAATAAATCAGCATGGACCCTGTAAAATTCAATAGGCAGGCCGTCACTACCAGGTGATTTAGATGTCTGGAAGGAGGCCATGGACTCCATAATCTCCTGTACAGTAATGGGGCCATCTAAATATTCCCTGTGGGCAGGCGATAGCGAGGGAAGGGTTATCTGCTCTAGATAATCAGCGATGTCTGTGGAGGATGCAGAGATGTGTGACGAATATAATATTTCATAATATGAGCGAAAGGTGGACAAAATTGCCTGTGGGTCAGAGGACTGGGTACCATCTGGAACCTCGAGCAGTGATATCACAGGGGGTTCCCTATCACCGTTGGCTATACAGGCTTAATTTTACCAAATTTTTCAACGTGTTCGTAATATGATTGCTTGGAATAGAAGGCTTTTTTCTGAGCCTTATTATTCAAAGAGTTGTGATACAAACGGACCTTGCAAAGCCATTCTGATTTATGTTCCTCGGTCGGATCATTGATATACTGGAGTTTGGCCGCCAAAGCATCATTGGCCATTTGGAGTTCGTTATGTGCCAAACCACTTTTCAAGTCACTAATTGCCACAGAAAGTGCCCCACGTGCATATGCCTTGAAGGAGTCCCACACAACTAAAGAAGAAGTACTGCCATCATTGTCAATAAAAAAAACTGATACCACTTAGCCTGGAAATAGTCAGATGGGGGGAGCATTTTCAGACAGAATTTTTGTGGGTATATTTGGGAGTCTAATATGTAAACGGCCATGGGAGTGATCTGTAACAGATCAGGAAAGATTCTCTGCAGAGTCCACAGCCATCAGGCGGGTTGTGTGTACTAGCATTAAGTCAATACGGAATAAAGCCATAAAGCTCAAATTGAGGGGTAAAGCAAGAATATTGTCGGGTAAGAGGGTTTATGGTTCTCCAAGCATCTATAATATTGAATTCTAAAAAGAGAGAATGAAGGGAGGAGGGAGCCTGAGATACAGGGTCTTGACCAGGGCGGGGGAACTTGTCAAAATACTTATCCCAGGTGGAGTTAAAATCACCCAGCCAGATACTAGGCACAGACAGGTGGCTGGTTATGAACGACAGAATGGCATTAATAGTGGCAAAGGAGGGGGCGTGGCCAGGCACGGATGTGAGCGGTCGCACTGAACCTTAGCTCCGTGTGCTGAACCCTGTATTTCATCCTGTGGAGAAAGTATTTCAGCCAAAATTCCTTACGTGTTGAGAAAGAAGGGTAGGAAACAATATGGGACCCTCCAAGACTTCGGGAGCGGTGGAAAAACTGAAAGAGTTCGCCAGGAACTCGGGACAAGATGGCGCCCGGGGGGAGCAGTCCTCGTCGGCACATGATCAGGAGAGACGGCCTGCTGCACTCGCCGAGGCAGGGGAAGCGGTGCCCCCCGAGTTAAAGCTGAAGCAGGTGACGGAGACGCTCCTGGCGGCGATTCTGGAGACACGTACCTCGTAACAACGAAAGTGGAGGAGGTGAAGGTGGATGTCGGTCTGATGCGGCAGGACCTCCATAATCTGAGAGACCGGGTAACTCAGGTTGAGACAAGGGTTTCGGACCTGGAAGATGTAACGGCAGCAGTACCGCGCACGCTGAGGGACCTGTCGGGAAAAGTGGAGCTGTGGCGCCAAAAAGCAGATGATCTCGAGAATCGACTGAGAAGAAATAATCTGAGGATAATAGGCCTCCCTGAAAGGTCGGAGGGACCCAGACCAGATGAATTTGTGGAGAAGTGGCTGAAAGACCTATTCCCGGATACAGTATTTTCAATGGCCTTTGCAGTTGAAAGGGCGCACAGAGTGCCAGCGAAACCACCACCACCCGGGGCGAATCCCAGACCATTGCTGGCGAGATTGCTAAATTGCAAGGACCGAGATATGGTGCTGCAGGCGGCGAGGCGCAAAGGAGAGATCAGAGTGGAAAACACGACGGTGTCCATTTTCCCGGATTTTTCCCCGGAGCTACAACGACAGAGGGCCTCGTACATGCACGTCAAGAGACGACTTCGGGAGCGTCAGATCCCATATTCTATGGCGTACCCTGCGCAACTGAGAGTTGTGGATGGAGAGAGATCCGTGTTTTTCACTACCCCTGAGGCGGCAGATGAGTGGCTCACCAGACATGGACGATCTCCTCGACGCTGACTTGAGGACCATGTTTTATATGAAGGGGACAGTGAGTTTACATGATTGCAATATGTATTTTATGAGGGGTCCCTATGCAGTGGATGTTTGATCTCGCACACACATGGGTTATATACATGGAAGTGTTCTTGATGTACTGAGTATATGTATGTACTAAACCTTGAAGAAGATAAGGGGAGAGGGGCAGATATATTGAGGCGGCATAGGAGTAAAATGTTATAGTTTAAATAACTGGATTAATTACCCTCACGTTTATCTAAGATATAAGGAAGGAAACATGGAACATCTTATATGGCTGAAATACAGCTTAACAAAGGGTGAAGCCATTGAAAAGGTACTATTGCTTATCTTGATTCCTCTGTGTTACTAACCTAAGCAGTGGAAACTTCCCCCGTTTTTATGCACTTTGCATTTTTTATGCCTTGTAGGCTTAAGCAGCTCCTGATGAGCTTAATTGTTCAAAGTTATTGGTTTAAGGTTCAATACGGTTTTGCATGCCTGCTACATGATGACATGGGAACAGGGTCCCATTATCACTGCTCGCTGATTGTGGGGAGATGGTGCCTCCACATAGAGATATGTTATAGAGAGGAATATGGCGACACTTAAATTTATGTCCTGGAATGTGAGGGGAATGGGAACGCCGGGTAAGAGAAATGTGATCTTTTCTGTACTACGGAGGCACATGCCTCATATTATATGCCTTCAGGAAACGCATCTTACGGCAGATAAGGTGCATATGCTGAGTAAATCTTGGATTCAATGGGGGCGGCATGCTACTAGATCCTCAGCATCACGGGGAGTATCACTGCTAGTACATAGGAATTTACGCTGGGAGGCGTTACATACAAGAATAGATACTGATGGTAGATATGTGCTGGTTCATGCTAATGTAAACTCTGTCCCTTATGTCATAATTGGTATCTACAACCCGCCACAGGGCTCAATGAGTATACTCAGAGAGGCCATCACATTCGCATCCACTTATCAGGAGGCGCGAGTTATACTAATGGGGGACCTGAACCTCACCATAGACCCTCTGTTGGATCGCTTTACTGTTAGGTCGGGTCCCCGGGACCCCATGAGTCCCACTCCGCTAGCATCTATGATAGAGGAGATAGGATGGTTGGATCTATGGAGAGTGAGCCACCCGGGAATAAGGGAATACACGTGCCATACTCCGCAGTTTAACGCTCTGTCTCGCATTGACTACGTGTTGGGATCTCCCGCCATTTTCTCAAGCATGGCTTCTATAGAGCACTTGCCCAGAGGGGTGTCGGATCATAGCCCGATTTTTTTACAGTTACATCAACGGGCAGAGGGAAGGAGGGGAGCTCTTAAGATACACCCATTTTGGTTGCAATTGTTTACGGGAAGTGACAGAATACCTGACCAACTAGATGTCTTTTTAGGAGCGCATTCACAAGAACAAAATAGTGCACTGGTGTGGGATACATTAAAGGCGTATCTGAGAGGGTGCTTGAGATCCTATGTTAAACGCTCCTCAGCCAGACAAGAAATGGATTTAGCACAACAATGCAGGGGTTTAGAGGATACTTTCGTACGGGACCCATCCCAGGTTAACAGAGAAGCGTGGCTGGCAGCGGGCAGACAATACTTGCTTCTAGTCAAGGAAAAGGCAGCAAGAAGGATATTCTTCTCTAAACAATCCTTTTTTGAGCACGGTAATCAGTCGAGTAAGCTGCTTGCACAAATAGCGAAACAGAATACCATGTCCCCTCCAGTGCTACGTATATCCCAACCAAACCAGGGTACGGCTACTACGCCATTAGACATACTGAATAGATTTGCAGATTTTTATGGGGAGCTCTACACTTCGCAGGCACAGTATTCGATGGAGGAATTGAACTCCTATTTAGATGGGGCAAACTTCCCAGGGTTGTCAGAGGAGAATAGAATAAAGTTAGAGGCCCCTTTCTCGGTACAGGAGATTGAAGAATGCTTAGCCTCCATGACAAAAGGGAAGGCGTCAGGTCCGGATGGTCTCCCTCTAGAGGTGTATATTAAATATGCAGATACTCTAAATCCCCAGTTATTAACTGTATTTGAGGACGCCTTTCAGAAGGGTGAATTACCAGTCTCGATGAAAGATGCCACTATAGTTGTCATTTTGAAACCAGGAAAAAATTCAGAGGAATGTGAGTCGTACCGCCCGATATCCCTACTCAATGTGGATTATAAAATCCTAACCAAACTTTTAGCTAATAGACTTAGTGGCGCTATCACAGATATTATTCATCCGGACCAATCCGGTTTTATCCCAGGCAAATCAACATCGGATAATATCCGCAGAGCTCAGGTGGTGACCCAGATAGGGTGGTGGGAGCAGCAGGACTGGGCACTGGCCTCGTTGGACGCGGCTAAGGCCTTTGATTCAGTAGAGTGGCCTTATTTGTTTGAGGTCCTTTGCAGATTTGGTTTCGGCGAGAGATTCGTTAAATGGATTAAAATCCTATTCAAAGATCCGAAAGCATCGGTGTTGGTCAATGGGATATTGTCTCCCTCCTTTTGTCTCCATAGAGGCACGAGGCAGGGATGCCCCCTGTCCCCTCTTCTGTTTGCAGTGGCCATTGAGCCCCTGGCTATCCGCATCCGTCTAGATGCGGCTTTTCAGGGTATCCGCATAGGACCACGGGAGGATCGGATCGGTCTTTATGCCGACGACATGATTTTGTATATGGCTAATCCAAACGCCTCCTTACCAAGAGCAATGACAATACTGGAAGAGTTTGGACGGTTCTCAGGCCTATATATCAATTGGAGTAAGTCATTCCTTATGCCCCTTAGACCCGATAACTGTGGGTGGGATACGGAATTCCAGGGCCTGCAGGTGGTTTCCTGTTTTAAATACTTAGGGGTCCATATAGTTAGGGATAGTGGCGCTTCATATGATCTAAATATATATCCCCTGTTGACATATCTGAGAGATAAATTTGCTGTCTGGAAGGCGCTCCCTATATCGACAGCAGGAAGAATAAATTTAATTAAGATGATAGTGCTGCCCAAAATGTTATATCTCCTAGAACATGCGGACACCCTGGTCCCTAAACGATTTTTCAATCTGGTAAGCTCCTTATTTTCCTCCTTTGTATGGGGGGAGAGTCGCCCCAAGCTTAAACTTAGCACGCTCCAACGCCCCAAGGAACAGGCGGGGGCCGCTCTACCTGACGTGTTCTTGTATTACTTGGCAGGCCAATTAAGATATATTAAGGCATGGGTGGCTGAGGAACCAATGCCTAATGCAGAACTCCACTTGACCCACTTTCTTAGGATCCCCTCTTTGTGGCCCATACTTGAGCCACATGGATATAGCCCTAGGCATTCCTTGCCAATAATTAAACTAGCCAGGCAGGTCTGGTCACATGTTAAGAAAGTTCTGGAATGGGAGGACATAGTTGCAGAGCTGCCACTTTGGTCTCATCAGGGTCTGTCTCATTTTAGGGGGATGCAGGATTCTGATTTTTGGATTGAAGTAGGTATAACGCAGGTGCAAAACCTGATAGATGACGAGGGGCATATGATATCAGCCAGAGAGATACAGGATACATTCCGGGTTCCTGAGAGAGATGCATTCCGTTGTGTACAGATTAGGCATGCTTTACAATCCCAGTTCAGGGAAGATCAGAGATCCATTTCTTCACTTCCACTCATTGGTATTCTGAGAACACAGGGACCAAGGGGGATGGTATCTGCCCTTTATACTTACCTTCTGTCGCAGAGGGTCGCTCACGCTGAGATGTCGGTTGAGGTTGGATGGGAGGGGTCTTATTCCCACACTATCCAGTGAAGACTGGGGGGAGGCCATGGGATCACATCTCTTGGTCTCACCTGCAGCGAACAATAAATTGACGCAATTGTACATCATACACAGATGTTATATTACCACTATCAGATTATATTGGATGGGAAGGGCACCTAGCACACGATGCCCTAGATGCTCTCAAGATCAGGCTGGCTTTGATCACATGATGTGGTTATGCCCAGTCATAGCCAACTTCTGGAAAGAAGTGACGCAAATACTGTCCTCAATTATGACTAACCCGATTCCATGTGAACCAGGTCTTTGCTTATTGGGGCTATTGGGAGAGAGGACCCGGACACACTATGAGGGTATCTTCCTGCGAGAAGCCCTGTTCTTAGCCAGAAAAGCGATAGCCATCCGATGGATGGGGGACACTTTTCCGGATACATCACAATGGAAAAGCCTGGTCAATGCTATTCTCCCATATGAAAATATAGTATATAAACATAGAGGATGTCAATATAAATTCTTGAAAATCTGGGGAGAGTGGTGCTCCTCACCTCTTGCATCTTTCAGCGTGGGCGACCTTAGAGAATCCTTACCACTTCAAGTAGGAGGGATCTGAGATCTACTTGACCAGGTATTTAATACCCTAGGTGTGAGAATGGAGCTTGGATCTGGTAAATAACTGCGACCTGTATTTCTACAGAATCACAAATAAGTGAGACACTGACCTGCCTGCGTGCAGTGAATATTTGGAGTCTCCTGTGACTCGCCTTCATGTATAAAAGTAAATTGCAAACTCTTGTTTCTAATGTGTATTCATGGTATGCAGGAACGTTAATGTCACTATTTTGTTTCCATTTGCTGATGATTTTTGTATGTACTTTTACAATAAACCGAGTTTAAAAAAAAATAAAAAAAATAAATAAATAAAAAAAAATATATAAAATAAAATAGTGGCAAAGGAAAAGGGAGGAGTAACATAAACACCTAGGAGAAATGGTTTATGATAAAGGAGGCAGTGAACAAATTTACCACTCGGGTCCGAGGACATATCTACCAGGTGAAAGATATAGTTTTATCGATATTGAGACACCCCTGGCCAAATTAGTGGATGTGGAATTGTACAACCAACCAATCCAGGGTCTATTTAGAAGACGGAGCGGGTCATCCTTCATGTGGGTCTCCTGAAGGCATATAATATCACAGTCATGCTTTTGTAAATACCGAAACACGAGGGCTCTTTTAATGCGATCGTTGAGACCTCTCACATTCCACGTTAAAAAGGACACTACGTCAGAAGACATGGTAAAAGGGTAAAAGTGAAAACCTGGGCCCAACCGTTCAGGACGGACCAGTATATGAGCAGCATGATATACCTGAGACCTGGAAAAATTAGAATGGCGATATGCATTGTGTTAACAAGCATGTAAAAAAGAAAACAAACAAAAAACACACAGGTGGAGACAAATCCCCTCCCCCCCACCCTACTATCATGCACGCAGGCATGAAGACTTGGATCCCTGAAACCAAAAGTAGTCGTAACAGTGGCGATGAACGATTGATCCACAGTTCCTTCACAGAATGACAGACTAAAAATGTTCTGGAGGTTTGGAACCGTTGGACAGTAGAGATACACATGTAAAGGATTTACCAGACACAGCTTCTGTGTCGACGCACGTGATTAATCAGTCTGCATCTGCTCCTAGGTCTGATAGAGTGACTCGATCTGCTACCACTCAGGCTGGTAGGCTGAGGAGTGGGAGAACCTATCACAGCCTGGCCAGACAGAGCTAGCTCCCGCCCTCGGTTTATTTATACCTTCATTTCCTGCTTTTCCTTTGCCTGTGATTCTGTCTGGTTTCCTGGCTCTGCTGCTCCTGCTAGTACTATTGACCTCTGCTTCAATTTGACCCTGGCTTTACTGACTACTCTCCTGCTCTGCGTTTGGTACGTCGTACACTCCTGATTGGACTCGGCTTGTTCACTACTCTTGTTGCTCACGGTGTTGCCGTGGGCAACTGCCCCATTTCCCTTAGCTTCTGTGTACCCTCGTCTGTTTGTCTGTCGTGCACTTATTGAGCGTAGGGACCGTCGCCCAGTTGTACGCCGTCGCCTAGGACAGGCCGTGCAAGTAGGCAGGGACTGAGTGGCGGGTAGATTAGGGCTCACCTGTCTGTCTCTCTACCCAGACATTACACACAGCTATAAAGGTCAGTAATTAGACACCTGGATGACGAGGCGAACCAGCTTGACCACGAGGACGAGTTTCCAGGCCACGAGAACTTCTTGAGGAGGGGTGAAGAAATATGATCTGCCATCCACCAGAACTTTCAACCGAGCAGGGTACATTATAGCGTACTTGAGATCAAGTTCTTTGAGCTTCTCCTTGGCAGTGAGGAACAAAGCTCTCTTCTTCTGGACCTCAATGGAGAAATCAGGGTAAACTGAGATCTGTGAGTTGGCATATGGAATTGATCCTTTTTCTCTGGTGAATTTAAGAATAGCGTCCCTGTCCCGGTAGTTGAGGAGTTTAGCAATTGTGTGGCGGTGCTCCCGGAGGCAGAAGTTTGGACAGAATACGGTGTGCCCTCTCCACCACAAACATAACTGAGAATTTCTCCCTGCCGAAGGTGGTAGTGAGCAGATTTTCCAAGACGGATTCAGGAGAGGAGCCTTCCGAACCCTATAAAGCGAAGGTTACAGCGCCTCAGTCTGTTCTCCTGATCGTCCAGGTGCTGATGTAGTCTGGTGAGGCCCTGTTCAACGTCTCCAAGACGTCTGGTGGGTGCCGGGGGTTGGTCCTCCAGAGTACTGACTCTATTTTCCACCTCCATCACCCTTTCTCTGGTGTGCTGTGCATCCTGGCGTAAAAGAGAAATATCAACCTTAATCTCCTCAATACGCGTGGTGAGGGTGGTTCGACCTGTATGAATGGCCGCCAGTACCTTTAAGGCGTCAGGGTTAGAGTCCGACATAGCAGAGACCGGCTGGTCCGGATCAAGCGGGGTGTGATCAGTGATCTGTGAGGAAGTAGGCGTAGACGCCAAGGAGTCCGCTCTGCAAAATTGGTCCAGCTTAGCGGCCGATTTAGTTTGTGTGTATTCGGAGGCGCCATAGTTAAAGAGGCTCTGTCACCAGATTTTGCAACCCCTATCTGCTATTGCAGCAGATAGGCGCTGCAATGTAGATTACAGTAACGTTTTTATTTTTTAAAAACGAGCATTTTTGGCCAAGTTATGACCATTTTTGTAGTTATGCAAATGAGGCTTGCAAAAATCCAAGTGGGTGTGTTTAAAAGTAAAAGTCCAAGTGGGCGTGTATTATGTGCGTACATCGGGGCGTTTTTAATACTTTTACTAGCTGGGCGCTCTGAAGAGAAGTAACATCCTCTTTTCTCTTCAGAACGCCCAGCTTCTGGCAGTGCAGATCTGTGACGTCACTCACAGGTCCTGCATCGTGACGGCCACATCGGGACCAGAGGCTACAGTTGATTCTGCAGCAGCATCAGCGTTTGCAGGTAAGATCGACTTACCTGCAAACGCTGATGCTGCTGCAGAATCAACTGTAGCCTCTGGTCCCGATGTGGCCGTCACGATGCAGGACCTGTGAGTGACGTCACAGATCTGCACTGTCAGAAGCTGGGCGTTCTGAAGAGAAGAGGATGTTACTTCTCTTCAGAGCGCCCAGCTAGTAAAAGTATTAAAAACGCCCCGATGTACGCACATAATACACGCCCACTTGGACTTTTACTTTTAAACACACCCACTTGGACTTTTGCAAGCCTCATTTGCATAACTACAAAAATGGTCATAACTTGGCCAAAAATGCTCGTTTTTTTAAAATAAAAGCGTTACTGTAATCTACATTGCAGCGCCGATCTGCTGCAATAGCAGATAGGGGTTGCAAAATCTGGTGACAGAGCCTCTTTAAGTAGCTGTGAAAATGAGTGTATGAAGCACCAATGCGTAGCCAGACCCCTGGGAGGGGATACTGCACCCAAACTATATTAGAGTGGTACATTACAGGGGAATGAAGATGGTATAGGGACCCAAGGGGGTCATCATCGGGCAGGGGGACCCATCAGAAAAGTCAGCGAAAACAGTGCGTTTGCAGGTGACCGACAAACAGGGTTGGCGCGGTATCTTGGCAACAAGATCGGCAGCACATGAGAAATATGTGTAGATAAGGTCGTCAAATCACATTATGGAAGTTCAAGCAAGAGGGTGGTCCAGGTGAATAGGGGGTCCACATGTACCGCACAGGTAGCAGAAAGGAGGTGCAGTATAACAGGGGTTCAGCGCCACCTTCCCAGTGAGCTCCTGGGTACAACAAGGCAGGGAGCTTCCGTATCCCCTGTTGTAGGTGGGGGCCTGCAGGGTTGGAGAGTACCTGGGCCAGTGAGCCCAAATGGCAACAGGACTTGTATGCAGAGGGAAGGAAGCCTCAGTGGAGGGGACTCACCATGGTGCAGGGAAGGACCCCTGGGTAATGGCCGACCGTGCCCTCCCTGAGGCTGGCAAGCCGGGTTCACCAACTTCAGTGACCCTATAGCCGTGGGCCAGTCATTTGAGGTACCGTTGGTGCTTCGAAGGAGCTGCAGAAGATGCGGTGGCCACCCGAAATTTAGGCCGCCGCTGCAGGCCGCAACCAGAAAGTCATCCAAAGCGACCAATTCACGGGTCCAACTGTTTAGGGGGCAACAGGGACCCCAGATGTCGCCACCTGAGCGGTTAGCAAGGTAAAGGGCAGTATGGATGGCCTCCGATACACCGCACTGTGCGGAGCCCTCACTATGTGCGACCTTCCAGTTTTCCGTCAAGCCACACCCACCACACGGATGAGTTTTAAACGGATATGAAAACGGCAAAGGATGAGCCCTTAACGGACATACTATTCCACCAGCACAAATGGGAGATGTTGTCTTTGTTGATTGAAGTGGTGGTCAGTCATCGGTTAGATAGTACAAACACAAGTATTAACACTATTACATTATCTGTGCTAGTAAATTTTTACTATTAGGTTCACAAAAAAGCTGTGCATTTTAAACCTACCAGACAATGTACTGGTGTGTCGGAAAGCTCTAACACAGGAGTCTGACAGTCCCAGAAGCAGGGAAATAATGGTATTCAGCAGATACCCATCATATATGACACTGTACTGACACTGCTGAATTAGGACAGCTGTGAACTCGCAGAAGTTTGAACGAAATTTCTTCCAATATATTCCCGGCCTGATTAGAGGGTAATATTCAGTGTCCTGTAATACACAGAGCAGTGTCAGGGCCTGTTCACATCACCGTCGGGTTCCGTATGGGTTTTCCGTTCATCCATTCCGTCAGAAGTACAGATGAACGGAAAGCCGAACGGAAACCATAGCTTCCGTTTGAATTACTATTGATTTCAACAGTAATACTTCCGTTGCAGTTGGTTTCCGTATTCGTTTCGTAAAGTTTCCGTTTTTTTCATGGAAACAACAGCGTAGTCGACTACACTATTGACCCGTTAAAAAAAATGGAAATATTACAGAACGGAAACAAACGGACATCAACTGATATGGAAGCATTACCATTGCAATCAATGATAATGGAAACGTTAGCTATGGTTTCCGTTTGGCTTTTTCGTTAATCAGTTCCTCTGACCGAATGTATGAACAGAAACCCCAAACGTAACCGGTCGGTGACGTAAACAGGCCCATAATCAGATATCAAAGAAACAGTGTTTATTTATTTATTGTACGTTAGATGTACAGGGTGGGCCATTTATATGGATACACCTAAATAAAATGGGAATGGTTGGTGATATTAACTTCCTGTTTGTGGCACATTAGTATATGGGAGGGGGGGAAACTTTTCAAGCTGGGTGTTGACCATGGCGGCCATTTTGAAGTCGGCCATTTTGTATCCAACTTTAGTTTTTTCAATGGGAAGAGGGTCATGTGACATCAAACTTATCGAGAATTTCACAAGAAAAACAATGGCGTGCTTGGTTTTAACATTACTTTATTCTTTTATGAGTTATTTACAAGCTTCTCTTTGTTACAGCCATTGACATGTCGCAGAGGTTAACACGTGAGGAGTGGATAGAAATTGTGTTGATGTCTGGTGAACGCCGTACCCGGGTCATTGCAGCAGATTTCAATGCAAGACACCCTACGAGACCACCCATCTCCCATGCTACAGTTTGCAAACTTTTATGTGAATGGTGAAGTTAACAAACAAAACCACCGCTATTGGTCTGACACTAACCCACATTGGATAGATCCCTCCAAGACTGTTGGAACACAAAAATTGATGGTATGGTGTGGTATATGGGGTACAAAGATAGTGGGGCCATTCTTCATTAATGGAAACCTCAAGGCCACGGGATATCTGAAATTGCTACATGATGATGTGTTTCCCTCTTTATGCACTGAAGCTGGCACGTTCCCTGAGTTTTTCCAGCAAGATGGTGCACCACCACAATATGGGTGTCAGGTCTGAGCATTCCTAGATGAACAGTTTCCTGGAAGTGGATTGGTCGTCGTGGGCCAGTTGAATGGCCCCCTAGGTCTCCCGATCTGACCCCCTTAGACTTTTATCTTTGGGGTCATCTGAAGGCAATTGTCTATGCTGTGAAGATACGAGATGTGCAGCAACTGAAACTACGGATACTGGAAGCATGTGCTAGCATTTCTTCTGCGGTGTTGCTATCAGTGTGTGAAGAGTGGGAGAAGAGGGTTGCATTGACAATCCAACACAATGGGCAGCACTTTGAACACATTTTATAAGTGGTCAGAAACTTGTAAATAACTCATGAAAGAACAAAGTAATGTTAAAACCAAGCACACCATTGTTTTTCTTGTGAAATTCTCGATAAGTTTGATGTGTCACATGACCCTCTTCCCATTGAAAAAACTAAAGTTGGATACAAAATGGCCAACTTCAAAATGGCCGCCATGGTCAACACCCAGCTTGAAAAGTTTCCCCCCTCCCATATACTAATGTGCCACAAACAGGAAGTTAATATCACCAACCATTCCCATTTTATTTAGGTGTATCCATATAAATTGCCCACCCTGTATATTGTAAACTGACAGACTTGCATATTACATAAATATTGAAATTCCCCCAAAAAAGTTTTAAAATAAACAGCAATAAAATTTTTTAAATAAGGTTGATAAAAATAAAAAATTAGGCATGTTAATGTGCTGACTAAATTGTTTCCCCACCTAATGAGACGGACATAATAAAACCTATTTAATAACAACAGTAATATTTCCTATATTTTGCAGCATATAATGTAGCTTACCATATTGACTGGCCAGGTAATAGTTAGAATCCAAGGATAAGCCATGAATTTCTTAAACTGCAGTCCTGTTTCCTAAGAAGATGAAAGAGTGTCAGTTTCACAGTAAAACAATCTTTGATAATCTAGTCAGTGCTTCATAACAATAGAACAGGTACAATTCTGTAATCTGCCTATAAAGTAGTATACCCACAGAGGGTCTTGCTCTAAAAGATTGTCAAAATTAGTGGGGTATGGGGGAGAATTCCCCACCGTTAAAGGGGATTTTGCTATTTATTTGGCATAGATTATGTATATTTGTATATATGCTACAGTATATGTATACTTGATTTTGTGCACAGTGCATTTAAGTACTGTAGCAATCTAAGGCCTTATTCACACAAGCGTATTTCACGTCTGTGTTACGCGCGTTAAAACAACGGATGTCACACGGACCGCTTGACAACGCCACGTCCTAATGCTGGGGGGCGGTGCTTGTTCTATAAAACGGAGGTGTACCTGCCAGTCAGTGTTCAGTTCGGGTTGAAGATTAGAGAGCAGCTGAGCTGCGTTAAGAAGAGAGAGATAGAGCGAGAGAGATAGAGCTGCTGCAGAGCTGAGTGAGGAGTGTGGAGTGCTGCTGAGGAAGCGACGGCATCATCATTAGGCCTGAGTCGGTGGTCCTGGAGCGAGTTCCGGGTAACGGCCAGGAGACTTCCCCCTTATTTGTACAGCAAGGAATTACAGTTCAGACAGTTGTGGCCTACTAGGCCTTACGGTATTTGACAGGCTAATTTACATAAAACAGTTGCCGATTGCATCATTCACATTAGACCGACTAGTCGCATGTTTGATGACACACTATCTCCCCAATAAGAGTACTATACTTAACACGTATATCACAGCAGGTCACCGCCACGATAGGCCCAGCCCCCTTAGTTCACTTGGGATCACACAGGCTGAGAGCTTGCTCTACCTATTTAAACTGTGGAGACACTGGGACACAACGCGCACTAACTACATTATCCATACCATCGCCAACACTGAGCGCATCTGGTATTATTGTTACTTTGGACCATTGGGTAAGTTTAGAGTGCTTCACCTCTCCGCTGTTCTGCTTGGTTATCTTAACTTATGTATCTGTTTGGTGAATCAAATGCAATGTATTCATATCCGATAACTAGCTTGCACTGTACTCGGTTCCATTCTTATGACCATCATTGCCATTTTTTTTCATTTATTTCCGAAAGGATCCTCTAATAGAGGGTACAAGGATACCATTGACCTCTTGTTCCCTCTATTCTGAATGTGACTAAAGGACACAGGAATTTTTATATACATATACACATTATATATACATATATACACTACCGTTCAAAAGTTTGGTCACCCAGACAATTTTGTGTTTTCCATGAAAACTCACACTTATATTTATCAAATGAGTTGCAAAATGACTAGAAGATATAGTCAAGACATTGACAAGGTTAGAAATAATGATTTTTATTTCAAATAATAATTTACTCCTTCAAACTTTGCTTTCGTCAAAGAATGCTCCATTTGCAGCAATTACAGCATTGCAGACCTTTGGCATACTAGCTGTTAATTTGCTGAGGTAATCGGGAGAAATTTCACCCCATGCTTCCAGAAGCCCCTCCCACAAGTTGGATTGGCTTGATGGGCACTTCTTGCGTACCATACGGTGAAGCTGCTCCCACAACAGCTCTATGGGGTTGAGATCTGGTGACTGCGCTGGCCACTCCATTACAGATAGAATACCAGCTGCCTGCTTCTTCCCTAAATAGTTCTTGCATAATTTGGAGGTGTGCTTTGGGTCATTGTCCTGTTGTAGGATGAAATTGGCTCCAATCAAGCGCTGTCCACAGGGTATGGCATGGCGTTGCAAAATGGAGTGATAGTCTTCCTTATTCAAAATCCCTTTTACCTTGTACAAATCTCCCACTTTACCAGCACCAAAGCAACCCCAGACCATCACATTACCTCCACCATGCTTGACAGATGGCGTCAGGCACTCTTCCAGCATCTTTTCAGTTGTTCTGCGTCTCTCAAATGTCCTTCTGTGTGATCCAAACACCTCAAACTTCGATTGGTCTGTCCATAACACTTTTTTCCAATCTTCCTCTGTCCAATGTCTGTGTGCTTTTGCCCATATTAATATTTTCCTTTTATTAGCCAGTCTCAGATATGGCTTTTTCTTTGCCACTCTGCCCTGAAGGCCAGCATCCCGGAGTCGCCTCTTCACTGTAGACATTGACACTGGCGTCTTGCGGGTACTATTTAATGAAGCTGCCAGTTAAGGACCTGTGAGGCGTCTATTTCTCAAACTAGAGACTCTAATGTACTTGTCTTGTTGCTCAGTTGTGCAGCGGAGCCTCCCACTTCTCTTTCTACTCTGGTTAGAGCCTGTTTGTGCTGTAGGAAATCTTCAGTTTCTTGGCAATTTCTCGCATGGAATAGCCTTCATTTCTAAGAACAAGACTAGATTGTCGCGTTTCACATGAAAGCTCTCTTTTTCTAGCCATTTTGAGAGTTTAAATCGAACCCACAAATGTAATGCTCCAGATTCTCAACTAGCTCAAAGGAAGGTCAGTTTTATAGCTCCTCTAAACAGCAAAACTGTTTACAGCGGTGCTAACATAATTGCACAATGGTTTTCAAGTGTTTTCTACTCATCCATTAGCCTTCTAACAGTTTGTATCTCTGATTAATTTAATGTTATCTTCATTGAAAAAAAACTGTGCTTTTCTTGCAAAAATAAGGACATTTCTAAGTGACCCTAAACTTTTGAACGGTAGGGTATTTACTATATATATATGTATATATATATATATATATATATATACACACACACACACACACACACACACACACACAGAATGGGATATATCCACTAAGATTATATATAATTATGTTTGGATTACTGTACATCCACATATGATATACTAGATCATTGTTGATCTCATGAAAATGTTTTTTTCTGTTATGTACCGGATACAGCAATTATAATTGTACTAATATCTCTGACCGAAAAGATTTATATGATTTGTCTGAATGAAAACACAAACTAAAATATCTGTTGAGAGTGCCGAAATTTCTTAACTATAAAGTATACTGGCCTGGGAACCTATTCCTGCACCCCTCTCTACAAATACCAGAGTGCTTTGGGCTACTATACATTTACATTGCCGGACCAACCACAACCAGCCATCATCTACCTGCCTAAATCGTGTGCCTCTTTTAAATTAAATTTGTAACTCTCGTGCTGTGGCCGGGTGTGTCGCAAATACCAGCCTAGTAAAAATTGAGTTTGCAACAAAGCTCCTGCTTCATATTATCATTGTTGTGATATACCTGCATAGGGGGCTGTACACCACCTATGCCCACCTTACAATAGTACGGGTGCAATAATGAAAAGTCTGTATACACATACATGAATATACTTTTAAGTTGTGGGGAAAATACTTATCGTGTTCTCTATTGGTCAGAATTTTTAAGTGCAGTGCTCTATAGAGAGCCTAAAGTGGTTTTATAACTTTTAAGACTTGTCAGTGAGGGTTCAACAGATGGGACCCCCACTAATGCTTAAGAATATCCTATTCCTTGTTTTCAGTGTTTAATTAGTCGAAACTTACAGAAACCAAACAAGAGTTCTAACAAGGAAAAGGCAGGCTAAAATTCCCCTCATGATTGACATCTGTAGAGCTCTTAACTGCGGGACACCCACCAATGTGACTTTTACTATGCCTAGCTGAAAAAGTCATTAAATCGGAAAACTTCTTTAATAGAAGTGTTCTGCAAACAAGGCTATTTTACAATGTATAATGCCCTTCATCTAGAGAAAGTCTCAATGAACGGTCCAGTAAAAAGACTTGTTGGGTAGATGTAGACTTCTATTTTAATACATTTTCTTCCATAGTTGCCATTAAAGAATAAAAATATGTTTAGCAAGAATAAGTTTAAAAAAAAGATCTATAAAATATATTAGCATAGAATATCATTTACTAATTGTTTATCATTACAAGTTAGCGCCAGCGCCTCAATTGTGCTGCCATATTTATTATAATTGTTTGTCTTTGGATCTATAAATTTTTTGAATTCATTTTCTTTGTACTAGTTTATATTTGTTATTTTACTTGTTTGGATTAAACCAACTTAAAAAAGAAATCAGAATGCATTAGAGCGGATTCACCATAAGTAAGCACTAAAAAGCATTTTCCACTTATATTAAACCAAAACAAAAAACAGTACACGCAGTATCTTAGTTTTATCAGTTTGTAGAAAAGCTGGGGGACAACTAATAGGGCTACCATGACAGTTCCCAGAGGATGTCACTCAGATTTCCCAAACTAGCAGCCACTGCTTGTGGCCACCCAACTTTCCCAGAAATGGATATAACTAAGAAAAAGCTAAAAAGAGATTTTAACGGCTTGATGTAAGAGAAAAACCCATGTGACTCGTGATATTTTATTTTTTACCTCATCAAACTCTTCAGTCAGTTTCTGCATTATGTTTCTGTCCTTTGGATTCTGAAACGGCTCTGCTGTTACCACCCCTGTGCAAAAAAAAAAAAGAAAAAAGACTTAAGTATATGCAAGATAAACGAATAGATACTGAACATATGCCTGAAATATGAGATGAAGAAGTTCTAGGACATAGTAACTTACAATATGTTCAGTAAAACAAAGCTAATTCCTGCAACATGAGCCCAACAAACTAACAAATGTTCTTTCGCTCTAAATTCCTTTAGCGTATAGTATATCTGCAAATGCCAAAGGTGGGGGAAACATATAAATAACACATACTACAATCCCACTTGACAAAGTATGTATGCTTAACAACATAAAATGCCATGTCTGCCCACCCAAGTGGTTATGGAGTGAGCAAGTCATATTAAATACCAGGTATAAATAACAGGGATTAATCTATCCATAAACTATTACTATTACATCTTTAATTTAACAAATACAGTACAAGACATCACATACATAATGCATTTTATTTAATTACAGAAATTATAAAAACTAAAATTAGAGAAGACATCGATGGACACAGATGATTTGCAAATGGGAAAAAGAAGAGCCTGAATTACTGTGTAATTACATTCCTGCAAAACTTTATTTTCCTACATTTCTAGAAAGGATAAAATGGCATCACTTAGGAGTGTTTAAAGGAGGGGTCAGCAACCTGCAGATTCCAGTTGTTGTAAACTACAACACCCAGCATGCCCTGACAGCGAAAGGCTTTATTATTCCATCCAAAGGATGTCAGGACCTAATGAAATTATAGTTTTACAACAGTTGTAGTGCTGAAGGTTGCTGACCCCTGGTTTAAAGATTTGCAATAAATACATTGTTCAATATTAGATAATAGTTGCAGAATCCACAGGACAAATCGTATTATGTTTTCGTGCCCTTTGATCGGCAGTTCAATCTGAAAAGAGGAAAGGACTGTGTGACTTCTCATGAACTGAGTAAGGGTATGTGCACACGAGAACTGGCTTTTACGTCTGAAAAGACAGACTGTTTTCAGGAGAAAACAGCTGCGTCGTATCAGACGTAAAAGCTCCTCCTCGCATTATGCGAGGCGTCTTTGACGGCCGATCATTTCAGCTGTTCTTCATTGAATTCAATGAAGAACGGCTCAAATAACGTTTCAAAGAAGTGTCCTGCACTTCTTTGACGAGGCAGTCATTTTACGCGTCGTCGTTTGACAGCTGTCAAACGACGACGCGTAAATGACAGGTCGTCGGCACAGTACGTCGGCAAACCCATTCAAATGAATGGGCAGATGTTTGCCGACGTATTGGAGCCGTATTTTCATAATACGCCATAATACGCCTCGTTTACGTCTGAAAATAGGTCGTGTGAACCCAGCCTAAGGAGTTGAAAGACATCTGCATGGCCATGCAAAGGGACAGGATCTGAACTTACAGAAGGTCATTGACATGAAGGACTGCACTTTTATAGTATGTCAGATAATGTTCTTTATTATACATAATGTTTTTTATATTAAATTTGTTTTCTGGGTTTGTGTATCTAAAACGTAGTCATTCTACAATAAATACTTATACAATTTTCTTACTTTTAATGAGTAATTACAGTGCAATATGCGTTATAATCCCCAAGACGACGTGTATTATTTAGAAAAATACAGCACAACTACTGAATTACGCTAGTTTATTCCGGACGTACTTTACCACTACTTCTCTGTATGAAAGTACAGGAAAACATTTTCCCGACAATTACAAAAAAGTTGTGTAAGCATAAACACTAAAAACAAATTGCTACAAAGTGTGAGAGAATGTTGTATGACTGATCATAATACAATGATTAATCACTCTCATTATACTGTAGCTGCATATCTCACCCACACGTGCCATCAGCAAGGGGAGATGCAGCCAAACAGCCCTGTCTAAAGGCCCTTTTACACCGGCCGATAATTGACCGATGCAGCGAGCGCCGATCAACGATACATTGTTGATCAGTGCTCATTTGCTCATGACACACGGAGCTATGGAAGGGGAGGAGCGGTCGTTACTCCGACCACTCGTACCCATACATTATTATCATTTCGGCAGTGCGTATCCCTATTTACACAGGGAGATGTGCTGCCAACAACGATAATATTTAACTTTTTTAAAACTATACGATCAGCAGATGAACAAGTGTTTGCTCTAGGGATGTCACGATACCACAATTTGGACTTCGATACCGATACTTCGTTTAGTATTGCGATTTCGATACCAATTCGATACTTTGCCAACAGTAATAAAAAAAAAGTTCTTCCGTTTTCTGATGTGAGGCGCGAGGTGTGATGACTTTTGAATGTGCCTCACATTAATAGTAATTAATCCCATCATGTTTCCCAGTCCTAATGGGTTAATGTGTGAGGTACATGATGGGGTTAATTTCTATTAATGTGAGGAAAGTAGTAATGTGAAAGAAAGTAGGTTTTATTTTATTTTTTTACATCGTACACATCATAAATGATGCAAAAAAATTGTTGTGCAGGTTATTACGGCCGCGCCAACACTGAATATGTATATTTTATGTATTGAGACTTATTTTAATGTTTATTGTAAAAAAGGTGTATGTGTATTTTTTTTAAATTTAACATTACTTTGTTTTTACTTTATTTTTAAACTTTAATGTACTGACATACAGTGAAGGAAATAAGTATTTGATCCCTTGCTGATTTTGTAAGTTTGCCCACTGTCAAAGACATGAATAGTCTAGAATTTTTAGGCTAGGTTAATTTTACCAATGAGAGATAGATTATATATATTAAAAAAAAGAAAAGAAAATCACAGTCAAAATTATATATATTTATTTGCATTGTGCACAGAGAAATAAGTATTTGATCCCCTATCAACAATTAAGAGTTCAGCCTCCTCCAGACCAGTTACACGCTCCAAATCAACTTGGTGCCTGCATTAAAGACCGCTGTCTTACATGGTCACCTGTATAAAAGACTCCTGTCCACAGACTCAATTAATCAGTCTGACTCTAACCTCTACAACATGGGCAAGACCAAAGAGCTTTATAAGGATGTCAGGGACAAGATCATAGACCTGCACAAGGCTGGAATGGGCTACAAAACCAGAAGTAAGACGCTGGGTGAGAAGGAGACAACTGTTGGTGCAATAGTAAGAAAATGGAAGACATACAAAATGACTGTCAATCGACATCGATCTGGGGCTCCATGCAAAATCTCACCTCGTGGGGTATCCTTGATGCTGAGGAAGGTGAGAGCTCAGCCGAAAACTACACGGGGGGAACTTGTTAATGATCTCAAGGCAGCTCGGACCGCAGTCACCAAGAAAACCATTGGTAACACATTACGCCGTAATGGATTAAAATCCTGCAGTGCCCGCAAGGTCCCCCTGCTCAAGAAGGCACATGTACAAGCACGTCTGAAGTTTGCAAATGAACATCTGGATGATTCTGAGAGTGATTGGGAGAAGGTGCTGTGGTCAGATGAGACTAAAATGGAGCTCTTTGGCATTAACTCAACTCGCCGTGTTTGGAGGAAGAGAAATGCTGCCTATGACCCAAAGAACACCGTCCCCACTGTCAAGCATGGAGGTGGAAACATTATGTTTTGGGGGTGGTTCTCTGCTAAGGGCACAGGACTACTTCACCGCATCAATGGGAGAATGGATGGAGCCATGTACCGTCAAATCCTGAGTGACAACCTCCTTCCCTCCACCAGGACATTAAAAATGGCTCGTGGCTGGGTCTTCCAGCACGACAATGACCCGAAACATACAGCCAAGGCAACAAATGAGTGGCTCAAAAAGAAGCACATTAAGGTCATGGAGTGGCCTAGCCAGTCTCCAGACCTTAATCCCATTGAAAACTTATGGAGGGAGCTGAAGATCCAAGTTGCCAAGCGACAGCCTCGAAATCTTAATGATTTACAGATGATCTGCAAAGAGGAGTGGGCCAAAATTCCATCTAACATGTGTGCAAACCTCATCACCAACTACAAAAAATGTCTGACTGCTGTGCTTGCCAACAAGGGCTTTGCCACCAAGTATTAAGTCTTGTTTGCCAAAGGGATCAAATACTTATTTCTCTGTGCACAATGCAAATAAATATATATAATTTACACAATGTGATTTTCTTCTTTTTTTTAAATTTATTTAATCTATCTCTCACTGGTAAAATTAACCTAGCCTAAAAATTCTAGACTGTTCATGTCTTTGACAGTGGGCAAACTTACAAAATCAGCAAGGGATCAAATACTTATTTCCTTCACTGTATATCTATTTGCCAGTACATTAGACTGTGTACAGATAGGTATGTCCTAACAACTGCCTGTGTACTAAGTATGCCCTAACAACAGGAAATATGGTAGGACAGCCCAGGGGTCCTTCAAAGGACCCTGGGCTGTCTGCCCATATATGGTATGTCCCTCAATCGCATCACAGGGATTCCTGTGACGCGATCCAAGGGGCATCCCCCCTTCTCACTTCCTATTGAATGCTGCAGTCAGCTTTGATGGCAGCATTCAGGGGAATAGCGGCGGAGATGAGAGGTTTCTCTGATCTCCGCCGTTATAGAGCGGGGCTGCGGCTGTTTAATAGTCATTGCCCCGCACCTGACAACAAGTGCGTGCACGGTCAAAATGAGGTGATGCGGCCGGCGCTGCACTAATGAGTGGCGACTGAGGACAGAACATGGGGGTGTTTTGTAGTGTGCCCGCCATGTTCTGTCTTCAGTGCCGCCGCTCATTAGTGCAACGCTGGCCGCATCGCATCATCCTGACGGCGCGCACGTGTCAGGAGCAGGGCAATGACTGTATTACACAGCCGTAGTCCCGCTCTCATACATTCATGTGTTACTATACTTAGCTGTGCGGCTGCGCAGCTAAGTATCGAAATACATGAAATAGCGGTATCGAACCGTTTGGGGATGCAGAGTATCGAAACAGTATCGAAGTTTCGATGCATCGTGCATCCCTAGTTTGCTCGTTCATCTGCTGATCACTGCCCTGCTTACACAGAGCAATTCTCGTCAACGAGCGTTCTATGAACGCTTGTCTGCCCGATAATCGCACAGTGTAAAACCCCCTTAACGCTGCATCTCCTGATGCTATCTGCACATTTCGGCGGGAGATGCAGCTACAGGAATCATGAGAATGATACTTTAGGCCAGTGGTTCCCAAACTTTTGGAGGTCGGGACCCACTTTTGGCCCATACTTTTGTTTGGGACCCACCACTACCATACTTAGCCCCATTTCGTCTGACGTATGTCAACATCATTTGTAGATAGATGGCAGTACTTGGCTGCATTTGAAAAATAGGTCCCTGCAGCAACGAACACAATGATAATTGGGTGGGGGCTCAAGGTATCCTGCTGCTGTACGTCGCTGAGGCTGGCTATGTCCTCTGATGGGGGATCATGTGACCTGACCCATCCATCAGAGGCCATCAGAAGCGTAGCTAGGGGTTTATCACAGGGGGGGGCGAAACACGTCTGAGTGGGCCCCGCACACAGTATAATGATCCCCTAGTGGCCCCCACACACAATAATGCCCTTATAACTACACCCACACAGGATAATGCCGGTTTAGCTGACCCCACACAGAATAATACCACTATAGCTGCCCGCACACAGTTTAATGCCCCTTTAGTGCCCCAAAACAGTATACTGCCCCTCCAGCTGCCCCAACACAGTATATTGTCCCATAGCAGCCCCCCATACGTAGTATAATGTGCCTATAGTGCCTAATAAAAAATAATGAAATATTGACTTATCTATCCCCGTTCCCACGATGAGTGGAGGAAAACCCTCTGCTCCTCTGGGCTGTGCTATGAGTGGCTCAGCACAGACAGATGCAATGACGTCACTAGCTCACGCCTATCTCCGCCGAGCCATTGACGGACAGCATTACATAGTAAATGCTGGAGCAAAGAGACGTCAGCTCCCTGCTCTAGCATTAGATTCAACTGTATCTGCGTTCTGTGGACCGAGATGCCGAGACATCGGTGAATAGCTCGCAACCCCATGGATATCTTCACACGACCCCCCAGGGGGGTCGCGACCCACAGTTTGGGAAACACTGCTTTAGGCTTTAGTTAAATTAAAACTGAAACCACTTTATCTAGATCATAGATTAAATATATGATATATTCAACTAGGCTCTTTAATAATGATACATTATAGATTTATTTTAATCAGTATTTTAGGTGGAAAATAATAGATGAATGTAATTACCTTGACATTCTGAGCATTGGATGTAGAAATTAATAAGGTCAAGCAGAGCTGCATCCCTGTCCTCTTGATAGGCTTCAATCCAGTCATCTACAACAGACTGCAGGGCAGCACCAAGAGATACATTACACCTAGTAACCATACTAACAACTTTCAACTGGTGCAGAAAAACAGTAGCTTATATAACACTAAACAAAGCAGCTTGTAGGCAGATGTCTGACAATACGGACGTGCATGGGATCAACCCAACTGTCCCCCATCCATTGCGGACAGTGGAAACAAGTATAGGGCATGTTGGATTTTAACATACCTGATCCAGTGTGCGTCAATCTGAGAGTACACATTTAGTTGTGTCTGTATAGGCAGTTTAAACCACAAAAAAAAAATTGAAAGTTCCCTGAAGGGGTTAATCGGGCATTTTATATTGATGGCCTATCCTTAGGATTGGGCATCAATATCAAATAGGTGGGGTCCGACTCCCAGCACTCTCGCCGATCAGATGACTGGAGGGATCGCGACATCTTCAATGTTTACCAGCCACAGCGCCGTACACATCCATAGCGGTTGTGTCTAGTAAACTATGAAGAGGCTGTGGCCTTCGTTGGCGCGCCCCCCTCAGTCAGATCACCAGGGTCATTGAGCGCCGCGGGCAAAAAACACTGCGGAAAACGCCACCGTCTCCTATTGATTTCAATGGAAGATCAGAGGCGGAACCGCGGCAAGAAAGAACATGCCGCTTTTTTCTGGTGAGCAACTAAAAGCTGGCGTGGAAAAAAAGACCTCCGCCTCCCATTGAAATCAATGAGAGGCGGTTTCGGGCATTTTGTGGCGCTGATTCCGACTCGGTTTATACATAAAAAAATTCTGTGTGAACTAGCCCGTAAGGGAAGTAGCTGAAGGTTTCAGAGTGGAGTGAATGCAAAGCCTGTTAGTCTAGGGCAACATGGCGACTTGCGACACACGTCCAAACACTGCGGTGTCTTGCTGCCTACGTGTAAGTGAATGTGGTAGCTTTGCAACCCGCAAGTTGCTGCGACTGTGAAACCAGTCGCAAGATGTCCAGCGGGTTTAGATTCCTTGCATCTGTGGTGTTGCGGCAACGTGCTGGTCGCAAAGTGACCACAAAGACTTTCATTACCTGTGTCACCGTGTAGCCCTAGTCTTAGACTTGTACAGGCAAACAGATGCAAAAATGTATCATAAAAGATCATCTGAATCAGGGAACAACTCAGATATTACAACGGCAAAAGATGGACCAACAAAATATTTAGTAGGATATCATGCTGGACTGGCCACTATGTTCAGTGCATCAATTTGCACATTGTAGTACAAATATAGATTACAAAACAATTTACCTGTATTGCTCTCTTTCCAATGCTGATAACCTCAAACAGAGTCACAGCTTCAGTTACTTCTCCATTTGATATGCGGCTGTCCCGGCTACGCCTTGAGGAATTTCTTCGAGAGAGATTTTCAGACTGTCTTCGGCCTCTCATTACCTATTATGTAATAATAAATGTCAAGAAAATAAAACATAATATTGCAGCCAGTCGAGTACACAGATATTTTAAATGGAATCTATTATAGGATAAGACTTTCTATTGGATTTACTGAGTCAGCTAAATATCCTTGTTAACTACCACCCATGAGCTGAAGAATATTGTCCAAATCCCTGTGCCTAAGGGCTCGGTTTAGCAGAATTATTGGTTTATCTGTGTTAACCCTTTCCATGCTGCAACAATTTTCACACTTTTGACACACAAATAAAATCTGAATTATTTTGTAAAAAATCATATTACATCCCATACCCATATATTTTATGAAAGTAGTAGACGCCTTACACAAAAAATTCCACCCAGCATTTCACACTAACGTTTTGTAAAAAATGGCTAAAACATCATGTGTGTGGCTCAAAGTGATCCGATCAGAGCCTGGCACGTACAACATCTTCTAAAAATAAAAGTTCAAGATGTGCAGAGTTCAAAAATGACACTCATGCCTATGTATACATGAACATGTCTTCATAAAATTATCAAAACTGAATAGACAAAAAATCTCTGTGCTCCAGATGCCAGTAAACATATGAGGCGTGGAGTCGATTAATAGTCAGATTAGGCACAGTGGCATAGCTACCATGGAGGCAGGGTAGGCAGTTGCTTCAATGCCCGGGTGGGAAGGGGCCCAATCTGGACATCCTCCTTTAGTTTCCCAATGCAATGTGCATCAGACATAGAAGGCAGTGTGCCAGAACAGCATCCAAGCCTGGTGACTATTCTGGCCAATCACAGAAGCCAGAGAGGTCATCAGATCCTGTCACTCATCTTTTTCCTCAGTATCTTCCGGTCTTCAGAGAATGTTGTCTGTAGCATAGTCTGTCTTCTGCTGCTTGCTGCGCTACATTGGTATGTCTGGCTTGCTCTTTGCTGCCAATATACTAAATAGTAGGGCTGGGCGATTAATCAAATTAATTTGATTAATTCGCCCTGGAGTCATGAGACGATTCTGTTTTTAAACAGAATCGTGAATCGATTTCATAATCTCACAGATGGGCTGAGCTACAGGAGGAAGCCCCGCCCCGCCGCATCGTCACCTGTGACTAAAATGGAGTAGCTCGTTAAACACTGTTGCTCCTCTGCGCTGACACTGGCCGCCATTCCATCCATTCAGTAAGGAGAGAGGAGACACAGGATGCGAAAATGCGGTCTCCTCCTGTGGCTGCCCGACGTAATGCTCCGCTGTACTGGCACGGCATGCCAGTACTGCATTAGTTAGTCTTCTATTGGCTGGCAGCTTACGAAGTCATATGCTGCCAGCCAATGGCGGGAGGTCATTCAGAAAAGGGATGGGGGGGGGATGTAATTGGAGATTGGTGCCGAAGCCCCTGACATCACTGTTCATATATGAACAGTGATGTCAGGAGCAGAGCAGTGTCCCAGGCAGAGTGCTAGTAGCCCTCTGCCCGGGACTTTGGCTCTGGGATTGCCCCTGACATCACTATCCATATATGGACAGTGACGTCAGGGGCTTCCCCAGAGCCGGAGTACCGGAGCAGAGCCTTTACTAGCGCTCTGCTTGAGACTTCAACTCTGCTCCGTACATCACTATCCATATATGGACAGTGATGCTAGGAGCAGAGCAGGAGTCCCAGGCAGAGTGCTAGTAGCGCTTTGCCCGGAACTATAGCTCTGGGGTTGCCCCTGACATTACTGTCCATATATGGACAGTGACGTCAGGGGCTCCTCCTGAAGTGGAATCTACGGCCGGCGCGTCCGCAAAGCTCTGGTTGGGGATTCCACTTCTAGAGGAAGCCCCAAAGGCGCCACCTACAGGGAGAGGGGATGTGTGGCAAAACCAGGAACGGGTGGCTGTGTGGCACTCCCAGGGATGGGGGAGGCTATGTGACACTCTCTGGGACAGGAGGGGGGGGGGCTGTGTGGCACTCCCTGGGACAGGGGGGGGGGTTCTGTGGCACTCCCTGGGACGGGGGGGATGGGGCTGTGTGGCACTATATCTATGGGGGTACAACCTGGGGACCGAACTTCTTTATGGGGGCATAAAGCGATGTTTTCTGTCATTTTACTGCCACCGTGACCACATAGCAGAGCCGAACGGAGCATATGTATTGAAAGATAGATGAGCGTGGTGAGGAAATAAATATATACACGTACAAGATGCCTATTACAAACGGGCAAAGCAATAAAATTTTTCAAGGGAGTTCTACTTTAAATAAACTTCAAAAAATACCAAGATATAATTTAAAGAGGCTCTGTCACCACATTATACGTATATTGTACATGATGTGATCGGCGCTGTAATGTACATTACAGCAGTGTTTTTTATTTAGAAAAACGATCATTTTTGACGGAGTTATGACCTATATTAGCTTTATGCTAATGAGTTTCTTAATGGACAACTGGGCATGTTTTACTTTTTGACCAAGTGGGTGTTGTGGAGAGAAGTGTATGACGCTGACCAATCAGCGTCATACACTTCTCCCTATTCATTTACACAGCACATAGCGATATAGCTATATCACTATGTGCAGCCACATAAAGACACATTAACGTTATTGCAGTGTCCTGACAATGAATATACATTACCTCCAGCCAGGACGTGATGTCTATTCAGAACTGACACTACAGCACAGCAAGCGTAATCTCTTTTGAAACGACAATTTACAGCGTAATCTCGCGAGATCACGCTTGCGGTGCTGTAGTGTCGGGATTGTGTTAGCGAAGTGTCAGGATTCTGAATAAACATGTTCCAAATAAAAAACACTGCTGTAATCTACATTACAGTGCCGATCACATGTACAATATAGGGCACTTCTAATGTGGTGACAGAGCCTCTTTAACCTCTTAACGCCGAAGGACGGATATATCCGTCCTCTGCAGCTGCTAGTTCGCGCAGGAGGACGGATATATCCGTCCTGTGATGGCGCGGGTACTGAGACTGTACCCACGCGATCAGCGGCAGGAGCACGGCTGTTATACACAGCCTGGCTCCTGCTGCAACTGCCGGAATCGAAGCGCGCTCCGATTCCGGCAGTTTAACCCATTAAATGCCGCTGTCAATAGTGACAGTGGCATCTAATGTGTTTGACAGAGGGAGGGAGCTCCCTCTGTCACCCCATCGGCGCCCCCGCAAAGAAATCGCGGGTCGCCGTCGGGTTTCCATGGCAGCGGGGGGGTCTAACAAAGACCCCCAGGTCTGCCTTCAGCATCTGCCTGTTAGGCGATGCCGGAGGCACGGCCTAATAAATTGCCTGTCAGTTTTACACTGACAGGCAATAATGCTTTGGTATACTAAGTATACCAAAGCATTATATATGCGATCGGCACATCGCATAGTGAAGTCCCCTGGTGGGACATAAAAAAAAAATGTCAATCAGTTAAATAAAGTTGGTGAAAAAAAATAAAAAAATAATTACAGTGAAAATCAAATAAAACGCCCAAAAAGTGGTTTTATTTAGTAAAAGTGTCAAAACAAATCACACATACACATACATGGTATCCCGGCGATCGTAACAACTTGAACAATAAAATGAACACATTAATTAAACCGCCGGATGAACGGCGTCCAAAAAAAATGAAAAAACACAACGGCAAAATTCTCTCTTTTCTCCCATTCCCCCCATAAAAAATTAAATAAAAATTCATCTATAAGTCCTATGTACCCCAAAATAGTACTAATGAAAACTACACATTGGCCCACAAAAATCAAGCCCACATACAGCCACATCGACGGAAAAATAAAAACGTTACGGCTCTTGGAATGCGGCGATGCAAAAACAAGTAATTTTTTTCTAAAAGGGTTTTTATTGTGCAAACGTAGGAAAACATATAAAACCCTTACATATTTGGTATCCCCGTAATCGTGCCGACCCATAGAATAAAGTGAACATGTTATTTATGCTGCATAGTAAACGGCG
The DNA here is from genome assembly GCF_050947455.1 of Rhinoderma darwinii. Taxonomy (NCBI): domain Eukaryota; kingdom Metazoa; phylum Chordata; class Amphibia; order Anura; family Rhinodermatidae; genus Rhinoderma; species Rhinoderma darwinii. Next base: position 180,506,722 of record NC_134688.1, read on the forward strand.
TAAATTTATAACGTGAAAATCAATGCTGGAATAGCTGCTTATTTTCAATACTCTCCTAAAATAAAGTTAATAAAAGTTAATCAATATATTATAAGCATCTAAAAATTGTACAATTACAAAATACAACTCGTCCCGCAAAAAACAAGCGCTTATACGGCTATGTCGACGGAGTAAAAAAAAAGTTACGACTCTTGGAATGCAACCATGAAAAATCAAAAAATAATCCTTGGTCATTAACGTGCAAAATGGCCCGGTCATTAAGGGGTTAATAGTAATAAAATCATCAATAAATAATAATCGCCCATAGGGTTTATATATCACTGCAGAGGAGTATGTACATTCAGCTCTAATGGTACTAAGGGCAGCACAGTATCCTTTACAGCACTGCCAATATGTAAACAGCTGCGTTCATAGTATACAGTATATTGCAGCAGTGTAGTCTACAATGTAGTCTACAATGAGTATATTTAGTATGTATAATTTGCTGCATTAATACCGTAAAAATAGTGCTACAACATTAGAACCTGCAAGTATAAACTTGTAAAAGTACAAGTTCCTGCATGCTATGAACAAAGCACACTTTCATGGTATCTTGGGACTTGTAGTCTCACAACGCCTATAGGGAGTCATAGGTTACAGATCAGCACTGTATCACTATAATATAATTTTTTAATGTCAATGTATTTCCGCATCCCACTCCAAGAGAAAAGTTATACTTTTTTTCAGGGTTTTTTTGGGGAGGGGGTAAGTAGCCAAATGTTGATTAGGCACAGAGAGCGATTAGATGTGCAACTGCTCAATGTCTCACCCCTATAGAAGAAAGAATAGGAGTGAGAAGATTGATAAGAGGGGTGATAACATAAAGAAACGTTCTAGTATCAACCTCATGGGGTCACTGGAGGCTGTACAGGGAGGGATGACAGTAACAGGCTGTGCTCTGTCTCCCTGTCATCAATTGCAGCTTCTTCCACCCCCACATACCCTGTGTCTACTGTAGTATGAAAACAAGATCCATGTGAGGAAAAATCTTATCGCAAAATGGGTTTATGTGTATATTTTAGCAGCCAAAATTCCAAACACAGAAAATATTGGCGCAAGATATCCTAATCACACATGTTAAAGGGGAGTAGCGGCCACTGCACCAAATCAATTTAGATTTTTTTTAAATGAAACAGTATGTGGGCGCAGTAAGACCGTATGTGGCGCGATATTCAGTCTTAAAGGGAACCTGTCACCAGCATTTCACCTATTAAACCAGCAATACCTGGTGGTAATGGGTGAAAAATAATTTCTATATAACTTATAATTGTCTTCTTAGTTGGCTCTGTAGCTTTAGTATTCAGTTTTTTAGTGTTCCCACACCGTATGCTAATGAGCATAAAAGAGTCAAATCTTTGTTTGAAAAGAGTCAAATCTTCATTCCTCAAGTCTTTCTGAGTTTACTCCGCCTCCCTACTTTTGATTGACAGCTCCTCGCCTTCCCCAGCACACAAAATCCTTGCTTCTGCATTGATGTCCTCATCTGGGGTGTGCGCACAAAGGGACACCGGATTATTACGATAAAAGGTGCAAAATGTTTGCAGACCGTTATTTACAGTTGGAGGAGGAGTTTAGGAGAGGGGATAACGGCAATTAACTTTTGATAGGAGCGGCCAGAGAGGGGTGAGGAGAGTTCAATGGGTGAAATGCTGGTGATAGGTTCCCTTTAAGTAAGTCTCTTGCTTCAGCAGTCATAACTGGTATTTCGAGGACAGTGCTTTAAACCACACAATACAATTCTACTGGTATAGTATATACAAGAATATCCACTACATATAGCAGAAAAAGCATATGCAAAGAAACGAATATAAAAACACGTATAAAAAAACACTTGGATTAAGCTTCCCATTGGTAATAGGCATCATTAGTGCATACGGCACATTTTTGTGTAAAAAAAGAAGCGTCATGTAAATTTTTGGTGCGTTTTACACGTTGTGTATTCCATTGAATTTAATGGGAGGAAAACACATATAAATGCCTTTAAAAACACTTCAAATACACATATTCATTGAAAAACAGCCTAAAAAAAGACTAATAAATGTACAATTATATATATATATATATATATATATATATATATATATACACACTGTATAGTAATTAAATTACAAGACTAAATATGTGCTTAATGTGATAACAACCTACCGTTGTCATCGAATATTCCAAGCTTCCATTGCTTATGCTAGCAAGGGAATTGCTGTTGGTATTCTCCCTGTAGTAATAATAAACTAAGAATGTCATTACGAAACTAAGAAATGTATTAGTAAATACTTCACATATTAGTACAATGGAAGCCTATAGATGACGTATGTCACTGTATGACTTTGGACTTGGATACCGATACTTCGTTTAGTATTGCGATTTCGATACCAATTCGATACTTTGCCAACAGTAATTAAAAAAAAGTTCTTCCATTTTCTGATGTGAGGCGCGAGGTGTGATGAATTTTGAATGTGCCTTACATTAATAGTAATTAATCCCATCATGTTTCTCAGTCATAATGGGTTAATGTGTAAGGTACATGATGGAATTAATTACTATTAATGTGAGGAACATGGAGGTTAAAAAATTGTTGTGAAGCTTATCACGGCCGCGCCAATACCCAATATGTGAATATTTTAGGTATTGAGACTTATTTTAATGTTTATTGTAAAAAAGGTGTATGTGTTTTTTTTAATTTAACATTACTTTATTTTTACTTTATTTTTAAACTTTAATGTACTGACATATATCAGATATGTGCCAGTACATTAGCCTCTGTACAGATAGTACACAGGCAGATGTTAGGGCATACTTAGGTATGTCCTAACAACAGGAAATATGGTAAGACAGCCCTGGGGTCCTTCAATGGACTCTGGGCTGTCTGCCCATATATGGTTTGTCCCTCAATCGCGTCAAAGGGATTCCTGTGATACGATCCAAGGGGCACCCCCCCTTCTCACTTCCTCTTGAATGCTGCAGTCAGCTTTGATCACAGCATTCAGGGGAATAGCGGCGGAGATTAGAGGTTTCTCTGATCTTGCCGTTATAGAGCGGGGCTGCAGCTGTGTAATACAGACATTGCCCCGCTCCTGAAAGCAAGTGCGCGCGCGGTCAGCATGAGGTGATGCGGCCGGCGCTGCACTAAGTGGCGGTTCAGGCACGGAGGACAGAACATGGGGGTGTTTTGCAGTGCGGCCGACATGTTCTGTCTTCAGTGCTGGCCCTCATTAGTGCAGTGCTGGTCGCATCATTCTGACGATGCCCACTTCTCAGGAGCGGGGCAATGACTGTAATACATAGGCGCAGCCCCGCTCTCATACATTCATGTGTTACTATATTGAGCTGTGCAGCCGCACAGCTTAGTATCGAAATACATGAAATAAGGGTATCGAACCGTTTGGGGATGCACAGTATCGAAGCTTTGATGCATCGTGGATCCCTAGTATGACTGTGCAGTAGCATACATTGGAGGCTTACGACTGAGGTATACGTCGGGAAATCCTCCCAACGTATAGCTCCGATGTACACTGCAAACGCCTTACTGTAGTTCTTCGGTGAAAATATGCTGTTTCTGATCCATTTTTTTTATAAAATATTTGCAGACTTACAATGTGATTGCAACATGTATGTTTGTAATAAAATCTAAATAATTATGTGAAAATAGCACCCTGTAAGTACAGTGTGTGGCCTAAACAGGGTCGCTTTATTTCAGCATTTTAAGTCCCGTGGACCTGACATATTCAGTTCTCAGTACTAGATACCACTGCTCTGTATACAGGATGCAAAGCAGCTGTATCTCAAAAAGTAAAAATCATTTTTAATAAAAAGTAATTAGAAAGTTGCACTAAAAACACTGCTACATTTTATTTAAAAAAAAAAGTTTTCAAAAGTGTATATAGCTTTTAAGAACCTTTTATATTATTACAGTAGATATCTGCCTCACCAAGGTTGCCTACCCCCGATTTAGAAAGTTATTTAATTTTGCATCTAGAAACCAGATGAACAATAAGGTTAAACGGCGACTTTGACTGTGACATAGGTCACGCGGCCAGAGATTGCAGTGTGCCCTTGCGCAACTAAAGTGAATGTGGCCGCGTTGCGACCTGTAGATTGCCGGAACCAGTGTAGCCCTAGCAAAAAATTTCAGGGAAAAAGGTGCACATAGCCTTTAAAGACCACCTGTCACCTCTCCTGACATGTCTGTTTTAGTAAATACTTGTCGTTCGCCATTAAATAATAATTATATAACATTTTTTCTTAGAACTCCACTTTTTGCTGTTTCTCTGTTATTCCTCCTAGAAATTTATGAATAAATTGACAACTGGATGTTACTAGTTGGGGGTGTGTCTGATACCATCCAATCCATGCTCTCAGACTATGTAGGGACACACCCCTTTGACAAGGGGATTGGTAACACCCTATCTTGATTGCATTCATAAATTTGTAGGAGGAATAACAGAGGAATGGCACAATGCAGAGTTCTAAGAAAATTTGTTTCAGAACTGTTATCTCAAGGGAAATACAAGTATTTGCTAAAATAGACATGTCAGAAGGAATGACAGGTCCTCTTTCAGGTTATAGATCATTTCTAGGATGACATCTTTGTGTTTGCAGATTGCTTGTTGTTATGATCAGTCAAATATTTTTAGAGATTTTCTGGCATTTTTCACAATACTCCATACTAAAAAGTAACATCAACAATTTAATATCTTACTTTTGGCAGAGATCTGATGAATTAGACACAGCTATCATATCTTCTGCATTTTGCCTTCAGGATATAACCGATACCTCTTTGCCTGCTCTCCACCTGTAAATAAATAAAAAGTCTGTGGATTGTAGACAATGTTATGAATATTCTTTCCCTTATACACAAAACCATACAATGACCAACAATGTTAGGGCATTTGTACACTCAGTACAGCTTATACATTGGCTGGACTACCTCCGTGGCCATACAATGCACTATGCACGTGGAAATCCTAATTTATAGCAATCCAAACTATATCTAGAGAGTTGCTCAGTAGTGATGAGAGGCCCGTAGATTCTCATATACAGCAAACACAGAGACCGAGCAAATGGACAGACAGCAGGAAGAGAAGAGCAATGGCAGCAGAATTCATCTCCTACTACTATACCTCATCCAGTAAAAAGCAAAGAATCCCTCTCCTGCTGCGCCGAGAGGGTGGGGGACATAATTCACTAAGGACTGCCTCCAGGTAGTATGCTAGAATATGAAGTGAACAAGAAGAAATATAAGAAAAAAAATCCCCCCCATGGGGTGTCTGCATTAGATAATCCATTTCAAAATAATAAACTTTTAGGGAATTCTGAGTGAAGCCAGAATGGTGAGCACCTACAAAGAGAGCCCATTGAATGAACTGGAACTGTGGTAAAGTGTAATGCTTATTTTTCCCTGCAGAGGCACTGCAGATCACTAGGGGTCTGAGAAGTGCAACGCCCTCTAATCAGCTGATCATCAGAGGGAACCTTCTAACAAAAAGTAAGTGTCCATAGCAGTCAACCATTTCAAACTCTTCTTGCCGTTGGAAGGATTATACATAGGTACTTCAATAAAGAGAACACGTTACATCGTCTTTTGGAACTTGGTTGGCTACAGACACAATGTTGGGAGATTCTGAAGCCTGTAGACTTGTAAATGCAGCTCTGGACTATAATAAAGTATAACTGACAGCCATTGCAATAGAAGTAATACAATGTATTTACTAGGGTTGTCATGATACCAGAATTTGGACTTCGATAACTAAACTTCATGCAGTATTGCGATACTTGATACCAAAACGATACTTTGCCAACAATAATGTGATGAATTTTGAACCTCCACATGCCTCACATTAATAGTAATTAACCACATCATGTTCCTCAGTCATAATGAACAATATTGGGTTAATGTGTGAGGTACATGATGGGGTTAATTACTATTAATGTGAGGCACATGGAGGTTCAAAATTCATAATATCTCGTGCCTCACATTAATAAGTGAAAGAAACACTATTTTAATTTTCTAACAGCGTAAACATCATAAATGACGCTATAAATTTGTTATTACGGTCGCGACGATACCGAATGTGTATATTTTATGTGTTTAGACTTATTTTAATGTTTATTGTAAAAAATGTGTGTGTATTTTTTATTTTATTTAACAGTTGTTAGGAAATACCTAAGTTTGCCCTAACAGGAAATATGGTCAGACGGCCTCGGGGTCCTTCAATGGACCCTGGGCTGTCTGCTCATATATGGTATGTCCTTCGATCGCATCACACGGATTCCCTGTTACGCAATCTAAAGGGCATCCCCCTTCTCATTTACCCCTTGAATGCTGTGGTCAGCTTTGATCGCAGCATTCAGGGGAATAGCAGTAGAGAGGAGAGGTTTCTATGATCTCCGCCGTTAGAGCGGGGCTGCAGCTGGGTAATACAGCTATCGCCCCGCTCCTGCCAATAAGTGTGTGCGTGCGGTCAGCATAAGGTGATGCAGCCGCCGGTGCACTAATGAGCAGGCACTGAAGACAGAACATGGGGGTGTTTTGTAGTGCGCCCGCCATGTTCTGTCTTTAGTGCAGGGCTGGTCGCATCACATCATGATGACCATGCGCGCGCACTTGTCAGGACCCAGGAGCGGGGCAATGGCTGTATTACAGAGCCGCAGTCCCATTCTTACAACATTAATGTGTTACAATGCTAAGATGTGCAGCCGCATAGTATCGAAATACAGGAATTAACAGTATTGAAACATTTCAAGCTGCACGGTATCTAAACAGTATCGAAGTTTCGATGTATCGCGCAACCCTATTATTTACAAAGATATTCAACCAAAATAAAATTGCCCATTAGTTACAATAAGAAGTTAGAGCTATAACCCAATATTAACCCCTTCCCGATATTTCACATATGGGTACGCCATGGAAAGCTAGTGCTTCCCGCATTTTGCCGTATCCATACGCCAAATGCTTGGCACCGGATCAGAGGCTGAGCCGGTGCCATCATCGCCGGATGTCAACGGTATCTTACAACTGACATCTGGCTGTAGTGGAAGGGACCGAAATTAGCTTAGAACCCCACCGTTAACCCCATAAATGCAGCGCTCAAACGCGATCTCTGCATTTAAGGTGTTTGCAGCTCATCGGAACCCCAGCAATGAAATACTGGCCTCCCGGTCTGCCTAGCATGGAAGCCGGTCAGGACCCGCTTGGCGGCGGAGCCTGATCGGCTTCCGTAGCCGCCGGCAAGATGGCGCCTGCTCAGGTGCTGATCCGGCGTCATCAGCGGTGGAAGTCAGCTGTATGTTACAGCTGACATCCACCAGTAAGGGCAGGAACCGGAGCTAGCTCCGATCCCTGCCATTAACTCCGTCGATGCAACGATCAAAAGCGATAGCTGCATCTTAGCGGTCGCTAGCAGATCGCCAGCCCTGACAGACAATCAGGACTGGCGACTGCTGCTATGGCAACAGGAGACACAATGGCCTCCTGCTCTGCCATTACGGAAGCCGATTAGGCCCCGCCGGGAGGCGAAGCCTAATCAGCTTGCTCTCAGTGAATAACTGACAGATCTAATACATTGCACTACATATTAGAAAAAAAAAATAGTTGCACCTTCAAGTCCCCTAGTGGGACTTGAAAAAAAGTGTAAAAAAAAAGTTAGAAAAATAGGTTTGAAAACATAATAAAAGTTTCAAGTAATACAATTAAACACAATCGCCCTGTTCCGTTATCAAGTCCTTTATTATTGAAAAAAAATAATAAACCATATGTATTTCATATTGCTGCGACCGTAACGACCCGAGGTACACTACCGTTCAAAAGTTTAGGGTCACTTAGAAATTTCCTTATTTTTGCAAGAAAAGCACAGTTTATTTCAATGAAGATAACATTAAATTAATCAGAAATACTCTCTATACATTGTTAATGTGCTAAATGACTATTCTAGCTGCAAACGTCTGGTTTTTAATGCAATATCTACATAGGTGTATAGAGGTCCATTTCCAGCAAACATCATTCCAGTGTTCTAATGGTACATTGTGTTTGCTAACTGTGTTAGAAGGCTAATGGATGATTAGAAAACCCTTAAAAACGCTTGTGCAATTATGTTAGCACCGCTGTAAACAGTTTTGCTGTTTAGAGGAGCTATAAAACTGACCTTCCTTTGAGCTAGTTGAGAATCTGGAGCATTACATTTGTGGGTTCGATTAAACCAGACATGGGCAAACTACGGCCCGCGGGCCACATACGGCCCGTTAGGCTTTTTAATCCGGCCCGCCGAACTTGTCCAAATAATAGTAAAAACCTCCTTTTTTTTCCCCTTTCCCTGCAATGCCCACGTTTTCCCAATAGATGGCGCACTCAAAACACATTGACCGTTGTTAACCCCTTAACGCCGAAGGACGGATATATCCGTCCTCAGCAGCTGCTAGTTCGCGCAGGAGGACGGATATATCCGTCCTGTGATCGCGCGGGTACTGACAGTTTACCCACGCGATCAGCGGCAGGAGCACGGCTGTTATACACAGCCTGGCTCCTGCTGCAACTGCCGGAATCGAAGCACGCGCCGATTCCGGCAGTTTAACCCATTAAATGCCGCTGTCAACAGTGACAGCGGCATTTAATGTGTTTGACAGAGGGGGGAACTCCCTCTGTCTCCCGATCGGCGCCCCCGCAAACAAATCGCGGGTCGCCGTCGGGTTTCCATGACAGCCGGGGGTCTAACAAAGACCCCCAGGTCTGTCTTCAGCATCTGCCTGTTAGGCGATGCCAGAGGCATGACCTAACAGGTTGCCTGTCAGTTTTACACTGACAGGCAATAATGCTTTGGTATACGAAGTATACCAAAGCATTATATATGCGATCGGCATATCGCATAGTGAAGTCCCCTGGTGGGACTAAAAAAAAAAAAGTAAAACCGTTAAATAAAGTTTGTGAAAAAAAAAATAAAAAAAATTACAGTCAAAGTCAAATAAAACTACTTTTTTGCCCCAAAAAGTGGTTTTATTTAATAAAACGGTCAAAACAAAATCACACATACACATATATGGTATCCCCGCGATCGTAACAACTTGACCAATAAAATGAACACATTAATTAAACCGCCGGATGAACGGCGTCCAAAGAAAACGCAAAAAACAACGGCAAAATTCTCTCTTTTCTCCCATTCCCCCCATAAAAAATAAAATAAAAGTTCATCTATAAGTCCTATGTACCCCAAAATAGTACTAATGAAAACTACACATTGTCCCGCAAAAATCAATCCCACGTACGGCCACATCGACGGAAAAATAAAAGGGTTTTTATTGTGCAAACGTAGAAAAAACATATAAAACCTTTACACATTTGGTATCCCTGTAATCGTGCCGACCCATAGAATAAAGTTAACATGTTATTTACGCTGCATAGTAAACGGCGTAAATTTATAACGTGAAAATTAATGCTGGAATAGCTGCTTATTTTCAATTCTCTCCTAAAATAAAGTTAATAAAAGTTAATCAATATGTTATAAGCATCTAAAAATGGTACAATTACAAAATACAACTCGTCCCGGAAAAAACAAGCCCTTATACGGCTATGTCGACGGAATAAAAAAAGAGTTACGACTCTTGGAATGCGACCGTGGAAAAACAAAAAATAATCCTTGGTCATTAACGTGCAAAATGGCCCGGTCATTAAGGGGTTAATGTGGCGCGTATTTCTCTTTATTTCACTTTAATTTTCACTTCGTTTCACGTCACCATTAAGCCCTTCGGTTTTCAAAGAGTACAATATCAGCCGTCACTTTGCCACGAAGCATGCAAACTATGCTAGCAAGCAGTCAACACAAGAACGGGCGGCTACTGCTCAGAGGTTGGCAGCTAATTTACAGAGGCAACAGAACTTTTTTCTTGATAAATCACAGTGCGTATGTTATTTTAATCTATTTACATTTCCTTCTCCCAGTATCTGCGAAATAGTATGTAAATGCCATATCTTGCATATTCCTTGAGACAAATTTATTAACTGATAAGGGCTATTTTTCACATTTGAAAGACAGTTAATAAATTGGGTTGTAGTGTTCTTACTGTGCTATGAGGTTTGCACACACTACATTTAATGCTTTAGTATATCCGGCCCAAACACTCCCTCCAAATGCTCCTGGCCCGGCCCCTCTGTCAAATTTTAGAACCCATTGTGGCCCGCGAGTCAAAAAGTTTGCCCACCCCTGGATTAAACTCTCAAAATTGCTAGAAAAAGAGAGCTTTCATGTGAAACTCGACAGTCTAGTTCTTAGAAATGAATGACTTATTTGTACATTCAGGAACAAACCTACAATTGTTGGCTGAGATACAGACAACGAAGGTTTGATGTGAAACCAAGTAAGACTTGGTGTATTGACCTTAAAATATCATAAGTTGTGCCTATAAACAAAGGTCAATTAACACTCAGATAATTTATGGAAAGATTACAAAGCTTTATTAAGACATAAATACACACATAATGAATAGTAAAAATAGAAATGCCTTCGTCCGGGGGTTAGGCACGAAGGCATTTCCGCCGAAACGCGCGTCGGGTTTGGTGTCTCTGCAGTTGTAGGAGCAACCACTCATGGGTAAGTCTTTTCTTGGCCTTACTTCTGGCCTGTGTTTAGACTCCACAATGTTACATGCAGGCAACCTTGGGCGATAATACATGTGTCACTTGACTTCTGTTACAAATATATGTTCATTATAAAACGCCGGATCTCTGCACTGCACGACACTTTTTGATCTTTGTCTTCCCATTTTGCTTCCAACTGCAGGACACTCTCTGCATAGCATGGTTCTATTTTTACTATTCATTATGTGTGTATTTATGTCTTAATAAAGCTTTGTAATCTTTCCATAAATTATCTGAGTGTTAATTGACCTTTGTTCTTAGAAATGAAGGCTATTCCATGCGAGAAATTGCCAAGAAACTGAAGATTTCCTACAACGGTGTGTACTACTCCCTTCAGAGGACAGCACACACAGGCTCTAACCAGAGTAGAAAGAGAAGTGGGAGGGCCCGCTGCACAACTGAGCAACAAGACAAGTACATTAGAGTCTCTAGTTTGAGAAATAGACGCCTTACAGGTCCTCAACTGGCAGCTTCATTAAATAATACCCGCAAAACGCCAGTGTCAACGTCTACAGTGAAGAGGCGACTCCGGGATGCTGGCCTTCAGGGCAGAGTGGCAAAGAAAAAGCCATATCTGAGACTGGCTAATAAAAGGAAAACATTAATATGGGCAAAAGCACACAGATATTGGACAGAGGAAGAATGGAAAAAAGTCTTATGGACAGACGAATCGAAGTTTGAGGTGTTTGGATCACACAGAAGAACATTTGTGAGACGCAGAACAACTGAAAAGATGCTGGAAGAGTGCCTGACGCCATCTGTCAAGCATGGGGGAGGTAATGTGATGGTCTGGGGTTGCTCTGGTGCTGGTAAAGTGGGAGATTAGTACAAGGTAAAAACTATTTAGGGAAGAGGCAGGCAGCTGGTATTCTATCTGTAATGGAGTGGCCAGCGCAGTCACCAGATCTCAACCCAATAGAGCTGTTGTGGGAGCAGCTTGACCGTATGGTACGCAAGAAGTGCCCATCAAGCCAAACCAACTTGTCGGAGGGGCTTCTGGAAGCATGGGGTGAAATTTCTCCCGATACCTCAGCAAATTAACAGCTAGAATGCCAAAGGTCTGCAATGCTGTAATTGCTGCAAATGGAGCATTCTTTGACGAAAGCAAAGTTTGAAGGAGAAAATTATTATTTGAAATAAAAATCATTATTTCTAACCTTATCAATGTCTTGACTATATTTTCTAGTCATTTTGCAACTCATTTGATAAATATAAGTGTGAGTTTTCATAGAAAACACAAAATTGTCTGGGTGACCCCAAACTTTTGAACGGTAGTGTATAAAAATATTATATTATTTATTGCACGTGGTGAACAGCGTAAAAAAAAAACGTAAAAAACTATACCAGAGTTTCTGTTTTCTGTTCACTTTGCCCTACAAATATTGGAATAAAAAGTGATCAAAAAGTCGCACATATCCAGAAATTATACCTATATAAACCATAGCTCGTCTCGCAAAAAACAAGCCCTCATACAGTTCCGTCGACAAAAAAGTTTAAAAGTTATGGTTCTCACAACATACACTCTTTTTACAAAAGTAATTTTAGTGTGCAAAACGTTGTAAAACATAAAAAACTTCTATATATTAGGTATCGCCAGAATCGGACTGACCCGCAGAATAAAGGTAACATGTAATTTATAACGCGTGGTGAACGCTGTATAAAAAAAAAAAACTAAAAAACAATATATGCCAGAATTGCGTTTTTTTGGTTACCTGGCCTCCCAAAAAATAGGATAGAAAGGTGATCAAAAAGTCTCATGTACCCCAAAATGGTACCAATAATAAGTACAGCTCGTCCTGCAAAAAAAAAAAGCCCTCATACCACTACGTCTATGAAAAAATAAAATTAGTTAAGGCTCCAATAAGTTAGGAAATAAAAAATGCAGTTGTTCAGGCCGAGGGGAACATTTCTTCTGTTTCAAGAAGCGATTTATCAAGGCCCTAAAATTAGGGAACCAGGAAGGGGAGGGCCCAAACATATCTGCTGGAAGTGAGGGTGCCTGTATTATACCAGGACAACACTTCCCAGCAAAATTCCCCAAACTACAAAGGTGCGGAGTGTGGACCAAAAGGGGCATGAGAAAGGACATTTATTAGTGCGACACTGGCCTGTGCAGAAAGGATCAGCGTAACACACATCTATGGATTATTTTCCCCATTATTATACCACCTCACTATGCCCCTGATATACTCTGCCCAGCTTACATGTACCCCCACATTATAAACGGAAACACCAGCAATACTCAAACAAATCTACTACCAAGCAAAATCCGCTCTCCAAAAGCCAAATGGCGCTCCCTCCCCTCTGAACCCTACAGCCTGCCCAAACAGCAGTTTCCTTCCACATATATGGTATGGCCATACCCGGGAGAACCCTTTTAACAATTTTTGGGGTGTGTGTCTCCAGTGGCATAAGCTGGGCATGACATATTTGTCACTGAAATGGCATATCTAGGGAAAAATATAAATTTTTAATTTACACCACCCGCAGCGCATTCTTTTATGGAAAAGACCTGTGGGGTGAAAATTCTCACTACACCCCTTAATAAATGCCTTGAGCGGTGTAGTTTCCAAAATATGGTCACTTTCTTTTTATTATTTCACATCAGAGCCTCTGCAATTGTGAACCAATACTTTGTAAATCGCCAAATTAGGCCTCAATTTTGCATGGTACTCTTTCACTCCTGAGCCTGGTCGAATGTCCAGGCAAAAGTTTAGGGTCACATGTAGGGTGTTTCTAAAACCGGGAAACACTGCATAATAATTAGAGAGCTGTCTTGTTATGGTGGCACAAGCTGGGCACCACATATTGGCATATCTATGGAAAAAATCTAATTTTCACTCTGCAACATCGAGTGCACACTAATTTCTACAAAACACCTGCAGAGTTAACATGCTCACTACACTCCTAGGTGAATGCATTCAGGGGTGTAGTTTCAGAATGTGGTCACTTCTGGGGGGGTTTCCACTGTTTTGGTCCCACAGGCGCCCAGAAACCAATCCAGCAAAATCTGCACTCCAAATGGCGCTCCTTCCCATCTGAGCCCTGCCGTGTGTCCAAACAGTTTATGACCACATATGGGGTATTGTTGTACTCGGGAGAAATTTCTTTACAAATGTTTGGTTCTATTTTTCCTTTATTTGTTGAGAAAATGAAACATTTTGAGCTAAAGCTACTGAAGAAAAATAATTGTTTTTATTTTCACTGCCCAATTCGAATAAATTCTATGAATCACCTGTCAAAATTCTCACTATACCCCTAGATGGATTCCTCAAGGGGTGTAGTTTCCAAAAAGGGGTGTAGTTTCCAAAATGGGTCACTTGTGGGAGGTTTCCGCTGTTTTGTCCCCTCAGGGGCTTTGCAAATGTGACATGGCCTCCGCAAACCATTCCTGCTAAATTTGAGCTCCAAAAGACAAATAGCTCTTTCCCTTCTAAGCCCTGCCGTGTGTCCAAACAGCCGTTTATGACCACATGTGGGGTATTGTTTTACTCTGGAGAAATTGCTTTACAAATTTTGCGTGCTTTTTCACCTTTAGTCCTTGTGGAAAAAAATTGTTAAACCTACATTTTCTTTGAAAAAATTTAGATTTTAATTTTCACGGCCTACTTTATAATTTCTGTAAAAAACCTATGCGGTCAAAATGCTCATTATACCCCTAGATAATTTCCTTGAGGTGTGTAGATTCCCAAATGGGGTCACTTTTGGGAGATTTCCCCTGTTTTGGCACCGCAAGAGCTCTTCAAACCTGACATGGTGCCTAAAATATATTCTAATAAAAATAAGGCCCCAAAATCCTCTAGGAGCTCCTTTGCTTCTGAGGCCAGTGCTTCAGTCCAGTAGCAAGCTAGGGCCACATGTGGGATATTTCTAAAAACTGCAGACTCTGGGCAATAAATATTAAGTTGCATTTGTTCGGTAAAACTTTCTGTGTTATAAAAAAATTGGATTCAAAATAAATTTCTGCAAAAAAAATATGAAATTTATAAATTTCACCTTTACTTTGCTTTAATTCCTGTGAAACGTCTAAAGGGTTAAGACATTTTCTAAATGCTGTTTTGAATACTTTGAGGAGCGAAGTTTTTAAAATGGGGTGACTTTTTGGGGATTTCTAATATTAAAGGCCCTCAAAGCCACTTCACAACTGTACTGGCCCATGTAAAAATAGCCTTTTGAAATTTTCTTGAAAATTGTGAGAAATTGCTGCTAACGTTCAAAGCCTTGTAACGTCCTAGAAAAATAAAAGGATGTTCAAAAAACGATGCCAATCTAAAGTAGACATATGGGGGATGTTAATTAGCGACTATTTTGTGTGGTATAACTGCCTGTCTTACAAGCAGATACATTTAAGTTTAGAAAAATGCAAATTTTTTCAATTTTTTTGCTACATTTTGGTGTTTTTCACATTTAAAGGGGTTGTCCGAGATAACATAATATTTTAAATAACACCATTAAATCATTTAAGTTAAAAAAATAAATACATTTGTAATATACTTACGTTTTCCAAAGTGGCCCCGTTTCCAGATCCTGCCGTCGGGAACTTGATTGTTGACGTCTCTCTCTGCTTTGGCTCTGCCGCGTTGTTGATCTTGAATTCTTGCCGGGTACACGACACGTCACTTGTGACGTGGTGTATATCGGCTTGTTCTGTTGTAACGCGCATGCGCGGCCCCTGCTGTTATCTCGAGAACAGCAGGGACCGCGAGAACAGCAGTGACAGCGCATGCGCGTTACTGCATGTGAAGCAGAAGAAGCCGATCTACACCACGTGACAAGTGACGTGTCGTATACCATCCGAGGTCTCTCTGGTGCGAGACCATGTGATCGGGATACGACACGACAGTGGAGGCGGCAGAAAAGGTGACGTCAGCGCTCAAGTGACCAGAAGGAAGAAGCAGCCAGAGCGGAGAACAGAAGCAAGATTGCACAGGTAAGTATATTATGCAATTTTTTATATGTGTAATGTATTTCTAAATGTACTTAAAAAAAAAAATCTTGGACAACCCCTTTAAATACTGAATGTATTGAGAAAATTTTGCCAGTAACAAAGTCCAATGTGTCACGAGAAAACAATCTCAGAATCGCTTGGATAGGTGAAAGCATTCCGACGTTATTACCACATAAATTGAAACATGTCAGATTTGAAAAATGAGGCTCTGCCAGGAAGGTCAAAAGTGGCTAAAGAGGGAAGGGGTTAAAGAGGCTCTGTCACTAGCTTATCAATTCCCTATCTCCTAACTAAACTAATAGGAGCTTTGCTGCTGATAACTGCAGTGTGATTTGTTTACAAAAATATTTATTATTTGCAAAGCTATGACCATTTTTCTAAATATGCTAATGTGACTTTCTTTTCACTCTGGGCGTGTAATGTTTTCTGTATGACGCTGTCCAATCATCATACAGCTTCTCCCCCTTCCCTGCCCAGCAACAGAGTGATCATATAGTACACTGCTTCCATTCCCGACTGTGTTTTCATCTAGTGATATATCCGATTGTGTCACAGCTACAATTGGTGCCATATGAAAGACTAGAATCTCATCTTTCATATGCCAACAGAACCGCTGTTCTAGGTGGTCCACAGCCAGAGATATGGCTGTTTGAAGTGATCCCCTTTCCCTCCAGCCTCACTCTCTCAGAACCGATGCACACGACCATGCCCGCAATCACGGCCCGCGATTGCGGGCACGGCCAGCCGCCGACTGCTACCCGCATTTTCGGGCCGTGCTCCCATACAAAGTATGGGAGCACGGCCCACAAAATGCAAAAGAACGGACATGTTCCATAATTTTCAGAACATTTCTAAGGCACGGACACCCATCCGTAGCGCTACAGAAAGGTGTCCGCGTTCAATGAAAGTGAATGGGTCCATTTTTGCGGACCGCAATTGCGGGTCGCAAAAACTGAGGTTTTTTACGGTCGTGTGCATGGGGCCTTATACTGTGTGAAGCTTCATGCTGATAGGACGGCGTCAGAGATGGTGAGGTAGCTCCACCTTGTGAGAATCGCTGCTGTTACCTCCGAGTTGGCTAATAAAGGCTAATTTACATATTTAGAAAAAAGCTCATAACTTTTAAAATAATAAACGTTTTGGGACACAATTTTCACTAGCATTTTCAGTGGGACAGCGCCTGTAAGATAAGCTATGAGATAGGGCATTACTAAACTAGTGACAGATCTCTTTAAAGGGGTTGTCCACCTTCTGACAACTGATGACCTATCCACCAGATAGGTCATCAGTATGTCATCGGTGTAAGTGCGACACCCGGACCCCGTACCGATGAGCCGCTCCGGTGGCCTGCGGGCATCGGATGTTGTGGCACATAATGCTCCGTGGCCGGAGCTAACTGCTTCCGGCTTGTATGTCCGGTGCAAGGTGGCACTGGACCAGCTGATCTGTGCGGGGCCCGGGTGTCGGATCCCACAGATCATGTACTGAAGACCTATCCGGTGGATAGTTCATCAGTTGTCAGAAGCTGGAAAACCCCTTTAAGTTTGATTTACTTTCCAAGATGTTTCAGAATCCATTTTTGGAAAACTGAAAAACAGTAAGTTTGGTCATATTGGTTTGTCCCTTTTGAATTAGTTTCTTTACAACTGGTAGTAAGGCCCCTTTCACGCTGCGTTCCCCTTGCACGTTTCATAGGCTCCCATTATACCGACGGAGACCAAAATAATGTCCTTTTGGCCTCCACATGGTGGTACACTTCCGGGATACCTTTTTTTTGCTGGATAGAATAGCAAAGTCGACTGTGCTATTCTATCCAGAGACATCCCACAAAAAACAAAAACGTAGACAACACTATATACATTTTTTTTTACGTGGAAACCTATGGGTGAGGGATCCATTGGTCACAGGCATCTGTTTAACGTTTAAAGTGTAGCTAAACATTTTGACAAACTTCTGACATGTCATAGTGATGTGTCAGAAGTTTGGATTGGTGGGCGTCCGAGCACTGAGACCTCCACCAATCTCTAAACCGAAGCAGTTGAAGCGTTCGTGTGAGCGCTCAGCCGCTTCGTGTCTGTTCGGCTTTTTCCGGAAAGCAGATGTATCGGAGTACGGGCTCATAGACTTGCTATTGAGTCCGTACACCGATACATTTATTTCCGGAAACAGCCGAACAGACACGAAGCGGCTGAGCGCTCACACGAACGCTTCAGCTGCTTCGTTCTAGCGATTGGGGGGGGGGATCTCAGTGCTCAGACCCCCACCAATTCAAACTTCTGACACGTCACTATGACATGTCAGAAGTTTGTCAAACATTTAGCTACACTTTAAGTAGCCTCTGTCACCAGATTATAAATGCCCTATCTCCTACATAATCTGATTGGCGCTGTAATGTAGATAACAACAGTGGTTTTTATTTTGAAAAACTATCAATTTTGAGCAAGTTATGAACAATTTTAGATTAAAGGTAATTAGTTTCTTAATAGACAATTGGGCGTGTTTTTACTTTTTTACCAACTGGGCGTTGTGAAGAGAAGTGTATGACGCTGACCAATCAGCGTCATACACTTCTCTTCATTCATTTTTAGCAGAACTCGCAACACATACTCCCAGCCAGGACGCGATGTCTATTCACACTCCCGACACTTCGGTAAAGTTTCTGTGTATGACAGCACAGCGTGATCTTGAGAGATCACGCTCTGCTGTGTGAGTAAGTCCCCAAGAAACTTTAACGAAGTGTCGGGAGCGTGAATAGACATCCCGTCCTGGCTGGAGGCAATGTCTATTCACTCTCAAGACACTTCGGTAAAGTTAATGTGGGAGTATGTGACAGCCCAGCGTGATCTTGCAAAATCACTCTGTGTCGTGAGTACTGCTAAAAATGAATGGAGAGAAGTGTGTGACGCTGATTGGCCAACGTCATATACGACTCTCCACAACGCCCAGTTGGTAAAAAAGTAAAAACACGCCCAGTTGTCTATTAAGAAACGAATTTGTATAAATCTAAAATTGTGCATAACTTGCTAAAAATAAAAAACACTGCTGTTATTTACATTACAGCGCCGATCACATTATGTAGGAGATAGGGCACTTATAATGTGGTGACACAGCCTCTTTAACCCCTTTAGGACACAGCCTGTTTTGGCCTTGTGGACACAGAGGATTTTTTCAAATCTGACGTGTCACTTTATGTGGTAATAACTCCAGAACGTTTTTACCTATCCAAGAGATTCTGAGATTATTTTCTCGTGGCATATTGTACTTTATGTTGGTGAAAAAATTTGGTCGATAAATCCAATATTTGTGAAAAACTTCAAATTTAAGCAAAAATGTGCAAAAATTAAAATTTTTCTAAATTTAAATGTATTTGCTTGTAAAACAGATAGTAACACCACCCAAAATAGTTACTAGTTAACATCCCCCATATGTCTACTTTATGTTTGCATCATTTTTTTTCACGTACTTTTATTTTTCTAGGACGTTACAAGGCTTAGAACTTTAGCAGCAATTTCTCATATTTTCAAGAAAATTTCAATAAGCCATTTTTTCACGGACCAGTTCAGTTCTGAAGTGGCTTTGAGGGCCTTCTATATTAGAAAGTCCCCATAAATCACCCCATTTTGAAAACTGCACCCCTAAAGGTATTCAAAACCACATTCAGAAAGTATTTTAACCCTTTAGGCGTTTCACAGGAATTAGGGCAAAGTAGAGGTGAAATTTTCAAATTTAATTTTTTTTGCCGAAATTCATTTGTAATAAAAAACAATCTGTAACACAGAAGGTTTTACCAGAGAAACGCAACTCAATATTTATTGCCCAGATTCTGCAGATTTTAGAAATATCCAACATGTGGCCCTAGTGTCCTAATGGACTGAAGCACAGGTCTCAGAAGCAAAGGAGCACCTAGTGGATTTTGGGGCCTCCTTTTTTTAGGCCTCATGCAAACGACCGTATTTTTTCGCACCCGTAAATACTGGCGTAAATACGGGTCCGGTGTCACACGTATTCGACCCATTTTGCACCAGTATTTACGAACCCGTGCCCGTAAATATGGGTCCGGTGTCACCCGTATTCCACCCGTATTTACAGGCACGTTTTTGGCGGCAAAATAGCACTGCACTAATCGGCAGCCCCTTCTCTCTATCAGTGCAGGATAGAGAGAAGGGACAGCCCTTTCTGTAATAAAAGTTAAAGAAATTCATACTTACCCGGCCGTTGTCTTGGTGACACGTCCCTCTCTTCACAGCCAGCCCGACATCCCTGGATGACGCGGCAGTCCATGTGACCGCTGCAGCGCGGGCAGGAGACCGGACTGGAGGAAGCAGGAAGTTCTCGGTAAGTATGAACGTCTTTTATTTTTATTTTTTACAGGTTTATTCTGATCGGTAGTCACTGTCCAGGGTGCTGAAAGAGTTACTGCCGATCAGTTAACTCTTTCAGCTCCCTGGACAGTGACTATTTACTGACGTCGCTTAGCAACGCTGCCGTAATGACGGGTGCACACATGTAGCCACCCGTCATTACGAGAGCTCCATAGACTTCTATGGACTGTCCGTGCCGTTATTACGGCCTGAAATAGGACATGTTCTATCTTTTTCAACGGCACGGGCACCTTCCCGTGAGAAAACGGGATGGCACCCGTCGCCAATAGAAGTCTATGAGCCCGTTATTACGGGTCGTAATTACGACCCGTAATAACGGGAGTTTTTACGGTCGTGTGCATGAGGCCTTAGGAATATATTTTAGGCACTATGTCAGGTTTGAAGAGGTCTTGTGGTACCTAAACAGTCGAAACCCCCCAAAAATGACCCCATTTTGGAAACTACACCCCTCAAGCCATTTTTATAGGTGTATAGTTAGCATTTTGACCCCACAGTTTTTTTGAAGAATTTAGTGGAATTAGTCTCTGAAGATGAAAATCACCTATTTTTCTGTGGAAATATAGAATTTTTTCATTTTTACAAGGAATAAAGGAGAAAAAGCACCCCAACATTTGTAAAGCAATTTCTCCCGATTACGGCAATACCCTATATGTGGTCGTAAACTGATGTTTGGACCCACAGCAGGCCTCAGGAGGGAAGGAGCGCCTTTTGGATTTTGGAGCGCAGATTTTGCTGGATTGGTTTTCAGTGCCATGTCGGGATTGCAACGCCCCGGAGGGACCAAAACAGTGGAAACCCCCCAAAAGTCACCCTATTTTGGAAACGACACCCCTCAAGGAATTTTTCTAGGGGTATAGTGAGCATTTTGACGCCACAGGATCTTTTTTTAGAGCTAAGGTGAACAAAAAACAGCGATTTTGGCGCTTTAAATTCTTTATTTCTTACAGCGTTCACCGTGCGCAATAAATTAAGTTTTACTTTATTCTGTGGGTCGGTACGATTACACCGATACCATATGTGTATAGTTTTTTTTAAAGTTTTGCAGCGTTTGCACAATAAAATTACGTTTCTATAAAATAATTTTTTTTTTTTCTGTGTCACCATATTCTGAGCTGTAACTTTTTTATTTTTTCGTCAAAAAAGCTGTGTAAGGGCTTGTTTTTTGCGAGACGGGTTGTAGTTTTTATTGGTACTATTTTGGGGTAAATGCGACTTTTTGATCACTTTTTATTCTATATCTTGGGAGGGGTGGTGACCAAAAAATAGCGATGCTGACATAGATTTCCGTTTATTTTGTTTGCGGCGTTCACCGTGCGGAAAAATTAACATTATAGTTTCATAGTTTGGGTCGTTACGAACACGGTGATACCAAATATGTGTACTTTTTTTTTAACATTTTCATTTTTTCCCTATAATAAATGACTTATTATAGGAAAACGAACACTTTTATTTTTACACTTTTGTAAAACATTTTTATTAACTTTTTTTTACACTTTATTTTTTTGTTTATTAACTTTTCTTTTACTTTTTACACTTTATTTTTTTGACCTGCAGCTTTGTTCGCTGCTAGAATACATTACACTACCTAGGTAGTGTAACGTATTCCAACTGTCAGTGTGACGTCACAGTCACTCTGACAGTTAGGGGGGATTCACACGAGCGTGTATTCGGTCCGTGCGGGCTGCGTGGTTTTCACGCGGCACGCATGGACCAATACAAGTCTATGGGGCAGTACAGACAGTCCGTGCTTTTTGCGCAGCGTTTGTCTGCTGCGCAAAAAGCGCGACAGGTTCAATAACTCTGCGTATTTCGCGCATCACGCACCCATTGAAGTCAATGGGTGCGTGAAAATCACGCGCACCACACGGAAGCACTTCCGTGGGACGAGCGTGATTCGCGCAACAGCAGTGAAAAGGATGAATGAAAACAGAAAAGCACCACGTGCTTTTCTGTTTCCAAGCATCCAAACGGAGTGTCTTTGCGAGGAGCGAACCCCGACAACCGAGGCAAACTTCACCGGGTTCGGCCAAACTCGTTTTGGCCGAACCCGGCAAAAAAATTTCCGGTCCGCGACGTCGGGAGAGATTCACTGTGCATGGTGCTGAAAGAGTTAAACTGTTTCAGCACCATGGACAGTGACTTGCGATCCCAAAATACATGAACCTGTAAAAAAACGAAGTTCTAACTTACCGATTACTCCTGTCTCCTTCCTGCAGTCCGACCTCCCGGGATGACACTTCAGTTCAAGTGACAGCTCCAGCCAATCACAGGCCAAGCACAGGCTGCAGCCAATCACAGGCTGCAGCGGTCACTTGGACTGCCGCGTCATCCAGGGCGGTGGGGCCCGATGTCAAGAGAGGCGCGTCACCAAGGACGCGTCACCAAGGACGCGTCACCAAGGCAACGGCCGGGAAGTTCTCGGTAAGTAGGAACTTTATCTTTTTTTTTTACAGGTTTTTCGCTGTTGTGTTCGGCATTCACTGTCGAGGGTGCTGAAAGAGTTAGCTCTTTCAGCACCTTGGACAGTGACGGGCGTCGACAAGCCTCATCTCTATGATGCCGGCTGCGCGAAAATCACGCAGCCGCGCATCAGACACGCATGACACACGCAGCTGTCAAATGGTTTTTGCGCTCGCAAAACGCCGCGTTGTTTGCGCGCGCAAAAACGCAACGCTCGTGTGAATCTCCCCTTAGTCTACGAGGATCAGCAGAGGCTGATCCTCATAGGCTTCCATACATGGCATTCCCGGGGTCTGCCGATATGTTAGAAACCCCCAAAATTCAAGGGGTTAATTTGCCGAAATCAGTGGCAAAGGACCGCTGGCCGGCAAGAGTGGAGTGTCAGCTGTCGGCAACAGCTGACCTCCCGGTTCCCGGTGCACACTGTCGCCGACAGTGTGCACCGGAAAAAAACTCAGTAACTGTACGTCCTCGTGCGGGAAGTAACCTCCCGCGACGACGTACAGTTACTTACTCGTGCGCATAGGGGTTAAGTTATGAGCTTTTTATGATGTATCCATTAGGCTATGTTCACACAGAGTTTTTTTACGAGTTTTTTGACGCGGAAATCACACCGAAAAACTCGTCAATAACGGCCCTAAAATGCCTCCCATTTATTTCAATGGGAGGCGGACATGCCCTATTTTCGGGCGTTTACACCTCTGACCTCCCTTTGACTTCAATAGGAGGCAGAGAAAGCGTATTTCGCGGCGTTTTATGCCTGCGGCGCTCAATGGCCACGGGCGAAAAACGCTGCGAAAATCGGCGTGCAGGGAGAGGAAAATCTGCCTCAAACTTCCAAACTGAATTTTGAGGCAGAAATTCCGCCTGCAAAAAACTCTGTGTAAACATAGCCTTAACTGGATGCCATAATAGCCTAAGGTCAAAAAAGCTGGAAAAAAGTCTCAGCGGAAAAAATGCCGGAACAAAATAGCGCAATGACGGACTCCATGTCAGAAACCCGACGGCACCAATTAAAGTCAATGGGTTTCGTCGGGCGACGTTGAACAACGGAACACTCAATGCAGATGTGAACGTACCCTTATTGACGTCAGAACAGAGGACTGACTTCTATTGGAAAAGAGGTAGCGACCACTATATATGACCATAACCAACATAGATAAACAGAAAGGTTGTGCTACTCATGTGCTATATAACAATTTACAGACCACATGGTTATGAGAAGTATAAGGTAATCTAATGTAACATATAGACATAAGGTATATGGACATGCAGCCAATACTGAGAAGACAATTCCAGGAACACTTCTAAGGACATCTTAGTGAAGCTTGGTACTCCTCTGTACTCCCCCTGGAAACAAGTGACCCGGCGTGGGGACCATGTAGTAGGATATATATGATATCTTGTCATACCCGGTGAGTTACAGGCAAGCAGTACATACAAGCAGAAATAAACATGGCGGCTTCTGAGCTGGTACATCCATACATACAAACGCTCCCGTCAAAAGTTGGTTACATGCCAGCCTGGGCCGAGCGCTGCCTCTTCTCCCACAGTCGTGCGCGTCTCAGACGGAGCTGTGTTTACCAATACGTCTCCGACTCCTCCTCCTCCCGCCCGTGTACCTGTCCTGAGGTGGTCACTTACTGACTGGACAGCGGCTGGCACACCTCCTTCTGTCCCTGGAGCCTGCCTGTGTGCGGGGCTCTGATTGGTCCTGTGCCGCCCCTCATTCTTCCTGCTTCCTCCTTCATGCTGGACCAGCAGCAGAGCAACCAATCCTGGCAGTGCTGTAATGTCGGCACACATGAGGGCTAGAACTGCCACAGTATATGCAGAATAATGATACGACTCGTTTGGGCCTACAGGCAGAATAACTTTACACCTTCATATGTTTCAGACAATCATTACAATGTAATATGTGCATTGCTGCCTTCCATGGAACATTAAAACATTCACAGTGTCAGCTACATTATCCCCACGAGTACCATTCAGACTGTCCTTACAAGTGTCAGTCACACTACTGCTGTTTAACAAGTCACACTTCCCCCACAACGACCAGCATACCTCCCAACTTTTGAATTTGGAAAAGAGGGACATTTTAAGCCACGCCCCCTAACCACGCCCCCAATATCCGGCATCAACACATCAAATCACGGCCAGATCCTTCTGCAAATAACACGCGCACATTCTCACTGCGGATCTCTAGACTGTCTGGATATCACAGATATTATGGATCCGGTTATGTCGTCTTTGTGTTACTTTTCCTATCTTGGGTATAAAATTTGCTCATAACGGCAGCTGCAGGACAAACAAAAGGCTGAAAACAATGAAAGTCAAGAGGGAGACCCTGTGGTTGATGACTTTTCAATTGACAGGTAGCAGAGTTACATGATGGGGATTTTTTTTTTCCAGTTGTCAATGGAAAAATCATCCACCAGAGCCCCCCTGTAGATCGCTCCACACACAGCCCCCCTGTACATAGCGCCAGACACAGCTCCCCTGTACATAGCTCCACACACACAGCCCCCCTGTAGATTACTCGACACACAGCCCCCTGTACATAGTGCCAGATACAGCCCCGTGTAGATAGCTCCACACACAGCCCCCCTGTACATAGCTCCACACAGCCCCCCTGTACATAGCTCCACACACAGCCCCCCTGTACATAGCTCCACACAAAGCTCTCATGTAGATAGCTCCACACAGCCCCCCTGTACATAGCTCCACACACAGCCCCCCTGTACATAGCTCCACACAAAGCTCTACTGTAGATAGCGCCACACACAGCCCCCCTGTAGATAGTGCCACACACAGCCCCCCTGTAGATAGTGCCACACACAGCCCCCTGTAGATAGTGCCACACACAGCCCCCCTGTAGATAGCGCCACACACAGCCCCCCTGTACATAGCGCCACACAGCCCACCTGTAGATTGCTCCACACACAGCCCCCCTGTATATAGTGCCAGACACAGCACCCCTGTAGATAGCTCCACACACACAGCCCCCTGTAGATTGCTCCACACACAGCCCCCTGTACATAGCGCCAGACACAGCTCCCCTGTACATAGCTACACACACACAGCCCCCCTGTAGATTGCTCCACACACAGCCCCCTGTACATAGTGCCAGATACAGCCCCCTGTAGATAGCTCCACACACAGCCTCCCTGTAGATCGCTCCACACACAGCCCCCCTGTACATAGCGCCAGACACAGCTCCCCTGTACATAGCTCCACACACACAGCCCCCCTGTAGATTGCTCCACACACAGCCCCCTGTACATAGTGCCAGATACATCCCCCTGTAGATAGCTCCACACAGCCCCCCTGTACATAGCTCCACACACAGCCCCCCTGTACATAGCTTCACACAAAGCTCTCCTGTAGATAGCTCCACACACAGCCCCCTTGTAGATAGCTCCACACAGCCCCCCTGTACATAGCTCCACACAAAGCTCTCCTGTAGATAGCTCCACACACAGCCCCCCTGTAGATAGTGCCACACACAGCCCCCCTGTAGATAGCGCCACACACAGCCCCCTATACATAGCGCCACACAGCCCCCCTGTAGATTGCTCCACACACAGCCCCTCTGTACATAGCGCCAGACACAGCCCCCTGTAGATAGCTCCAGATACAGCCCCCCTGTAGATAGCTCCAGATACAGCCCCCCTTTACATAGTGCCACACACAGCCCCCCTGTAGATAGCTCCACACACAGCCCCCCTGTAGATAGTTCCAAATACAGCCCCCCTGTAGATAGCTCCAGATACAGCCCCCCTGTAGATAGCTCCAGATACAGCCCCCCTGTAGATAGCTCCAGATACAGCCCCCCTGTAGTTAGCTCCAGATACAGCCCCCCTGTAGATAGCTCCAGATACAGCCCCCCTGTACATAGTTCCACACACAGCCCCCCTGTAGATAGCTCCACACACAGCCCCCCTGTAGATAGCGCCAGATACAGCCGCCCTGTACATAGCGCCACACACAGCCCCCTGTAGATTGCTCCGCACACAGCCCCCCTGTACATAGTGCCAGACACAGCCCCCCTGTAGATAGCTCCAGACAGCCCCCTGTAGATAGCTCCAGATACAGCCCCCCTGTAGATAGCGCCAGATACAGCCGCCCTGTACATAGCGCCACACACAGCCCCCTGTAGATTGCTCCGCACACAGCCCCCCTGTACATAGTGCCAGACACAGCCCCCCTGTAGATAGCTCCAGACACAGCCCCCTGTAGATAGCTCCAGATACAGCCCCCCTGTAGATAGCGCCAGATACAGCCGCCCTGTACATAGCGCCACACACAGCCCCCTGTAGATTGCTCCGCACACAGCCCCCCTGTACATAGTGCCAGACACAGCCCCCCTGTAGATAGCTCCAGACACAGCCCCCTGTAGATAGCTCCAGATACAGCCCCCCTGTACATAGTGCCACACACAGCCCCCCTGTAGATAGCTCCACACACAGCTCCCCTGTAGATAGCTTCACACACAGCCCCCTGTAGATAGCGCCACACACAGCCCCCCTGTAGATAGCTCCAGACACAGCCACCTGTAGATAGCTCCAGACACAGCCCCCCTGTAGATAGCGCCAGATACAGCCCCCTGTAGATAGCTCCACACACAGCCCCCCTGTAGATAGCTCCACACACAGCCTCCCTGTAGATAGCTCCAGACACAGCCCCCCCTGTAGGTAGCGCAACACACTGCCCCTTAGGCCTAATTCACACGACAGGGTCCGAGTGTCGGCCGATAAAAACGGACGTTTTGCATCCGTTCCGATTCCGTTCCGGGCCGTGTTGCCGTTTTTAACGGCCAATTTTGACCCGTTTTGCATCCGTTTTTTTCCCCTGTCCGTTTTAAAACCGGATGAATTTCATTTAAATTTGTTGCCACACACTTCCCTCTGTAGATAATGCCACCCAGCCCCCCTGGTAGGTAATGCCACCCAGCCCCCTGTATGTAATGCCACCCAGCCCCCTGCAAGTGATGCCACCCAGCCCCCTGCAGGTAATTCCACCCAGCCCCCTGTATGTAATGCCACCCAGCCCCCTGTATGTAATGCCACCCAGCCCCCTGAAGGTAATGCCACCCAGCCCCCTGAAGGTAATGCCACCCAGCCCCCTGTATGTAATGCCACCCAGTCCTCTGCAGGAAATGCCACCCAGCCCCCTGTATGTAATGCTACCCAGTCCTCTGCAGGAAATGCCACCCAGCCGCCTGTAGGTAATGCCACCCAGTCCTCTGCAGGAAATGCCACCCAGCCCCCTGTAGGTAATGCCACCCAGCCCCCTGCAGGTAATGCCACCCAGCCCCTGGCAGGTAATGCCACCCAGCCCCCTGTATGTAATGCCACCCAGCCCCCGGCAGGTAATGCCACCCAGCCCCTTGTATGTAATGCCACCCAGCCCTCTGCAGGTAATGCCACCCAGCCCCATGTACGTAATGCCACCCAGCCCCATGCAGGTAATGCCACCCAGCCCCCGGCAGGTAATGCCACCCTGCCCCCGGCAGGTAATGCCACCCAGCCCCCTGTATGTAATGCCACCCAGCCCCGTGCAGGTAATGCCACCCAGCCCCCTGAAGGTAATGCCACCCAGCCCCCTGAAGGTAATGCCACCCAGCCCTGTTCAGGAGTAGTCACTCACTTCTCCTGTAACGGAATCCCCGGCCATATGGTCGGGGATTCCGCTTCAGAAGTGAGTGACGTCGCTGTGTCCATATATGGACAGTGTAGTCACTCACTTCTCCTGTAGCGGAATCCCCGGCCATAGGGTCGGGGATTCCACTTCAAAAGTGAGTGACGTCGCTGTGTCCATATATGGACAGTGTAGTCACTCACTTCTCCTGTAGCGGAATCCCCAATCCCTGGCCGGTAATGCCACCCAGCCCCCTGTATGTAATGCCACCCAGCACTCTGAAGGTAATGCCACCCAGCCCCCTGAAGGTAATGCCACCAAGCCCCCTGAAGGTAATGCCACCCAGCCCCCTGTATGTAATGCCACCCAGTCCTCTGCAGGAAATGCCACCGAGCCCCCCTGTATGTAATGCCACCCAGTCCTCTGCAGGAAATGCCACCCAGCCGCCTGTAGGTAATGCCACCCAGTCCTCTGCAGGAAATGCCACCCAGCCCCCTGTAGGTAATGCCACCCAGCCCCCTGCAGGTAATGCCACCCAGCCCCTGGCAGGTAATGCCACCCAGCCCCCTGTATGTAATGCCAGCCAGCCCCCTGAAGGTAATGCCACCCAGCCCCCTGAAGGTAATGCCACCCAGCCCCCTGTATGTAATGCCACCCAGTCCTCTGCAGGAAATGCCACCCAGCCCCCTGTAGGTAATGCCACCCAGCCCCCTGTATGTAATGCCACCCAGCCCTCTGCAGGTAATGCCACCCAGCCCCCGGCAGGTAATGCCACTCAGCCCCATGTACGTAATGCCACCCAGCCCTCTGCAGGTAATGCCACCCAGCCCCCGGCAGGTAATGCCACCCAGCTCCCTGTATGTAATGCCACCCAGTCCTCTGCAGAATATGCCTCCCAGCCCCCGGCAGGTAATGCCACCCAGCCCCCGGCAGGTAATGCCACCCAGCCCCTTGTATGCAATGCCACCCAGCCCTCTTCAGGTAATGCCACCCAGCCCCTGGCAGGTAATGCCACCCAGCCCCATGTACGTAATGCGACCCAGCCCCATGCAGGTAATGCCACCCAGCCCCCGGCAGGTAATGCCACCCTGCCCCCGGCAGGTAATGCCACCCAGCCCCCTGTATCTAATGCCACCCAGCCCCGTGCAGGTAATGCCACCCAGCCCCCTGAAGGTAATGCCACCCAGCCCTCTTCAGGGGTAGTCACTCACTTCTCCTGTAACGGAATCCCCGGCCATAGGGTCGGGGATTCCGCTTCAGAAGTGAGTGACGTCGCTGTGTCCATATATGGACAGTGTAGTCACTCACTTCTCCTGTAGCGGAATCCCCGGCCATAGGGTCGGAGATTCCGCTTCAGAAGTGAGTGACGTCGCTGTGTCCATATACTGACAGTGTAGTCACTCACTTCTCCTGTAGCGGAATCTCCAATCCCCGTCCGGGGATTGGGGATTCCAACTCCTACAGGGAGCAAAAAAAGACCCTCCTCCTCCTCCTCCTCATATGCACTCTGCTTTCACTCACCGTCAGAAGGCAGGAGTCTTTCAGCGCTGTTCTCACTGGTGTCGATGCTATCTACAGTGAGAACACCGCCGCAAGACTCCTGCCTTCTTCTGATCGCTGCTGCAGTCAGCAGCGCACAGTGGGACATTTTGTAAACCGGGCGGGACGGCGACACAGCGGTGAGAAACCGGGACTGTCCCACCGGAATCGGGACGGTTGGGAGGTATGCGACCAGGCGTACACGGCGACTTTGGACACAAAGCCAAAGATCTGTGTCACACTGCCTGCATCACAGAAAATTAGAGTCAATGTGGTAGTTTCGCAAGATGATAGTTGCAAGAAGTCCAGCAGGTTTGGATTCCTTGCAACTGTGCTGTCGTAGCAACTGCAGATCGCAAAGCGACCACATTGTCTTTCATTACCTGTGATGCAGGGGGGTGGGCGACACAGCCATCTTTAGACGCGTGACCTGTGTCGTGACAAAGTTGTTGTGGTGCCCTAGCCTTACACTGCCCCATAGAAGTGTCCAAAGAAATACTTCACAAAGTTCTCACAAATAACAGCCAGACTATCCCATCACACTTCCAGTCATACTGTCCTATAAGGGTATGTTCACACGCTGAGAGGCAGTTACGTGTGAAAAGACAGACTGTTAACAGCTGCCTCGTTTCACACGTAAAAGCTCCTCCTCGTAATTTACGAGGCGTCTGAGACGCTCGTAAACCTTGAGCCGTGCTTCATTGATTTCAATGAAGAACGGCTCAAATTACGTGGCAAAGAAGTGCCCTGCACTTCTTTGCCGAGGCAGTAAATTTACGGGTCGTCGTTTGACAGCTGTCAAACGACGACTCGTAAATAACAGGTCGTCTGCACAGTACGTCGGCAAACCCATTCAAATGAATGGGCAGATGTTTGCCGACGTATTGCAGCCCTATTTTCAGACGTAAAACGAGGCATAATACGCCTCGGATACGTCTGAAATTTGGCCGTGTGAACATACCCTAATACTAGCCACCACACTGCCCGACAGGGCCGGCCTCAGGATAGATGGCGCCCTGTGCAAAATTATCTTTCGGTGCCCCACCCCATCATAAAAAAAATGCCCCATAAAAAAGTATAATGCCCTATATAGTGCCCCGACACAGTATAATGCCCCTTTAATGCACTCCATACAGTATAATAATATTTAATAATATAATATATCATAACCCCTTCAAGGACACAATATTTTGTTATCTAATTGTGCCCACACAGTATTATGCCCCTTAAGTGCCACACACAGTATATTGTCCCATGCAGTACCCCTAAGGCTGGGTTCACACGACCTATTTTCAGGCGTAAACGAGGCGTATTATGCCTCGATTTACGCCTGAAAATACGGCTCCAATACAAACATCTGCCCATTCATTTGAATGGGTTTGCCGACGTACTGTGCCGACGACCTGTAAAAACGACGATGCGCAAAATGACTGCCTCGTCAAAGAACTGGAGGACACTTCTTTGGACGTTTTTGGAGCCGTTTTCTCATAGACTCCAATGAAAACAGCTCCAAAAACGGACGTAAAAAATGCTGCGAAAACGCCGCGAAAAACGCGAGTTGCTCAAGAAACGTCTGAAAATCAGGGGCTGTTTTCCCTTGAAAACAGCTCCGTATTTTCAGACGTTTTTGGTCACTACATGTGCACATACCCTAAGGCTGGGTTCACACGACTTATTTTCAGACGTATTGGAGGCGTTTTACGCCTCGAATTACGTCTGAAAAAACGTCTCCAATACGTCGGCAAACATCTGCCCATTACTTTCAATGGGCTTTTCAATGTACTGTGCCGACGACCCGTCATTTTACGCGTCGCTGTAAGGGTATGTTCACACGAGGGCGTCCGTAACGGATGAAATTACGGGGATGTTTCAGCCTGAAAACATCGCCGTAATTTCAGCCGTAACGGCATGTGCAGGCGCTTGAACGCCGCGTCAATTACGGACGTAATTGGCGCTGCTATTCATTGGAGTCAATGAATAACGGCTCCAAATATGGCCAAAGAAGTGACAGGACACTTCTTTGACGCGGGCGTCTATTTACGCGCCGTCATTTGACAGCGGCGCGTAAATTACGCCTCGTGTGAACAGACAAACGTCTGCCCATTGCTTTCAATGGGCAGATGTTTGTCAGCGATATTGAGGCGCTATTTTCGGACGTAATTCGGGGCAAAAACGCCCGAATTACGTCCGTAAATAGGCCGTGTGAACATACCCTCAAAAGACGATACGTAAAAATACAGCCTCGTCAAAAGAAGTGCAGGACACTTCTTGGGACTTAATTGGAGCCGTTTTTCATTGACTCTATTGAAAACAGCTCCAAAAACGCCTCAAAAAACGCATGAAAAGAAGCCTCAGGGTATGTGCACACGATAGCAGGCATTTACGTCTGAAAAGACAGACTGTTTTCAGGAGAAAACAGCTGCCTCGTTCCAGACGTAAATGCTCCTCCTCGCATCTTGCGAGGCTTCTCTGACAGCCGTAAATTTTGAGCTGTGCTTCATTGAGTTCAATGAAGAACGGCTCAAATTACGTCTGAAAGAAGTGTCCTGCACTTCTTTTAACGAGGCGTTATTTTTACGCGTCGTCGTTTGACAGCTGTCAAACGACGAAGCGTAAATGACAGGTTGTCTGCACAGTACATCGGCAAACCCATTCAAATGAATGGGCAGATGTTTGCCGACGTATTGTAGCCCTATTTTCAGACGTAAAACGAGGCATGATACACCTCGTTTACGTCTGAAAATAGGTCGTGTGAACCCAGCCACAGCTGTCAAACGACGACGCGTAAATGACAGGTCATCTGCACAGTACGTCGGCAAATCCATTCAAATGAATGGGCAGATGTTTGCCGACGTATTGTAGCCTTATTTTCAGACGTAAATCGAGGCATAATACGCCTCGTTTACGTCAGAAAATAGGTCGTGTGAACCCAGCCTCAAAAGAAGCTCCAAATTTCATTTTCAGCTTCAAAAACGCCTGAAAATCAGAGGCTGTTTTCTCTGAAATCAGCTCCGTATTTTCAGACGTTTTGTTGTTTAGGGTATGTGCACACAATGAGAGGCTATTACGGCTGAAATGACAGACTGCTTTCAGGAGAAAACAGCTGCCTCGTTTCAGCCGTAATTCCTCCTCCTCGCATTTTGCGAGGCTTCTCTGACTGCCATAAATTTTGAGCTGTGCTTCATTGAGTTCAATGAAGAACGGCTCAAATTACGTCTGAAAGAAGTGTCCTGCACTTCTTTTGACGAAGCTGTATTTTTACGCGTCGTCGTTTGACAACTGTCAAACGACGACGCGTACATGACAGGTAGTCTGCACAGTACGTCGGCAAACCCATTCAAATGAATGGGCAGATGTTTGCCGACGTATTGTAGCCCTATTTTCAGACGTAAAATGAGGCATAATACGCCTCGTTTATGTCTGAAAATAGGTAGTGTGAACCCAGCCTTAGGGTATGTTCACACGTAGTCAACAAAAACGTCTGAAAATCCAGAGCTGTTTTCAAGGGAAAACAGACCCTGCTTTTCAGACGTTTTTTTACCAACTCGCATTTTTCGCGGCGTTTTCACGCCGTTTTCGCGGCGTTTTTTACGTCCGTTTTTGGAGCTGTTTTCATTGGAGTCTATGAGAAAACAGCTCCAAAAACGTCCAAAGAAGTGTCCGGCACTTCTTTTGCCGAGGCTGTATTTTTACGCGTCGTCGTTTGACAGCTGTCAAACGACGACGCGTAAATAACAGGTCGTCTGCACAGTACGTCGTCAAACCTATTCAAATGAATGGGCAGATGTTTGCCGACGTATTGTAGCCCTATTTTCAGACGTAAAACGAGGCATAATACGCCTCGTTTACGTCTGAAATTTGGCCGTGTGAACATACCCTGAGGGTATGTGCACACGACAGCAGACATTTACGTCTGAAAAGACAGACTGTATTCAGGAGAAAAAAGCTGCCTCGTTTCAGTCGTAAATGCTCCTCCTCGCATTTTGCGAGGCTTCTCTGACAGCCGTAAATTCTGAGCTACTCTACATTGAGTTTAATGAAGAACGGCTCAAATTACGTCTGAAAGAAGTGTCCTGCACTTCTTTTGACGAGGCTGTATTTTTACGCGTCGTCGTTTGACAGCTGTCAAACGACGACGCGTAAATGACAGGTTGTCTGCACAGTACGTCGGCAAACCCATTCAAATGAATGGGCAGATGTTTGCCGACGTATTGTAGCCCTATTTTCAGACGTAAAACGAGGCATAAGGGTATGTTCACACGGCCTATTTACGGACGTAATTCGGGCGTTTTTGCCCCGAATTACGTCCGAAAATAGCGCCTCAATAGCGCTGACAAACATCTGCCCATTGAAAGCAATGGGCAGACGTTTGTCTGTTCACACGCGGCGTAATTTACGCGCCGCTGTCAAATGACGGCGCGTAAATAGACGCCCGCGTCAAAGAAGTGACCTGTCACTTCTTTGGCCGTAATTGGAGCCGTTATTCATTGACTCCAATGAATAGCAGCGCCAATTACGTCCGTAATTGACGCGGCGTTCAAGCGCCTGCACATTACAGCCGTTACGGACGCCCTCATGTGAACATACCCTAATACTCCTCGTTTACGTCTGAAAATAGGTCGTGTGAACCCAGCCTTAGGGTATGTTCACACGCTGAGCCAAAAACGTCTGAAAATACGGAGCTGTTTTCAAGGGAAAACAGCACCTGATTTTCAGACGTTTTTTTGAGCAACTCACGTTTTTCGCGTCGTTTTTCGCGCCGTTTTTGGAGCTGTTTTCAATAGAGTCTATGAGAAAACGGCTCCAAAAACGTCCCAAGAAGTGTCCTGCACTTCTTTTGACGAGGCTGTAATTTTACGCGTCGTCTTTTGACAGCTGTCAAATGACGACGCGTAAATTACAGGTCGTCGGCACAGTACGTCGGCAAACCCATTCAAATGAATGGGCAGATATTTGCCGACGTATTGGAGCCGTATTTTCAGGCGTAAATCGAGGCATAATACGCCTCGTTTAGGTCTGAAAATAGGTCGTGTGAACCCAGCCTTAGGGTATGTGCACACGAGAAGTGGCTTTTACGTCTGAAAAGACAGACTGTTTTCAGGAGAAAACAGCTGCGTCGTTTCAGACGTAAAAGCTCCTCCTCGCATTTTGCTAGGCGTTTTTGACGCTCGTAAATCTTGAGCTGCTCTTCATTGACTTCAATGAAGTACGGCTCAAATTACGTTGCAAAGAAGTGTCCTGCACTTCTTTGCCGAGGCAGTCATTTTACGCGTCGTCGTTTGACAGCTGTCAAACGACGACGCGTAAATGACAGGTCGTCTGCACAGTACGTCGGCAACGTATTTTAGCCCTATTTTCAGACGTAAAATGAGGCATAATATGCCTCGTTTATGCCTCGTCAAAGAAGTGCAGGACACTTCTTTGGACGTTTTTGGAGCCGTTTTCTCATAGACTCCAATGAAAACAGCTCCAAAAATGGACGTAAAAAACGCTGCGAAAACGCAGCGAAAAGCGCGAGTTGCTCAAAAAACATCTGAAAATCAGGGGCTATTTTCCCTTGAAAACAGCTCCGTATTTTCAGACATTTTTGGTCCTTACGTTTGCACATACCCTTAGTGGCCTCCAGACAGTATAATGCCCCCTCCCCTGGCTGCCACACACAACCCCCCTTGTAGATAGTGCCCCCCTGTAGATTGTGCCATACAGCCTCCCTGTAGAAAGTGCCATAATCCCCCACCTCCTCCTTGTAGACAGTGCCGTAATCCCCCACCTCCTCCTTGTAGACAGTGCCATATATCCCCAAACTCCCCCTTGTAGATCGTGCCACACAGTCCCCTGTGGATAGTGCCACATAGCCCCTTGTAGGTAGTGCCACACAGCCCCCTTGTTGGTAGTGCCACAGAGCCCCCTTGTAGGTAGCGCCAAACAGCCCCCTTGTTGCTAGTGCCACACAGCCCCCTGTAGATAGTACCACACAGCCCCTTGCAGGTATTGCCACACAGGCCCTTGCAGGTAATGCCACACAGCCCCCTTGCAGATAGTGCTACACAGCCCCCTTGCAGGTAGTGCCACACAGCCCCATTGTAGGTAGTGCCACAAAGCCACCTTGTAGGTAGTGCCACACAGCCCCCTTGTAGGTAGTGCCACACAGCCCCCTTGTAGGTAGTGCCTCACAGTCCCCTTGTAGGTAGTGCCACACCCCCCTGTAGGTAGTGCCACACAGCCCCCTTGTAGGTAGTGCCGCACAGCCCCCTTGTAGATAGTGCCACACAGCCCCCTTGCAGGTAGTGCCACACAGCCCCCTTGTAGGTAGTGCCAGACACCCCCTTGTAGGTAGTGCCACAGAGCCCCCTTGTAGATAGCACCTCCCCCTTCCTGTAGATAGCGCCTGTGTAGCTCTCTGAAGGAGCGGATTCCGCTCCAGGAAGGAGCGCTTGATGTCTCTGTCCATTTATGGACAGTGACGTCAGTTGCTTCTCATATAGTGGAAGGCAACGCTGTGGACGGGGTTTCCGCTTCAGGAGTTTTCCCTGATGTCCCTGTCCATATATGGACAGAGACATCAAGCGCTCCGTCCAGGAGCGGAATCCCTGCTGGAAGGCAAAGCAGGGAGATACCATACCTCCCTGCTCTTCTATAGTGTTCAATGGTATCCGCGTCATAAGGACGCAGATACTATTGAATGTGGCGTCGAGCACCTTCATGCCCGTTGTCGCTGCTAGCAGCCGCTATGGTTGCTACAGCGGTAGCGACGACACTGAGAGAAGAAGCGCCAGGGCGGAAAGGCGGACCCGGGCGCTTCTGAAATAGCGGAAGGGAGCCAGCGCAGTGCCCCCTTCCACCTGCTGGAGTGATGCGCCCTGCTGCCCGATAACCAATGGAGTAACCAGAGTACTATGGGCCCCAGGGCAAACTTTTCACCTTTCCCCCTCTTGTTGCTTAGATGCACGGACCTCAGTGGCATTGTGAGTCTCAAAGACAACATAGCTACAAGACAATTTTTTTATACCACTAAAGGGACAAACAATACCTACACATTATGACGACATATTACGACCGCATAGTGACTGAATAATAACCCCATACTGTTACTGAATAATACCTCTACACCATAAACACATAGTGACTGAATAATACCACCATACTGTTACTGAATAATACCGACACACCTGGACCACATAGTGACTGAATAATACCTTCATACTGTTACTGAATAATACCCCCACACCATGACCACATAGTGACTGAATAATACCCCCATACTATTACTGAGTAATACCTCCACACAGGGCCAGCCTTAGGTTTGATGGCACCCTGTGCGGGATTCTCTATTGCTGCCCTCCACAAACAAAAAAAATTAACCACACACATATATACTGGAACATATATACTGTACATAAACAGAGGCACATATTTAGGCAAATATACATACATATATATACCGACACACAAACACACACATATACTCATATACAAATACATATAGGTTAATATATAGACATACAGACCCAAATATACCCACACAGGCACATATATACACAGTACAGATAATGTAGTAGCTGTTACCTGCAGTCCTATGTAACACCACAGATAACAGTGATAACTCTCTGAGTACAAATAATATAGTATTGTTACCTGCAGTCCTATGTAACACTACAAATAACACAGTGATAACTCTGAGTTCAGATAATGTAGTAGATGCACACATGGCCGGCCTTAGATACGTTCGACCAGTGCGGTCGCAAAGGGCGCCAGCCACCACACTGCAAGAGGGGCTCCAGCGGGTGTGTATCCCTGCACCGTTGCAACTACAAGAGGGTCAGGTGCTACTTGCTAACTGCACCCAGGGCCGGCCATAGGCAGTCGCCTCTCCGCCCGGGCGCTTCTTCACTTAGTGGCCATCGCTACCGCTGTAGCAGTCATAGCGGCTGCTAGCGGCGACACCGGGCATGAGGGCGGTGGCGCCGCTAGCAGCCGCTGCGGCTGCTATAGCGGTAGCGACGGCACTATAGCAGAGCAGGGAGGTATCTCCCTGCTCTGCTATCTACTAGCGCCACTGTAGCTCCCTGAAGGAGCGGAATCCCCATGTGGCCAGGGATTCCGCTCCTGGAGCGCTGCTTGATGTCTCTATCCATATATGGACAGTGACATCAGGGGAAACTCCTGAAGAGGAATCCCCAGTCACAGCGTTGCAGACGCTATGACCGGGGATTCCAGTCCAGGAGAAGCCAATGACGTCATGAACACAGATGACAGGAGCTTGTCCTGGAGTGGAATCGACGGTCACAGCGTCGGCAATGGTGTGGACGGGGATTCCGCTTCAGGAGTTTCCCCTGATGTCACTGTCCATATATGGACAGAGACATCAAGCAGTGCTCCAGGAGCAGAATCCCTGGCCACATGGGGATTCCGCTCCAGGGAGCTACAGCGGCGCTATCTATACTGCAAGGGGGAGGGGGGTTTGCTACCTACAAGGGGGCTGTGGGCTAGACTAAATAAAAGTTATATCTTAGTTTATTTCCACACATTTATTTGATAGCCGGGAAAGCTGGGTATTTTGTGTGCTCCTGCACAGTTGTCCTTTTTTGAATGTCGATTGCCCGCCAGCT
Organism: Rhinoderma darwinii; assembly: GCF_050947455.1. Taxonomy (NCBI): domain Eukaryota; kingdom Metazoa; phylum Chordata; class Amphibia; order Anura; family Rhinodermatidae; genus Rhinoderma; species Rhinoderma darwinii. Next base: position 180,544,960 of record NC_134688.1, read on the forward strand.
ATCAGGGTCATTTTGTAGTCCTTGCACTACCTACAATGGGGCTGTGGGCAGTGCTGCACTACCTACCAGAAGGCTGTGGGCAGTGTGGCACTACCAACCAGGGGGCTGTGGACTGTGTGGCACTACCAACCAGGGGGCTTTGGGCTGTGTGGCACTACCAACCAGGGGGCTGTGGGCTGTGTGGCACTACCAACCAGGGGGCTGTGTGGCACTACCAACCAGTGGGCTGTAGGGCACTACCAACCAGGGGGCTGTGTGGCACTCCCTACCAGGGGACTGTGGGCTGTGTGGCATTCCCTACCAGGGGTCTATGCGGCACTCCCTACCAGGGGGCTGTGCGGCACTCCCTACCAGGGGGCTGTGCGGCACTCCCTACCAGGGGGCTGTGTGGCGCTTCCTACCAGGGGGCTGTGTGGCACTCCCTACAGGGGGGCTGTGTTGCGCACTGTACAGGGGGCTGTGTGGCGCTCTTTACAGGGGGCTGTTTGGCTCTATATACAAGGGGGCTGTGGGGCGCTATCTACAAGGGGGCTGTGTGGCGCTATCTACAAGGGGGCTGTGTGGCGCTACCTACAAGTGGGCTGTCTGGCGCTACCTACAAGGGAGGCTGTCTTGCGCTACCTACAAGGGGGCTGTGTGGTGCTACCCACAAGGGGGCTGTGTGGCGCTACCTACAAGGGGTTGTGTGGCGCTACCTACAGGGGGAATCTGTGAGTGGCGGGCTGATGGTCATTTTACTGTGAGTGGCGGGCTGATGGTCATTTTACTGTGAGTGGGGGGGCTGATGGTTATATTACTGTGAGTGGGGGGCTCATGGTTTTCAAGTGGTTTCTGCCTCTGACCTCCAATTGAAATTAATAGGAGGCAGAAAATACCTGCGGCGCTCGTTTGGTGCTTTTTTGCCTGCGTCTTTTGCATTCGCTTCAACAGCTTAAATGGAATGTGTTGCCAGAAAAACATGTTTTTTTTTTAAAAATTAAACATTTAGTGTGTGGGTGATTAAACATTGTTCAAATTTTTTTTATTTTTTTGCACGAGTCCAGGAAATATTATAAATTATTTCTAATTTATAATACTACCCATTTTTGGTCACTAGATGGAGCTGTTCCCAAAATTGCAGCATTGCAACATTGGGTTAAAAGCCCTCGCTCTAGTGAGCTCTCAGCATCCCCCCCTCCTTTATCCTGGCTAGTGCCGGGATAAACGAGGAGTTTGAACGGTGTAACCTCCTACACTGTGTGTCGCCATTTTTGGAGCTAACCCACAGTGTAGTAGGTTTACATACAGTAGTAAACACACACAAACACGAACATACATTGAAATCTCTTACCTGCTCCTGCCGCCGCGGCTCCCTCCGGCCCGTCCGCTCCGTTTGCTGCCGCTGGTGCAAGTGCACAAATCCGGAAGCCGCGACCGGAAGTAGTAATATTACTGTCCGGCCGCGACTTCCGGTCCACAGGAAAATGGCGCCGGACGGCGCCAATTTCGAATAGGACTGTGTGGGAGCGGCGCTTGCGCAGTTCCCACACAGACGCCGTACACTGCAGTCAATGGGACGGGAGCCGTTCGCAGTCCCTATGGGACTGTGGCTGCCGTATTCCATGTCTGTATGTGTCGTTAATCGACACACACAGAAATGGAACAAAAAATGGCAGCCCCCATAGGGAAGAAAAAGTGTAAAAATAAGAAAAAGTAAAACACAAACACACAAATGAATATAAACGTTTTTAATAAAGCACTAACATCTTTAACATATAAAAAAATAATTTGTGATGACACTGTTCCTTTAAGGAAAAACACAAAAAAAAGGTCACACAACGCTGCCAGTTGCTGGAGGAATTTTGAGTCTGATTTTTTTTGCCTTACAAAAAACGTGTGTAAACATACCCTACGAGTGTAGTGCTTGTTCTTAACCGTTTTCTGTTTTTCTCGAAACAATTTTTGGTAAGGGTGCCCTGAGGAAATTTTATTTTTCCAGTGTTGCCTCTAGTCCAAAAAGGCTGGGAAACTCTGTACTAGGCTACAGGATCCCGTCGTAGAGCAGCTCAGTTCGTAATGGGAACGGGGTCTAGGTGAGTACAATTATTGTTTTTGTTTGGGGGCACTGTCTACAAGGGGGAGGTGGGGGACTGTATGGCACTGTCTACAAGGGGGAGGTGGGGTGCTGTATGGCACTGTCTACAAGGGTGAGGTGGGGGACTGTATGGCACTGTCTACAAGGGGGAGGGGGGCTGTATGGCACGATCTACAAAAAGGAGGTGGGGGATTATTGCACTGTCTACAGGGAGGCTATATGGCAAAAGCTACAGGGGGCACTATGCTGTGTGGGGGCCACTAAGCGGACATTATACAGTGTAGGGGTACTACAGGTGGCATAATGCTGTGGGCACAATTAGAGGACAAAATACTGTGTCCTTGAAGGGGTTGTAATAGTAGTAGTAGCTGTTACCTGCAGTCCTATGTAACACCACAGATAACAGTGATAACTCTCGGAGTACAAATAATGTAGTATTGTTACCTTCAGTCCTATGTAACACTACAAATAACACAGTGATAACTCTGAGTTCAGATAATGTAGTAGACGCACACATGGCCGGCCTTAGATACGTTCGACCAGTGCGGTCGCACAGGGCGCTAGCCACCACACTGCAAGAGGGGCTCCAGCGGGTGTGTATCCCCGCACCGTTGCAACTACCAGCGGGTCAGGTGCCACTCGCTAACTGCACCCAGGGCCGGCCATAGGCAGTCGCCTCTCCGCCCGGGCGCTTCTTCACTTAGTGGCCATCGCTACCGTTGTAGCAGTCATAGCGGCTGCTAGCGGCGACACCGGGCATGAGGGCGGTGGCGCCGCTAGCAGCCGCTGCGGCTGCTATAGCGGTAGCGACGGCACTATAGCAGAGCAGGGAGGTATCTCCCTGCTCTGCTATCTACTAGCGCCACTGTAGCTCCCTGAAGGAGCGGAGTCCCCATGTGGCCAGGGATTCCGCTCCTGGAGCGCTGCTTGATGTCTCTATCCATATATGGACAGTGACATCAGGGGAAACTCCTGAAGAGGAATCCCCAGTCACAGCGTTGCAGACGCTATGACCGGGGATTCCAGTCCAGGAGAAGCCAATGACGTCATGAACACAGATGACAGGAGCTTGTCCTGGAGTGGAATCGACGGTCACAGCGTCGGCAATCGTGTGGACGGGGATTCCACTTCATGAGTTTCCCCTGATGTCACTGTCCATATATGGACAGAGACATCAAGCAGTGCTCCAGGAGCGGAATCCCTGGCCACATGGGGATTCCGCTCCAGGGAGCTACAGTGGCGCTATCTATACTTGAAGGGGGAGGGGGGTTTGCTACCTACAAGGGGGCTGTGGGCTAGACTAAATAAAAGTTATATCTTAGTTTATTTCCACACATTTATTTGATAGCCGGGAAAGCTGGGTATTTTGTGTGCTCCTGCACAGTTGTCCTTTTTTGAATGTCTATTGCCCACCAGCTATCAGGGTCATTTTGTAGTCCTTGCACTACCTACAATGGGGCTGTGGGCAGTGCTGCACTACCTACCAGAAGGCTGTGGGCAGTGTGGCACTACCAACAAGGGGGCTGTGGACTGTGTGGCACTACCAACCAGGGGGCTGTGGGCTGTGTGGCACTACCAACCAGGGGGCTGTGGGCTGTGTGGCACTACCAACCAGGGGGCTGTGTGGCACTACCAACCAGGGGGCTGTGGGCTGTAGGGCACTACCAACCAGGGGGCTGTGTGGCACTCCCTACCAGGGGACTGTGGGCTGTGTGGCATTCCCTACCAGGGGTCTATGCGGCACTCCCTACCAGGGGGCTGTGCGGCACTCCCTACCAGGGGGCTGTGCGGCGCTTCCTACCAGAGGGCTGTGTGACACTCCCTACAGGCGGCTGTGTGGTACTCCCTACAGGGCGGCTGTGTGGCGCACTCTACAGGGGGCTGTGTGGCGCTCTTTACAGGGGGCTGTGTGGCGCTATCTACAAGGGGGCTGTGGGGCGCTATCTACAAGGGGGCTGTGTGGCGCTATCTACAAGGGGGCTGTGTGGCGCTACCTACAAGTGGGCTGTCTGGCGCTACCTACAAGGGAGGCTGTCTGGCGCTACTTACAAGCGGGCTGTGTGGCGCTACCTACAAAGGGTTGTGTGGCGCTACCTACAGGGGGAATCTGTGAGTGGCGGGCTGATGGTCATTTTACTGTGAGTGGCGGGCTGATGGTCATTTTACTGTGAGTGGGGGGGCTGATGGTTATATTACTGTGAGTGGGGGGCTCATGGTTTTCAAGTGGTTTCCGCCTCTGACCTCCAATTGAAATTAATAGGAGGCAGAAAATACCTGCGGCGCTCATTTGGTGCTTTTTTGCCTGCGTCTTTTGCATTCGCTTCAACAGCTTAAGGAAAAACACAAAAAAAAGGTCACACAACGCTGCTAGTTGCTGGAGGAATTTTGAGTCTGATTTTTTTTGCCTTACAAAAAACGTGTGTAAACATACCCTACGAGTGTAGTGCTTGTTCTTAACCGTTTTCTGTTTTTCTCGAAACAATTTTTGGTAAGGGTGCCCTGAGGAAATTTTATTTTTCCAGTGCTGCCTCTAGTCAGAAAAGGTTGGGAAACTCTGTACTAGGCTACAGGATCCCGTCGTAGAGCAGCTCAGTTCGTAATGGGAACGGGGTCTAGGTGAGTAAAATTTTTGTTTTTGTTTGGGGGCACTGTCTACAAGGGGGAGGTGGGGCACTGTATGGCACTGTCTACAAGGGTGAGGTGGGGGACTGTATGGCACTGTCTACAAGGGTGAGGTGGGGGACTGTATGGCACTGTCTACAAGGGGGAGGGGGGCTGTATGGCACGATCTACAAAAAGGAGGTGGGGGATTATTGCACTGTCTACAGGGAGGCTATATGGCAAAAGCTACAGGGGGCACTATGCTGTGTGGGGGCCACTAAGCGGACATTATACAGTGTAGGGGTACTACAGGTGGCATAATGCTGTGGGCACAATTAGAGGACAAAATACTGTGTCCTTGAAGGGGTTGTAATATATTATATTATTAAATATTATTATTATACTGTATGGGGGTACTAAAGGGGCATTATCATTTTTTTATGGGGCATTTTTTTTTAATGATGGGGTGGGGCGCAGAAAGATTCTTTCGCACAGGGCGCCATCTATCCTAGGGGCGGCCCTGGATGCACACACAAAAATGTATACACATACAGATACATATCTATACACTTAGACCGACAAATACACACACACCTCCTGTCCTATGTAATACCCCAGATAACACACAGTGATAACTCTCTGCTTATAGATAATAAATTAGGCTACATTCACACGAGTGTGACATATTCACATGCGTGAAAAACGCACGTAAATCTGGTCCGTGTGTGTTGCGTTATGCATCAGTGTGCTTTGCGAGTGGAATGCGTTTTTCATGCACTCGCAAAGCACTTTTTTAATTTTTGTAATGGATTTGATGCACAAATCACGCACCGCACACGGATGTGCATCCGTGTGTGGCGCATGGTTTTCACGCACCCATTGACCTCAATGCATGAAAACGCACCAATATAGGATATGCAGTGAGTTTCACGCAACTGACTCTCGCTGCATGAAAACTCACGCATGTGTGAACGGCCCCATTGAAATCAATGAGTCCATGTGCTCTGCATCGTTTCAACGCACAGCACACGGACGTGATTCACACTCATCTGAATGGGGCCTTAGCAGTGGCGTAACTACCGCCGTAGCAGCAGTAGCGGCTGCTACGGGGCCCGCGGCATGACGGGGCCCGTGTCGCCCGCCAGCACGGGCCCCCACCATGGCCGGAGGCTCCGCTAGCAGCCGCTATGGCTGCTACCGCGCGACGCCACTGAACAGTACGGCAGAGCAGGGAGGTATCTCCCCGCTCTGCCATTAAACAAAAGACATGTATCCCCTATCCACAGGACATCCACAGGATAGGGGATACATGAAGTTCTCCATCACAAACCTCGGACTTCCGGGGTCTGTGTCGGCAGCTCCAGAGAAATGAATGTAGCGCCGGTCCCGCTTGTGCGCATGCGTGACCAGCGCTCCTTTCATTTTTAGTGAGCTGCGCAGATGCCGGAAATCAGAGGTTAGTCATGGAGAACTTCGGGGGACTTTCAGTTCTCCCTATCACTGCCAGCGATCACACATGTCTCCCCTATCCTGTGAATAGGGGATACATGTCTTTTATTAGGACACACTGTAGGTCGCATTTTTTTGGGAGGGGGGACGCTGTATGGCGTTCCCTACAGGGGGGACGATGCTGTATGGCGTTCCCTACAGGGGGGGCTGTATGGCGTTCCCTACAGGGGCGGGACGCTGTATGGTGTTCCCTACAGGGGCGGGACGCTCTATGGCGTTCCCTACAGGGGCGGGACGCTGTATGGCGTTCCCTACAGGGGGACACACTGTATGGCGTTCCCTACAGGGGGGGGGGGCTGTATGGTGTTCCCTACAGGGGGGGACGCTGTATGGCGTTCCCTACAGGGGGGGCTGTATGGCGTTCCCTGCAGGGGGGGCTGTATGGTGTTCCCTATGGGGGGGGGCTGTATGGCGTTCCCTACAGACCCCCCCTGTAGGGAACGCCATACAGACTCCCTGTAGGTGACGCCATACAGTCCCCCCTGTAGATAACGCCAGACAGCCCCCTCTGTAGGGAACGCCATACAGCCCCCCCCCCGTAGATAACGCCATACAGCCCCCTCTGTAGATAGCACCATACAGCCCCCACTGTAGATAGCGCCATACAGCCCCCCCTGTAGATAGCACCATACAGCCCCCACTGTAGATAGCGCCATACAGCCCCCTGTAGATAGCGCCATACAGCCCCCCCTGTAGATAGTGCCATACAGCCCCCCCCTGTAGGGAACGCCATACAGCCCCCCTGTATATAGTGCCATACAGCCCCCCCTGTAGGGAACGCCATACAGCCCCCCCTGTAGGGAACGCCATACAGTCCCCCCTGTAGGGAATGCCATACAGTCCCCCCGTAGATAACGCCATACAGCCCCCTCTGTAGATAGCGCCATACAGCCCCCTCTGTAGATATCTACAAAGGGGGCTGTATGCCGTTATCTACAGGGGGGCTGTATGGCGTTATCAAAAGGGGGTGTTTGTAAAAAAGGCACTATCTACAAGGGGGGGTTGTGTGACATCCGGGGGAGGGGGGGCCACAGTCAAAAGTTTGCTATGGGGCCCAGTCTTTCCTAGTTACGCCCCTGGGCCTTAGTATTACCTGCAGTCCTACGTAACACCGCAGATAACACACAGTGATAACTCTCTGATTACAGATAATGTATTAGTGTTACCTGCACTCCTATGTAACACCACAGATAACACACATAGTGATAACTCTCTGAGTACAGATAATGTAGTAGATGCTACCTGCAGTCCTACGTAACACTACAGATAACACACAGTGAAAACTCTCTGATTACAGATAATGTATTAGTGTTAGGCTGGGTTCACACGAGCGTGTGCTTTTTGCGCACGCAAAAAACGTGGCGTTTTGCCTGCGCAAAAGGCACTTAACAGCTCCGTGTGGCCTCAGCATATGATGCGCGGCTGCGTGCTTTTCGCGCAGCCACCATCATTATAACACTCCGTTTGGATGTTTGTAAACAGAAAAGCATTCATCCTTTTCACAGCTGTTGCGCGAATCACGCTGGTCGCATGGAAGTGATTCCGTGTGGCATGCGTGGTTTTCATGCACCCATTGACTTCAATGGGTGCGTGATGCGCGAAAAACGCCCAAAGAACGGACATGACTATATATATATATATATAGACTATTATAGGTCCGTGCGACGCGTGTTGCACGGAAGTATATCCCGTTCGTCTTAATAAACCCTTAGGCCTTATTTACACAAGCGTATTTCACATCCGTGATACGCGCGTGAAAATCACGCACGTTGCACGGACCTATGCAAGTCAATGAGGCCATTCAGACAATCAGTGTTTTTCATGCATCGTGTGTCCGCTGCGTGAAAGTTACTGCATGTCCTATACTTGTGCGTTTTTTGCACAACATGCACCCATTAAAGTCAATGGGTGCGTGAAAATCACGGACGGCACAAGGACACACATCCATGTGCTGTGCGTGATTCACGCAACAGATGCTAAAGAAATTATGAAAAATAGAAAAACACCTCCTTCAGTTTATTTTGCTGACGTGATACACGTGACATACTGATGACATACGTGCGTAAAAAACGCAGACACGCACCATACACTGATGTCACACGGAACTGCAACGCAGGAAAAACGCTGCGTTTTTTACGCTCGCAAAACGGACACGTTCGTGTAAATTAGGCCTAACCTGCAGTCCTACTTAACACCGCAGACAACACACAGTGGCACATCCGATATTGTTGGAATACACATCCGCCATACATACATATATAGTGTTAATAGGTTAAAGGGGTTGTCCGGGTTTAAACATTTTATGTGGCAGCTGGATAGGAGGGGTTAAAATAAAAAAGCATCCTATACTTACCTCTCTCCCCCCAGACGTTCCTGCGCTGGAGGCTAAGGCTGGATTCATACGAGCACATTACGTCCATAATGGACGGAACGTATTTCGGCCGCAAGTCCCGGACCGAACACACTGCATGGATCCGGGCTCCTAGCATCATAGTTATGTACGACAGTAGTTCCACGGAGAGGCAGGGACTCCTAGCATTGTACATAACTAAGATGCTAGGAGCCCGGCTCCCTGCAGTGTGTTCGGTCCGGGACTTGCGGCCGAAATACGTTCCGTCCATTACGGACGTAATGTGCTCGTGTGAATCCAGCTTTACAGTCGACAGTACATCACCGCCGCAGCCTATTACTGGTCTCAGCTGAACACCGCTGAGGCTATTAATAGGCTGCAGCGGTGGTGTACGGTGAAAATGATGTCACCGTTGCAGCCGCCCCGTGTACACACAGAACAGAGATGACAGAAACCCCCAGCGCAGGAACGTCTGGGGGGAGAGAGGTAAGTATAAGTACTTTTTTAATTTGAACTCCTCCTGCTGCTTCAAGAAAATGTTTTGTTTTTTTATTACTGACAACCGCTTTAAAGGTTATGCACACATTTGAAATATTATTATTTTTTTTAATAATCAGTCAGTGTGTTTAGTGCAACTTTCCCAATAAATAGTTTTTTATAAAAACTATTTTTACTTTTTGAGATACAGCTGCTTTGTATTCTGTATACAGAGCAGCCATGTCTTGCGCTGACACCTGAATCTGTCAGGTTAATGACACTGACGCGTTCAATGTCACCAGGTCCTGCGTGTCTCTGACATGCAGGATACACCTGTTATCGATCACATCTAAGTTATGAACTGTTAGAGACACGCATGACCCACTGACACTGAATCTGTCAGTCCCACTGACCTGACGGATTCAGGTTTCAGCGCTAGATACGGCTGCTCTGTATACAGAATACAAAGCAGCTGTATCTCAAAAAGTAAAAATAGTTTAACCCCTTCCCGCACCTTGCCGTTAATGCACGTCAAGGTGTGCAGTAACTTCGCACACCTTGACGTGCAGTTACGTCTGTGCTTTGACAGTTAACCGCCGCGTGGCACTACACCGCAGCGGCGGTTAACTCTGCAGGGTATCTGGCCTGCATTCCCTGTTGCCGATCAGCGGCCCATCGCCGCCGATTTCGACAGTTAACCCCTTAAATGCGGCGTTCGATTGCGATCGCCGCATTTAAGATGTTTAGGGCAGATTGGCAGCCCCCAAGTGAAATCACAGGGGCTGGCGATGGTAGCCATAGCAACCGGATGCCAGAATATGGCTTCCGGGCTGCCATGTACAGAAGCCTAGGAGGACCAGCCTCCTAGGCTTCCTGTCAGTGTGACTGCCACGTCACAATGACAGTAAGAACACATTACACTACGTAGGTAGTGTAATGTGTTCTAGCAGTGATCAGAGCTGCAAGTCTAAATGTCCCCTAGTGGGACAAGTAAAAAAAGGAATAAAAATGTTTTTTTAAAAAAGTGTAAAAATAAAAGTTATAAGTCACATAAACGATAACTGCTTTTTTTCCTATAATAAGTCTTTTATTATAGGAAAAAAATGAACACGTAAAAAAAAAATACACATATTTCATATCACCGCGTTCGTAACTACCCCAAATATAAAACTATAATATTATTTTTCCCGCACGGTGAACACCGCAAATAAAATAAATGAAAAACAATGGCAGAATTACTGAAAACAAGCCCTTACACAGCTTTTTTGACTGAAAAATAAAAAAGTTATGGCTCTCAGAATATGGTGACACAAAAAAATTATTTACTTTATAAATAAGTGATTTTATTGCGCAAACGCTGCAAAATGTAAAAAAAAACTATAAATATATATATATATGGTATCAACGTAATCGTACCGACCCGCAGAATAGAGTAAAATGTTCAGGGTGAAAACCGTAAAAAAATAGTAAAAAACATAGTCAGAATTGATGGTTTTTGGTCACCTTGCTTAAAGAAGTTCTGGCTCTCAGAATATGGCAATGCAAAATGTGCATTGTTCCAAAAGCGGATAAGATCGGTACGACACTGGCCACATATCTGCGGATACCAAGCAAAATCTGCGCTCCAAAAGCCAAATGGCGCTCCTTCCCTTCTGAGCCCTACAGTGTGCCCAAACAGCAGTTTACGTCCACAGATATTGCATCGCCATACCCGGGAGAACCCGGTTAATATTTTATGAGGTATTTGTGGCACAAACTGGGCACAACATATTGTGCACTAAAATAGCATATCTGTGGAAAATTTGAATTTTCACTCTGCACCATCCGCTTTGCATTAAACCTTTCGCGCACCACGACTTAATAGCATGTCGTGGTGTGGGGGGGTGATGTATGGAGCGGGCTCAGGCGCTGAGCCCGCGCCATACGCTGCGGGTGTCAGCTGTGTATTACAGCTGACACGCTGGACTAACAGACAGAAACAGCGATCCCGCTGTTACAGGAGCCTGTAAAAATGACAATATACTGCAATACATTAGTATTGCAGTGTATTGTACCAGCAACCTACTGATTGCTAGTTCAAGTCCCCTAGGGGGACTAATAAAATGTGTAAAAAAAAAAAGAAAGTAAATAGTTATTTTTAGTGGAAAAAAATTAAATAAATATTTAAAGTCCAAAAAAAAGAACTTTTCACTTTTTTCTCTAAAGTAATATAAAAAAAATACACAAAATTGGTATCGCTGTGTCTTTAAAAGTCCAAACTATTACAATATACCATTATTTAACTCGCACAGTGAAAGCAAAAAATAAGCCCTTACATAACTCTATTGACGGAAAAATAAAAAAGTTATGGCTCTCAGAAAGCGGGGAGGGAAAAACGAAAAAGAAAAAGCAAAACATGGATCAGTCCGGAAAGGGTTAATTACTTTCTAATGAAAAAAACATTTATGACCACATGTGGGGTATTGCCGTACTCGGGAGGAGAAATTGCTTTACAAATGTTGGGGTGCTTTTTCCTCCTTTATCCTTTGTGAAATTGAAAAAAATTAACATTTTAGTGGAAATAATGTTGATATTAATTTTTACGGCCTAATTCTAATAAATTCTGCAAAATACCTGTGGGGTCTAAATGCTCACAATACCCCTAGATAGATTCCTTAAGTGGTGTAGTTTCCCAAATGGGGTTATTTTTTGGGGGTTTCCACTGTTTTGGTCCCTCGGGGGCTTTGCAAATTCGACATGACACCCGAAAACTATTTCAGCTAAATCTGAGCTCCAAAAATCAAATAGCACTCCTTCCCTTCTAAGCCCCGCTGTGGGTCCAAACATCAGCTTATTACCACATATGGCGTATTTATGTAATCGGGAGACATTATTTTACAAATGTTGGGGTGCTTTTTCTCCTTTATTCCTTATAAAAATAAAAAATGTCTTTACAGACTAATTCCAATGAATTCAGCAAAACAACTGTGGGGTCAAAATGCTAACTTTACTCCTAAAAAAATTCCCTGAGGGGTGTAGTTTCCAAAATGGGGTCACTTTTGGGGGGGTCACTGGGGTCACTTTTGGTCCCGCCAGTACATTGCAAACGCTACACAGCGCTGAAAACTATTCCAGTAAAATCAGAAATCCAAAATCCAAATGGTGCTCCTTCTCTTCTGAGCCCTGCTGTGGGTCCAAACAGTAGTTTATTACCACATATGGGGTATTGCTATAATCTGGAGAAATTGATTTACATATGTTGGGGTGTTTTTTTTCTACTTTGCTTCTGAGACCTGTGTTTCAGTCCAGTAGCACACTAGGGCTACATATGGGATATTTCTAAAAACTGCAGAATCTGGGCAATAAATATTGAGTTGCATTTCTTGGGCAAAACCTTCTCTGGTACAGAAAAAAATGCATTACAAATGAATTTTGGCAAAAAAAAATTAAATTTGTAAATTTGACCTCCACTTTGCTTTAATTCCTGTGAAACGCCTAAAGGGTTAAAACACTTTCTGAGTGCTGTTTTGAATACTTTGAGGGGTGCAGTTTTCAAAATGGGGTGATTTATGGGGACTTTCTAATATATAAGAGCCTCAAAGACACTTCAGAACTTAACTGGTCCCTGAAAAAATAAGCTTTTCAAATTTTCTTGAAAATATGAGAAATTGCTGCTAAAGTTCTAAGCCTTGTAACGTCCTAGAAAAATAAAAGGACGTGAAAAAAACAATGCAAACATAAAGTAGACATATGGGAAATATAAACTATTAAGTATTTTGTGTGGTATTACTATTTGTTTTACAAGTAGATACATTAAAATTTAGAAAAATGCTAATTTTTGCTAATTTTCTATAAATCTCAGTGTTTTTCACAATTAAATACTGAACGTATCGATCACATTTTAACAGCAACATAAAGTCCAATGTGTCATGAGAAAACAGTCTCTGAATCACTTGGATAGGTAAAAGCATTCCGAAGTTATTACCACATAAAGTGACACATGTCAGATTTGAAAAATCTGCTTTGTCCTGAATGCCAAAACAGGCTCAGTCCTGAAGGGGTTAATAAGGCATCGTTCACATTTGCGTCAGGGCTCGGCTGAGGCGTTCCATCTGAGATTTCCATCAGAACGGAACCCCAATGGTGACAGATCTGGTGCAAATGGTTTCCGTTTGTCTCCGTTGTGCAAGGGTTCCGTCGTTTTGACGGAATTAATACCGTAGTCGACTACGATATTCATTCCATCAAAACGACTAAATCCTTGCACAACGGGGACAAACGAAAACCATTTGCACCGGATCTGTCACCATTGAAATCAATGGTAATGAAAACGGAAACCTATGGTTTGTTTGTTTCAGTCAGGGTTCCGTTCTGACTGGAAAACCTGAACCGAGCCCTGACGCAGATGTGAACGCACATAATTACAAAGTTGCACCAAATAGATTTTTATTAAAAAACATAAATAAAAATATTTCAATGGTGTACATAGCTTTTACCATAATCTGCACAGGGTTTAAAAAGGCAACAAATGGTAAATGTGCACTATGAAGGCACTGAATTCTGTGCCCATTTGACATTTATTAACACTTTAGTATCTTTCAGTGCCACCATGGTGCCCATTTGCCACTTACTGCCCCTTTAGCATCCTTCGTTTTGGTGGCACATTGATGCACATTTGCCATTTACTGCCCCTGTAGCCTTGAGGGTATGTTCACACGGCCAAATTTCAGACGTAAACGAGGCGTATTATGCCTCGTTTTACGTCTGAAAATAGGGCTACAATACGTCGGCAAACATCTGCCCATTCATTTGAATGGGTTTGCCGACGTACTGTGCAGACGACCTGTTATTTACGCGTCGTCGTTTGACAGCTGTCAAACGACGACCCGTAAAAATACAGCCTCGTCAAAAGAAGTGCAGGACACTTCTTTGGACGTTTTTGGAGCTGTTTTCTCATAGACTCAAATGAAAACAGCTCCAAAAAGGGACGTAAAAAACGCCGCGAAAACGGCGTGAAAACGCCGCGAAAAATGCGAGTTGGTAAAAAAACGTCTGAAAAGCAGGGTCTGTTTTCCCTTGAAAACAGCTCTGGATTTTCAGACGTTTTTGTTGACTACGTGTGAACATACCCTCAACATCTTTTGTGACAGAAGAACAATAAAGGGGCAACAAAATGGCATATGGGCATCAAGGGGGCACTGAATCATTTGTCCATTTGCCATTATTGCCCTTTTTAGCCCCCCATCAGTGCCCTCATTCAAACAAAGCCCACAGTCAGTGACTGACCTGCTGGGCTTCTGAGAAACACTGCCTGCTGGAGCCGGCTGCAGAAAACATTTCTTCGGTGTCCCCACCAGCCCTAGAAACGCATAGGAAATGTGGTGTCTCCTCCCTGTCTTGAGTTCTGAATTATGTCATCACGTCATTCAGGATGCAGATCAGGGTGAGTGGATAAGCGGTGGCCAGGGCGCAGGGCAGCCAGTATTGAGGTTGGTGCAGTAAGTGGCACCTGACCCGCTGGCGCCCCCAAGTAGTGGCCACGACGCGGGGCATGCACACCCAGTGGCGCCCCCTTACAGTGCAGTGGGTGGCACCCTGTGTGACCACACTGGTCGCACGTGCCTAAGGCCGGACATGCCTCCACAGCATAACCACATAGTGACTGAATAATACCCCCATACGGTTACTGAATAATACCTCCAACCATGACCACATAGTGACTGAGTAATACCACCATACTGTTACTGAATAATACATCCACACTATGACCAAATATTACCACCACATAATGACTGAATAATACCACCATACTGTTACTGAATACTACCTCTATACCATGACCACATTAACATCATACGCTTATTGAATAAAATCCACTATACAAAGACCAATTTTACCAACATGCAGTGACGATACAGAAGTATATACCAGTTCTATACAGGCGCTCTGCAGACCATATTAGTGAATACAGTACAGTCACATCCAGTGACTCACAGGTGACATCTTTTCAGATTAGAGTCACCATGACGATTTCTTACAGCCACGACTTGTCTCTCCAGAATTTACAGCACAGACGTCTTTGGCTCCTTGATTTTCCATCACACTCCCCACCTATTCCCAAACAGTAATAGTGCTCCTCTTAGTGCCCCACACAGTAATTGCTCCCCAAAACAGCAATAGTAGTAATGTCTGCCTTTTTTTCCCCACACAGTATTAGTATTGTGCTCTTTTGTGCCTCATACAGTAGTTAGGCACCCCATATAGTAGTAGCGTGACCCACATATAATAGTTAGGTCCCCCATATAGTAGATAGGACACTATATAGTAGATTGGACCCCATATAGTAGTCAGGCCCCCATAGGAGTAAATATTATCGATAGATGACCCCCATATAGTAGATAGGTGCCCCTATACAGTAAGATTGGTGACCTCAATATAGTAGATAGTTGACCTCCATATAGTAGATAGGTTAACCCCATATAGTAGATAGATGACCTCATAAAGTAGATAGCACACCATATAGTAGTGAGGTGCCCCCATATAGTATTTAGGCCCCCTCATATAGTAGATAGGTGGCCCCATATATTAGATAGATGCCCCCATATATTAGACAAGTGCCCCACTGTAGTTTATAGGTGCCTTGTGTAATACTTAGGCTCTTCCATGTAGTAGTTAGGTCCACAATGTAGTAGATAAGTGACCGCCCCGTAAAGTAGTTAGCCCCCCATACAGTGGTGAGGCCCCCCTCCCCCATTAATAGTGCCCCCTATCGTGCCAATGAAAATGAAAAAAATTTTAAACTCACCTAACCCCGTTCCCATGATAAGATGCTTTGTCTTTATATTGCTGCCTGGCACAGGCGGCGCGATCCAGTGACATCATCACGCCGCCTGCGCCAGGACGTCAGCCCGACGTCCTCAAAAACCTTTAGTGGGCCACAGGCTAAAACAGCCTGTGCTTACAAGAGTTAGTGGTGGGGCAAGGAGTCAATGGCTCTCTTCTCTGCCATAGTGAACTAAACGGTGCTCGCACGTGGGCCCAGGGCTGGCGGGCCCCCTTCGCCGCAATAGTTACACCCCTGCATGCTGAGCTGCTGCAGGTGGAGGCAGAGGCAATAGTTTTATGAGCATGCCTGTGATAATTAAAGACTCGCCCTGATTTCTGTCTTTGCTGCTAGAGATGGAATTTCCCTCACAACAGGCAGTGGCTAGCAAAATAGAAGGACGTGAGATATCTAGTGGCCAGGACTTTACACAGAGTTTTGAAAAGACTTCTAAATTTTAATATAAAGGGATTTACGCTTTTGATGCTTATTATTGCAGCCATCAAATGAGAATAAGTTGTCTGAAAAGTTAGTGACCATTTAAATTGTGCTCCTATGTAAGGAAACCCAGTTTAAAACAACTGATAACTTGTATATTACCAGAACTGTGACATCACAGTCAGAGATATGTCTAGGCACTTGTGGAACACCCGAACTGTGATATCACATTTACCCAAAAAAATGGCATAAGTGATGTGATGAGTTCATCACATTCTATAGCATGGTCAAACCCAGGGCGGGCCTTAGGGGTGTGCGACCTGTCCCATTGCACAGGGTGCATCACTTCAGCAGATGGTAGGGGGCGCTGGCTCCCTTCCCTTGCTTGTTACAGAAGCACCCGGACCTGGCGACTCAGCAGCCTCCTTTTCGCCCAGGGGCTTTTTTACTCAGTGTCGTCACTACCGCTGTAGGAGCCATAGCGGCTGCTAGCGGCAACATCGGGCATGAAGGCGCCCGTACAAGTATCTCCGTGCTCTGCTATCTACTAGCGCTGCTGTAGCTCCCTGAAGGAGTGTAATCCCCGTGTGGCCAGGGATTCCACAGCTGGAGCGCTCCGCTTGATGTCTCTGTCCATATATGGACCGTGACATCAGGGGCAACTCCTGAAGCAGAATTCCTGGCCACAGCATTGCCGACTCTGTGACCGGGATTCCACTCCAGGAGAAGCCAGTGACGTCACCGTCACTGTAAATGGACACAGACGACAGGGGCTTCTCTTAGAGTGGAATCCCCGGTCACAGCGTCAACGCTGTGGCCAGGGATTCCGCTTCAGGAGTTTCCCCTGATGTCACTGTCCATATATGGACAGAGACATCAAGCGGAGCGCTCCAGGAGCAGAATACCCGGCCACACGGGGACTCCGCTCCTTCAAGAAGCTACAGTGGCGCAATCTACAGGAAGGGGGCGTGCTATCTACAAGGGGGCTGTAGGCTGTGTCGCACTACCTGCAAGGGGGCTGTGGGGCACTACCTACCAGGGGGCTGTGTGGCACTACCTACAAGGGGGCTGTGTGGCACTATCTACAGGGGTCTGTGTGGCACTACCTACAAATGGGCTGTGTGGCACTACCTAAAAGGGGACTGTGTGGCACTACCTAAAAGGGGGCTGTGTGACAATACCTACAAGGGGGCTGTGTTGCACTATCTACAGGGGGAATCTGTGAGTGTTGGGCTGATGGTCACTTTACTATGAGTGGGGGGCTGATCCTACGCAAGGATCCCATCGTGGAGCAGCTCAGTTCGTCGTGGGAACAGGGCCTAGGTGAGTATAATAATGTTTTTTTGGGGCACTGTCTACAAGGGGGAGGTGGGGGGGGGGCTTATGGCACTGTCTAAATGGGGGTGGTGGAGGGCTGTATGGCACAATATACATGGAGGGGGATTTTGGCACAGTCTAAGGGAGGTTGTATGGCACAATCAACAGGGGGGCACTATCTATAAGGGGGGCCTTGTGTGGCAGTCGAGGGCATTACACTGTGTGGGGGCCCCTAAGCGGACATTACACTGTGTAGGGGTACTACAGGGGCAATATACTGTGTGTGGCACTTATGGGGTATAATACTGTGTGGGCACAATTAGAGGACAAAATACTGTGTCCTTGAAGTGGTTATAATATATTGTATTATTAAATATTATTATTATACTGTATGAGGACACTAAAGGGGCATTATACTGTGTGTGGGCACTATATAGGGCATTATACTGTGGGGGGCATTATACTTTTTTTATGGGGCATTTTTTTATGATGGGGTGGGGCACCAAAATATAATTTCGCACGGGGTGCCATCTATCCTAAGGCCGGCCCTGGTCAAACCGCTTAAGAAAAATTAGCGACTCTCTAATAGAAGAGGCGGTCACTCTGTATTTCGTGATTAACAAAGCCATTATACAACTACAATGAATTTAAAGAATGAAAGAAGAAGAACCCTAAAGGAAAGGATTCTTGGAAGGAGGAGAGGGATCGTGGAAGATCCGGAACCTTTGTTTACTGATGGACAAGGTGATCAGAAACTACTGGATATGGATAGGGACACCTCAGAAGTGGTGTCCAATAGAAAAGATCTGGAGAGAGGAAGAAAGATCAAGGGAGGTGCAATCCTCACCGAGAAAAGGAAGATGGAGAACCTCAAAGTATCTGACTCTGACACCCTCTGCCTATGAACAACTGCAGAAGACCATTCTGAACACCAGAAATACCATCAGAGTCAGGGCCGCCATCAGGAATTTCAGGGCCCCCTACAGCTAAATTTTCTGGGCCCCCCTACCGTGGCACCGCCTGTTAACGGTACTCCGTCCAGAACTATATCATGGTACCCAGGGCCGCCATCAGGGGGGGTATTAGGGGTACTGATGTGAGAGGCCCGGCCAAACCTAATTGAAAGGGGGGCCCGGCAAACTGCCGCGACTTGCCTTTGGTAGAAAAAAAACAGGCCCCTGCAATGGGGCCCATTTTTTTCACCAAAAGAATGTCGTGAGCTGCGGGCCCCCCTTTCAATTAGGTTTGGCCGGGCCTCTCACATCAGTACCCCTAATACCCCCCCTGATGGCGGCCCTGGGTAGCATGGGGGTCGTCATGGGGGCCGTCAAAGACCGCCGCCCGTGCGACCGATCGCGCGCACCCGCAAACTCCCGCGCATGCGCACCCGCGACCGCCTGGAACCGCGCACCGAATTTTGAGGCAGATTTTGACCTGCCCACACTATCTTGCTGCGTTTTTTGCCCACGGCGATTGAGGACAGCAGACAAAAAACGCAGGGAAAAATGCATTTTCTGCCTCCCATTGATTTCGATGGGAGGTCAGAGGCGGAACCGCGACAAGAAAGGACGTGCTGCTTTTTCTTTTTTCCGTGACTGGCTCCCATTGATTTCAGATTAAATCAATGGGAGGCGGTTTTGGAAGTTGTTTGGTGCCGATTCTGACGCAGTGTCCGAGTCAATATCAAGGGCCAAAAACTCTGTGAACTGGACCTTATTGTTAGGGCTTATTCAGATGAACGTGTAATACATCCGTGCAACGTGTGTGATTTTTACGCGCCTCGCACGGACCTGTGTTAGTCTATGGGGCCGTGCGGACTGTCAGTAATTTTCACGCAGCGTGTGTCCGTGTGTCCGCTGCGTAAAACTCACGACATGTCCTATATTTGTGCATTGTTCGAGCATCACGCACCCATTGAAGTCAATGGGTGCGTGAAAATCACGCCCAGCACTTTCGCAGCCGTATAAACTATGAATGAAAACAGAAATGCACCACGTGCTACAAACAGAGTGTCATAATGATGGCGGCTGCGCGAAAATCACGCAGCCACGCATCATACGCTGCTGACACACGGAGCTGTTATGGACCTTTTGCATGCGCAAAACGCCACGTTTTTGCGCGCGCAAATAGCACACGCTCGCGTAAATCTGGCCTTAGGGTAGGAACACACTAGGCATGAACACTGCGGACTTTATGCAGCACATTTTATTGTAGAAAATCCGCAGCGTATTACAGTCGCAGCCGAGTGGATGAGATATGAAAAAATCTCATCCACACGCTGCAAAAAAAAATGGACCTGCAGTGTGGCTTTTGGCTTTTTAAGCCGCAGCACGTCAATTTATTCTGTGGAATCGCTGCTCCTCTGTTGCGGAAATGCTGCGGTTCTGCCGCAAAAATCACAAATGAGAAAAAATAAAAAGGCACTTTTTTAAATTTATAAAAAAGTTTAGACTTGCCCCGGCCGTAGTCCTGGTGACGCGATCCTCTATTCTTAGTGCAGCTCGGCCTCCTATCATGATGTTTCATCCCATGTGACCGCTGCAGCGGTCACATGGTCTACAGCGTCATCCCAGGAGGCGGGGCTACGTTCAGAAGAGAGAGATGCGTCGCCAGGACTACGGCCGGGGCAAGTCTAAACTTTTTTTTCCCTGCAGGATTCCCGCAGCGGACACGCCTCACCAAACCTGCGCCACTATTTGGTGCGGTTTTACTGGCAGAATTCCCTGCGGCTACCGGGGCGGATAAGCTGTGGAGTTTTACTCAGCATATCCGCCTAGTGTGACCCTTATGATGTCGGTCTCTAAATAGGTCCAGTAGAATTTGGAATTATTTTTTTTTGTGAACCAGCTTAAAAAAATACAAAACTTTTGTGTTAGGGCCTGTTCACATCACCGTTCGCTTCCGTTCCGGGGTTCCGTCTGAGGTTTCCGTCGGGTGAACCCCGCAACGGAAAGTGAAAGTGACAGCACAGCTTCCGTCACCATTAGCGCAGTCGACTACGCTATTGATTCCGTCCGAAAACCAGCCAGAATGGTGACGAACGGAAACCATTAGCGATGTTTCCGTCACCATTGAGATCAATGGTGACTGAAACGGAAGCTGTGCTGTCACTTTCCGTTGTGGGGTTCACCCGACGGAAACCTCAGACGGAACCCCGGAACGGAAGCGAACGGTGATGTGAACAGGCCCTAACACAAAAGTTAGCCGCAGGGAATTCTGCCAGCAAAACCGCACCAAATAGTGGCGCAGGTTTCGTGAGGCGTGTCCGCTGCGGGAATCCTGCAGGGAAAAAAAAGTTTAGACTTGCCCCGGCCGTAGTTTAGGTGACTCTCTCTTCTGAACGTAGCCCCGCCTCCTGGGATGACGCTGTAGACCATGTGACCGCTGCAGCAGTCACATGGGATGAAACGTCATGACAGGAGGCTGGGCTGCGCTAAGAATAGAGGATCGCGTCACCAGGACTACGGCCGGGGCAAGTCTAAACTTTATCAATTTAAAAAAGTACTTTGTGATTTTTGCGGCAGAACCGCAGCATTTCCGCAACAGAGGAGCAGCGATTCCACAGAATACATTGACATGCTGCGGCTTAAAAAGCCAAAAGCCACACTGCAGGTCCATTTTTTTTTTGCAGCGTGTGGATGAGATTTGTTCAAATCTCATCCACTCTGCTGCGACTGTAATACGCTGCGGATTTTCCACAATAAAATGTGTTGCATAAAATCCGCAGCGTTCATGCCTAGTGTGTTCCTACCCTAAGGCCGGATTCACACAAGCGTGTGCTTTTTGCGCACGCAAAAAACGTGGCATTTTGCGCATGCAAAAGGTCCATAACAGCTCCGTGTGTCAGCAGCGTATGATGCGCGGCTGCGTGATTTTCGCGCAGCCGCCATCATTATGACACTCTGTTTGTATGTTTGTAGCACGTGGTGCTTTTCTGTTTTCATTCATAGTTTATACGGCTGCGCAAGTGCTGGGCGTGATTTGAACGCACCCATTGACTTCAATGGGTGCGTGATGCGCGAACAATGCACAAATATAGGACATGTCGTGAGTTTTACGCAGCGGACACACGGACACACGCTGCGTGAAAATCACTGACAGTCTGAACGGCCCCATAGAGTAACATAGGTCCGTGCGAGGCGAGTGAAAATCACTGACAGTCTGCACGGCCCCATAGAGTAACATAGGTCCGTGCGAGGCGCGTGAAAATCACGCGCGTTGCACGGATGTATTACACGTTCGTCTGAATAAGCCCTAACAATAAGGCCCAGTTCACAGAGTTTTTGGCCCTTGATATTGACTCGGACACTGCGTCAGAATCAGCACCAAAAAACTTCCAAAACCGCCTCCCATTGATTTAATCTGAAATCAATGGGAGCCAGTCGCGGAAAAAAGAAAAAGCAGCACGTCCTTTCTTGCCGCGGTTCTGCCTCTGACCTCCCATCGAAATCAATGGGAGGCAGAAAATGCATTTTTCGCGGCGTTTTTTGCCTGCTGTCCTCAATCGCCGCGGGCAAAAAACGCAGAAAAAAAACGCGGCAAGATAGTGTGTGCAGATCAAAATCTGACTCAAAATTCTTTAAGGAATTTTGAGGCAGATTTTTTTTCTGCCTGCAAAATACTTTGTGTGAACAGGGCCATACATAAACAGCACTTTGACACACTTTACTCACCGTGTCAGAAGAGCTGCTGCTCCCAATCCAGTCCTCTTCAGGCGAGGTTCTTCAGGCGAGGTCCTTCAGGCGAGGTCTTCCAGGCGAGGTCTTCGGTCCAGACGTCCAGTCCTTCACCTCCAGCCAGGCTCCAGGTAAGTTGGGTCCATGTGTGTCCGCGGTTGCGCGCGCTTCGTTCGCGGGTGCGCGTGTGGCCGATCGCAAGTGCGCGCGCGGCCGATCGCGGGTGCGCGCGTGCTGTCGAGGCTGCGAGCGTGCGTGCTGTTGCTTCTGCGAGCGCCCGTGCTGTCGCGGTTGCGCGATTTTGCCGGGTGCGTGCTCGGACGGTCGCGAGTTTGCGGGTGCGCGTCATCGGTCGGCGGTGTTTGACGGCCCCCATGAGAGGGGGGGCCCGCAGCTCACGACATGCATTTGGTGAAAAAAACGGGACCCTTTGCAGGGGCCCGTTTTTTTTTACCAAAGACAAGTCGCAGCAGTTGCCGGGCCCCCCTTTCAATTAGGTTTGGCCGGGTCCCTCACACCACTACCCCTAATACCCCCCTGATGGCGGCCCTGATCAGAGTACAGGTCCCTGCAAGACGGAGGATCAACAAGGAGAAGATCCTAAAACAATGCAGAAATATTAATAGCGCAGAGTTAGAATCAACAAGAGGATCTCCAAGAAACATAAAAACACATAATTTACCCCAGATCTGAAAGCTCAGAGAGTCAAAATCTCCAAAGAATGGAAACCCAGAAGAGGATTAAGAACAACAGAGACTGGGTTCTCCAGAGTAGAAGACTCAGATATCTGACCCCAGTGGGGGACAAAAATAGTGCAAAATGGTCCAGGCCATCAACTATCAATACTGCATCCATTCTATCCAATCACCACATCCACATGTTTTCTCCAGCCGATAGACCAGGTAAGATGGGAACAGGGTAATAGAATTAACCTGGAGGTGGATGATACGGGTTGTAGTGTCATTGTGCTGCATCATAACATGACATATAATATATGGGATATGGATTTATTTTCATATATTATTATAAATGTAGACAATTTACACTTGCAATTTATTCTTATGTATGTTGGGTGTCAAAATTACAATCTATTGTCTACAATCTTGGTTTTAGCCTTATAACTTTTTCTAGCCTCTATCCAGTTTCTTTTAATACTCTCTGACTTTATTTGGGTTGAAGAGTACTGAAGCCTTGTTGCTACAAATACTTGTTCATCACCAATATTCCATTTATATTTTTCATCCCCATACAAATCTATTACTCCCATTGTATACCATCAAATTAGTATTTACTCTCAAAATGTGTTTAACTGAAATGAAAAATCAAATAGAACTATTCTCCCTAGATGTAATAGATTCTGTACATTATTAATACATAGAGAATATTGTAGGCCTGCTTGAAGAGAGCATTTAGAACCATTACATTATCATATATACACTACCGTTCAAGTTTAGGGTCACTTAGAAATTTCCTTTTTTTGTAAAGAAAAGCTTTAAAGAAAAGGGTAAGGAAACAGACAAGTGAGCCCTAATCTACCCGTCACTCAGTCCCTGCCTACTTGCAACGACCCGCCCTAGGCGATGGGGTACAACTGGGCGACGGTCCCTACGCTCAATAAGTGCACGACAGACAGACAAGGGTACACAGAAGCAAGGGAAAAGGGGCAGTTGCCCACGGCAACATCATGAGCAACAAGAGTGGTGAACGAGCCGAGTCAAACCAGGAGTGTACGAAGTACCAAACGCAGAGCAGGAGAGTAGTGAACAAGCTGAGTCAAACCAGGAGTGTACGAGGTACCAAACGCAGAGCAGGAGAGTAGTCAGTAAGCCGGGGTCAATATGAAGCAGGGTCAAATAGATAAAGAAGCTGCAGCAGGGCCAGGAAACCACACGAGAAGAATCACAAGCAAGGAGGAACAGGAAAGGCAGGTATAAATAGACAGAGGGCGGGAGCTAGCTCCGTCTGGCCAGGCTGTGATAGGCTCTCCCACTCCTAAGCCTGCCATCCTGAGTGGTGGAAGATGGAGTCGGTCTCACCGACATAGAAGCAGGTGCAGACTGATTACCTATGGGCGTAGATACAGAAGCTGTGCCTGGCAGATCCTTAACAAAAGCACAGTTTTTTTCAATGAAGATAACATTAAATTAATCAGAAATACACTCTATACATTGTTACTGTGCTAAATGACTATTCTAGCTGCAAACGTCTGGTTTTTAATGCAATATCTACATAGGTGTATAGAGGCCCATTTCCAGCAAACATCGTTCCAGTGTTCTAATGGTCGATTGTGTTTGCTATCTGTGTTAGAAGGCTAATGGATGATTAGAAAACACTTGAAAACCCTTGTGCAATTATGTTAGCACCGCTGTAAACAGTTTTGCTGTTTAGAGGAGCTATAAAACTGACCTACCTTTGAGCTAGTTGAGAATCTGGAGCATTACATTTGTGGGTTCGATTAAACTCTCAAAATGGCTAGAAAAAGAGAGCTTTCATGTGAAACTCGACAGTCTATTCTTGTTCTTAGAAATGAAGGCTATTCCATGCGAGAAATTGCCAAGAAACTGAAGATTTCCTACAACGGTGTGTACTACTCCCTTCAGAGGACATCACAAACAGGCTCTAACCAGAGTAGAAAGAGAAGTGGGAGGCCCCGCTGCACAACTGAGCAACAAGACAAGTACATTAGAGTCTCTAGTTTGAGAAATAGACGCCTCACAGGTCCTCAACTGGCAGCTTCATTAAATAGTACCCGCAAAACGCCAGTGTTAACGTCTACAGTGAAGAGGCGACTCCGGGATGCTGGCCTTCAGGGCAGAGTGGCAAAGAAAAAGCCATATCTGAGACTGGCTAATAAAAGGAAAAGATTAATATGGGCAAAAGCACACAGACATTGGACAGAGGAAGATTGGAAAAAAGTGTTATGAACAGACGAATCGAAGTTTGAGGTGTTTGGATCACACAGAAGAACATTTGTGAGACGCAGAACAACTGAAAAGATGCTGGAAGAGTGCCTGACGCCATCTGTCAAGCATGGTGGAGGTAATGTGATGGTCTGGGGTTGCTTTCGTGCTGGTAAAGTGGGAGATTTGTACAAGGTAAAAGGGATTTTGAATAAGGAAGGCTATCACTCCATTTTGCAATGCCATGCCATACCCTGTGGACAGCGCTTGATTGGAGCCAATTTCATCCTACAACAGGACAATGACCCAAAGCACACCTCCAAATTATGCAAGAACTATTTAGGGAAGAAGCAGGCAGCTGGTATTCTATCTGTAATGGAGTGGCAAGCGCAGTCACCAGATCTCAACCCCATAGAGCTGTTGTGGGGCAGCTTGACCGTATGGTACGCAAGAAGTGCCCATCAAGCCAATCCAAGTTGTGGGAGGGGCTTCTGGAAGCATGGGGTGAGATTTCTCCCGATTACCTCAGCAAATTAACAGCTAGAATGCCAAAAGTCTGCAATGCTATAATTGCTGCAAATGGAGCATTCTTTGACGAAAGCAAAGTTTGAAGGAGAAAATTATTATTTCAAATAAAAATCATTATTTCTAACCTTGTCAATGTCTTGACTATATTTTCTAGTCATTTTGCAACTTATTTGATAAATATAAGTGTGAGTTTTCATGGAAAACACAAAATTGTCTGGATGACCCCAAACTTTTGAACGGTAGTGTAGATAGATACAAAAAGCAGCTGTTGCTATGGGTAACGCCACTTTTCCATTGAAGTAGATTTTAGTCTTCATTATGTCAATAAAGTGTAACTATCCTGAAACTATATTTAATCCCTTCCTGCATTTGGACGTAACTGTACGTCCGTTTTAGCAGTTTGTTCCCACAAATGGACGTAGAGTTAGAGTTAGCCAACATTCCGCTGTAACAGCTGGGATAGGAGTTGCCTTTTATTAATAGCCACTGCATTATCTAGGTGATTAGACAGAGGCAGATGTCCCCCATAGCTCTATGCCTGAAAGCACAGCCTAATAGATTGCCTGTCAGTTTGTTACTGACAAGAAATAGTGCTTTGGTATACCACAGCATTATATCAACGATCAAATTATTGTATTGTGAAGTTTCCTATTGGGACTTAAAAATAAATGAAATAAAGTTTATTTAAAACTTAGTTAAAAAAAAGTGTTTGCAAAAGAAAACATTTATTCAAAAAAGAGTGGTTTTATTCTGCAAGAGTGTAAAAAGTATGGTGTTGCCCGAATCGTAATAACACGTACAATAAAGTTATCACATTATTTAAAGCACAATCGTAAATGGCATACAAAAAAAAAAGCACAATTGCTTTTTTTATCATTTATATGTACCCCAAAATGGTACTCGCAAAAAAACAAGCCCTCATACAGCTACATCGAACTAAGAATATAAAAAGTTATGGTTCTTGAAATGCGACATAAAACCTTTTTTTAATGAAATGTGCTTTTACTGTGCAACTAGTATATCATAGAAAGAATTACACATTTGGAATCGACGTAATCTGACCCAGAGAATAAAGTTAACATTTTAATTGTGCCGCACGGTAAATGGCTCAAAATTTATAACAATGTTGGAATTGCTGTTTTTCTATTCCTTCCAGCAAAAGTTAATGAAAGTTACTCAATAAGTTATATGTAACCCAAAATAGTGTAACCCAAAATGTAATAATGTGAAAATTACAATTTATTGCGCAAAAAACAAGCTCATATACATCTACGTCGATGGAAAATCAAAACAGTTATGGCCCTCATAATACAGAGGTGCAAAAACGTAAAAAATCCTGTGGTCCTGAAAGCCAAAAAGGCTTGGTCCTGAAGAGGTTAAACTATGTAGGTAGTGTTATTATGGCAGCCGTTCAGGGTACTTCTCCTGATTCGCCGACCTTATTACAGTAAAGCTTCAGAGGAAGATTACCGTGATGTGTGCGGTCCAGTCCTAAAGCCCATGTTGTTGCTAACAATTTTTTTTTTCCTGGACCTAGTTCGAGTAAATACTGTAAAAAATGTAGAGGGCTAAGACACACATTAAACTCCTAGAAAAATAATTTTAAGTGTCTCATTTTTTGTACCATTGTGATTTTTGGTAAATTTTTAAATTCTGCCACTGCAGTATCTTGGCAAACGTCCCATGGCGCCCTAAAATTAGCCACCCGAGAGTAGTGGCAGAATGTGAAACTGTGTCAATTTTACCGGTGTGTCATAGAATGTTTGAAAATGGCTTGTGCAAAATGACACATTTGTGCAAAAAATGCAATGTATATTTTTTGGGTCCTAGTTTCAGTAAATACTGTAAAAGATGTGACGGATAAGAGGCACATTGAACTCCTAGAAAAATACTTTAGGGTGTCTAGTTTTCATAATGCAATTTTTTTTAGCATTATTTTTTGGGACTTCAAGTCTTTTAGCTATAAACTAATGCCATGGTGTTAGAAACACAAACAGACATTATAATGTAAAAAGTACACTTGGGTTTTATGCTATGTTCTGGTCCAAAAACTTAAAATACAACTCCAAGTTAGGTGTCCTAGTTGCCAGGATCAATCAAAAAATAAATTTCAAGATGTGTATATGAAAAATTCCTTAAGGGGGTTCATCTGGTCATTAAAGGGGTTCTCCCAGAATTGACAATTGTCACGTATACACAGGAACAGGGGTCCTGAACTCTCAGATTCTCCTCAATGTGCCCCTAGCAGTGAGGAGGAGATTGAAAAGAGCGGCAGTCGAGCATGCCCCCTCCGCTCTATTTAATATCTACGAGATTGAAGGAAACAGACGAGTGTTGTACCCATAGACTTTGACTACACCGATAGCACCCATGCTCGACCGCCGTTTCATTCAATGTCCTTCTCAATGCAGTCGAGCAGTAAGGAGGAATAGGGGGTTCAGGACACTAGTTCTTGCAATTATTGGGGGTCCCGTGGATAGGTAATAATTGTCAATTCTAGGAATACCCCTTTACGATTTGAAAAACTAGCGGTATTAAGTGGTTAATAATGTATTTATAATCTCAGCAGGTGAAAGCCTTAGGCCATGCCCTAACAGCTGGCTCATGGCAGCTAAAGACTCTAGCATTTGGGACATGCTAGCAGAGGACTTACACATCTTGGACATGCAAGCAGTGTGCTCAAACATCTGGGACGTGCCAGCCGAGGGCTCTAACATCTCGGACATGCCAGAAGGAGAAAGCCTTTCTCAATCCTCTGGAATTATCATCACAAAGTCATCTATTGACCATGAGGATCTCCATTTCCTAAGAGAGCTTGGAAAGGGAGGCTATGGAAAGGTAAGTGACCAATTCATATTCATAATATTGAGAAATCATCAGTGTCCCAACCAAAGTAAATAAGCAGCTGGAGAAATACATTATTTCTGAGTGTGATGTATTCCTATTAATCACTGTGTCTGGTCTGATCTGCCTTGCGTCTTCTCCAGGTTGTCCTAGCACAAGATTGTGAAACTGAAGAGTTACTTGCAGTCAAAATTATGGAGAAAAAGCCCTTGAAGGACCAAATCTGAGTAGAACTTGAGATCATGGAACTGGCCATCGGGAGTCTCTTCCTGACCCACCTGCGGGCATCTTTAGAGACACCAAAATTGTTCTTGATTGTCATGGATTATATGGCCAGAGGAGACCTGCACCATTTCATGGCAGGAAAACTGCCTCTTAATATGGACATGACAAGCTAAATTTCTGTTTCATCATTGTATGTTCTGTGAATGATCATATTTGTAATCACTGATCAACACTCTCCTCTACTTCACAGATTCTTTTGCATCAGAACTGTTCTACGGACTCCAGTTCCTGCATGAACACGGCATCATGCCCGGGTAGGTAGCTACATTATAACACAGGCCAAAGGAGGAAATCAGTGAAATTCAGGGGGGTGCATAAGTAGTTATACAGGGGGAGATTTTTCAAGCAGTCTAATTACAATTTTGTGAAGCATTTTTGTATGAAGAAATACAAGTTGATGGCATTATTAGAAAAGTAACTTGGTCCAATGAAGCCAACGTAAAACTTTCAGGTGCTGTTAATAGGCATAATTGTGTTTATTACTCAACAGAAAATCCTCTTGCAACTTTTGAAGAACAGTTGAATCAACCTGGGGATACAGTTTGGATGGCCCTTTCATGTAAAGGGGGGGTAATTGGACCTATCTTCTACAATACAACGGTTACCTCAGACCTGTACCTTAACATGCTCCAAGAAAATGTAATACCACAATTGTAGTTGGAGCATGAAAATGAGGATGTCCTTTTTCAACAAGATGGAGCCCCTCTATGCTTTAGTGGTGCGTCATTTTCTTGATTAAAAATGACCCAATAGGTGGATAGGTAGATGAGGCCTGGTTGAACGGCCACAACGGTCACCAGACTTTCCCCCGATGGACTTTTTCTTTTGGGGAGTTATCAAAGATAAGGTATATTCTAGAAAACCAGGCACGGTTGATAACATGATTCAGTTCATAAAAGAAGCATGCCAAAGTCGGGTAGGGGAAATATGGAGCGGGCTCACGGAGTGAACCCGCTCCATACGATGCGGCTGTCGGCTGTTTGTTACAGCCGAAACTTCAGAGTAACGAGCGATAGAGACCGCTACATTAAAATCGTTAGAAAGAGGGGGTGACCCCCTCTAACAGCTCATCGCGTCCCCTGCAACGCAATCGCGGGGTGGGCGATGGTTGCTATGGCTGCCTGGGGGCCAAATGAAGTCCCCCAGGTCCGCCATCTTTGTACACCTATTAAGCTCTGCCTCCAGCATGTTGTTTTAATTGCACAGTGAATTCCGTAAAAACGGCGCACAAAAAAACATGGAGGAATCGCTGTTTTTTCATTTTATACCCCACAAATTTTTTTCCCGTTTCCTAGTACATTATATGGCAAAGTAAATGGTGCTACGAAAATCGACAACTCGTCCCGCAAAAATCAAGCCCTCATAGTACTATATTGACGGAAAAATAAAGGCGTTATGGCTTTTGGAAGGTGGGGTGGAAAAAACGAAAATGAAAATCTGAAAAAGGGCTGTGGCGGGAAGGGGTTAATGCCAATAAAGAACTTTGTGCCAAAGTGTGAGTGTAAAAACTAGATTACAGCAATGTGTAAATAGTAAGGGCCGTCAAATGGAGCATATAAGAGAGTGTACTTAATTATTTTGTTATTCTATAAAATACTATTTAAACTGTATACCTACTTATGCACCACTCTGTATATTTCTCCAAATTCCATTTGTGGATAAGAACTATGTAACCTAACTCTGACTAATTATTAATCAAAATAAATGTCATAAACAGTTGGTGCAGCAACTGGAAACATACTTATACTCGGATAGAATTGAGACAGAAAGGCACAAAGACAAAAAAATATAGGGGTTTTTCAAAAAATGGAAACAATTTGTCACAGAATTTTCTAGAAAGGAAATAGACGAACGGATGGCAGGGTTCCAATAAACATTGTGGTATCTCACTGGAGATTTGAAAGATAATCTGGGACAATTGAAATATGTAGACAGAAGAGTATAAATAAAGGCACACAATTTTAAGATCAAGATTGAAATGAGAAGAAACATATTGAGACCAAAATGTTTTAGACAGATAAATGCCACAATTGTTAAGTTGTTAATTTGTTTATACTGTAAATATAGTCAATATATTGTTATTTATGTAACACTATGTTTTATGTTATATGGATACATGTCCTCAAACTGATATTCTTTTACTAAATATCTAGTAACATGTATGGAAAATGACACTGATTTGTATGTAATGTATGCATTCATTACTTGCTGTGTGATAATGTGTTCAATAAAAAATGTTTTTCATAAACAAATAAAAAAAATATCATAAATGTTTAACAATGTTTCACTCTCCAGTGACATAAAGCCTGGTAATGTCCTTCTAGACACCATTGGACCCCTTCGAATTGCTGATTTTGGATTATCTGCCATCAGCGCATTTGGGGAGGACATGCAGACAGGCACTGCAGGGACAGTGGGATACATCGCCCCAGAGGTAGGGAGCATTCATAATAGGAAAATAACAAATAATTATCTGATATATTACTGTGTGTACATCCACTCACCACCATTACCTGATTTCTAAACTGATGTTCTTACAGATGATGAACTGGGAACCTTACAAACATCTGGTGGATTCCTTTGCCTTTGGTGTCACCTTATTTATAATGGTAACACATTCTATAGCTATGGGACAAGGATACAGTACAATCTATCACTGCACGAGGAGGACCCTTGTTTTCCCGCAGAGATGTGCCCGGATGCAATCAACATCATAAAAGAGGTGCGAAGGATCAGCTGTAGTATAATAAGGAGAGGAGAATAGAAGAACAGATAGCGATTTTGCTATACAGATCTTTATAATGTCACCTAATGTGTAATAATCCATACACATAATGGTTAATGGACTCTCATTGCATTTTTAGCTCCTCAGCAAGTCGCCATGTAGCCGTCTGGCAGTAACATTCTCCATCAGATCTCACCGGTTGTTTAAAGCAGTAAACTGGGAGGATGTGGAGTTTGATAGTGCCTGCCCACCTTTACAGATGGACATTGTAAGTAAAATACATGGTGTTATCTTGCTCTGTGATATCCTCACATACATGTGATTGTAATTATTATGGCCAATGATCTACCTTCATGGCTGTAAAGCAATAATTTGAGATACTGATCTGGAGATGTCCGTGTGTCCTTTTACAGCAACCATCTCACTGTCCAAAACCGCAAAGGAGAAGACAAACATCATCATCGTCTTCACCATCATCTTCATCATCTACAGACTGCTAGATCCTGGCAAGTCCACAACATCTGAACATCTCTTCAAAGAATGACAAAAATCGCTGTGGCTCTGTCACAGTGCCAACCTGGACTTGACCAATATTTGGACTATGGATCCAAATTCCCAGTCTTTGGGAAGTGACCTCTCTGCCTGTTGCTCGGCTGAGTCACAGTGAAAACTCAGACCAGTAAACATAGTAAAATAACCTCACAAAGAATGACACATGTCCCTGCCTGTGGCTCGGCTAAGTCACAGAGCCAAACGTTCTTAACCAATCTTTGGAATATAGATTAAATTTTTGGGGTTTTAGTTTCTGCCTGTGGCTCGGCTGAGTCACAGTGCCAACCTAGATTTGACCATTCTTTGGACTATAGATCCAATTTACTGGAGTCTTTATGAAATAAGCTCATAAAGAATGACAGATTTTTCTGCCTGTGGCTTGGCTAATCACAGTGGCAACCCAGATCAGGAGGCTTTGTGAAATTCCTAAACATTCAATGAAAACGGTTGCTGCCTGTGGCTCGGCTGAGTCACAGCGCTAACCCAGACTTGACCAATTTTGGACTATAGATTTAAATTCCTAGAGTATTTTGTAAAGTAACCTCTCAAAAGATGGTCTCTGCCTGTGGCTCGGCTGAGTCACAGTGCCAACTCTGACCAAGAGTCTTTGTGAAATAACCTCATAAACAATGACACATCTCTGCCTGTGGCTCGGCTGAGTCCCAGTGCCAACCTGGACTTCATTAGTCTTTGGACTCTAGATTCAAAGTTTCTGAGCATTGGCTCTGTCTGTGGCTCGGCTGAGTCACAATACCAAACCAGATTTGATCATTTGTTGGACAATAGATCCAATTAAATGGAGTCTTAATAAAAATAATCTCAAAGAATAACAGATGTTGCTGTCTGTGGCTCGGCTGAGTCACAGTTACAACACAGACAGAAGCCTTTGTAAAATAAATGAACATTCATTGACAATTGTCACTGCTCAGTTGAGTCACAGTGCCAACCCATACTTGACCAGTTTTTAGACTATAGATTCCCAGAGTTTGTTGTGTAGCAACGTCACAAAAAAATGGTCTTTGCCTTTGGCTCGGCTATGTCACAGTGCCAACCCTGACCAGAAGTCTTTGTGAAATAAAATCACAAAGAATGGCAAACATCCCTGCTTATGGCTCAGCTGAGTCACACTGCCAACCTGGATTTGACCAGTCTTTGGATTATAGAATAAAATTCCAGACATTTTTGTGAAGCAACCACTCAAAAGCTTGCCTCTGCCTGTGGCTCGGATGAGTCATAGTGACAACCCAGACTAGGAGTCTTTGTGAAACAACCTATCAAAGAATGACAAATATCCTTGCCTGTGGCTCGGCTGAGTCACAGTGCCAACCAGGATTCGAACAGTCTTTGGACTATAGATTTAAATCCCGTACATTTTTGTGAAGCAACCACTCAAAAGATGGTCTCTGCCTGTGGCTCGGCTGAGTCACAGTGCCAAACCAGACTTGACCAGTCTTTGGTCTATAGATCTAAATTCACAGAATTTTTGTGAAGCAAACTCTCAAAAATGGTCTCTGCCTGTGACTTGGCTCAGTCACAGTGCCAAGACTAGGAGTCTTTGTGAAATAACCTCACAACTAATGACATGCCCCTGCTTGTGGCTCGGCTGAGTCACAGTGCCAACCTGGACATGATGAGTGCCACCTGCCACCAATTTGTGACAATTACCAACATGACAGGGCCAAACTTCAATACCCTTCATTCCCATTATACTAAAAAAAGAAACTGCAGATATAGACCGTCTGCAGAAGAAAGGAGTATTTTCAAGACCAGCATATTCTGGTGACTGCTTTTAGTTACACCTTACATGACTCAGAATATTCCTACATATATACCAACATTATTAAAAACAATTTGTAGTCATGTTATTTCAACAAAAACCTTAAAATCTAAACATGGCGTGTTTTTATACAAGTAGCACATTACTATA
Source organism: Rhinoderma darwinii (assembly GCF_050947455.1). Classification (NCBI taxonomy): domain Eukaryota; kingdom Metazoa; phylum Chordata; class Amphibia; order Anura; family Rhinodermatidae; genus Rhinoderma; species Rhinoderma darwinii. The sequence continues at coordinate 180,578,965 of NC_134688.1, forward strand.
GTAAACTGTTTTTACCCTGAAACTTGCTGTTATATCACACATTTTGGATTATTAGATAAGGTATAATATAGTAAAGCTACTCTTGCACTGTCTTTGTGAGTAAGAGCTCATCACTACTGTAACATCATTGACTGAGCAGCACCTACACTGAGGGAGCAGCAACATTGCATCTGGGGCCTCGTTATCCTATCCTCCAGGCGTCCCTACGTGGAATTAAAACGGATGCAATAACGTAGTACTGTCCCTTTAAGTTGATCTCCTTACCAATGTGACAGCATTAACTAAGCAGCACCTGCACCACGGTAGCTGCACAATCTACTCTGGGGCCTTGCCAGGTGTCCCTGAGTTGAATGATACAAAGGAAACTATAATTGTGTCATTTTTTTATGACTAGCGAGTTGTGGACCCACTGGCCTTCTCCATAAGTCTGGCTTTGGGCCACCTCTAAAGGCGTTATCTTAGTAGCTTCCCCAGTCTTCACCCTTTAACCCTCCTACAGGGATCTAGACTTCGCTGAAGGGAGTCCAGCAGGCCTCTAGATCTTGAGGTGGCCCGGCGGACCAGGTACAGGCACTGGCAGATAGTAGAAAAGACAGCGATCCAGCGCAAAGGAATTGTTAACCCCTAAGTGACCACCAATACGCCTTTTCACGTGAGTCACTAAGGGGCCTTAGGCTGGGCTGACGCCTTTTCACGTGAGCCTAGTCTAAGTCCTGCACGGGTCTCCCGTGCAGGCTGGAGCTGGGGCTCAGCTGTCTGATGACAACTGGGCTCCTGCTCCAACTCCCGCGATCGAAGTTTACTTCGATCGCGGCCGTTTAACCTGATAAATGCCGCCGTCAATAGCGACCGCGGCATTTAACTTGTTTACAGAGGGAGATGCGCTCCCTCTGTCACCCATCGGCGGCCCGCAAATGCAATCGCGGGTCTCCGATGGGTTGTCATGGCAGCCGGGGGCTTGATAAAAGCCCCCAGGTCTGCCCTGGACATATGCCTGTTAGGACGCGCCGGAGGCACGTCCTAACAGATTGCCTGTCAGATTTACACTGGTACAGACATAGACATTAGTCACACCTGCAGAATTAGTGGATTTAAATGTTAATTTTAAACAAGTGAGTGCAGTTGTTATTCTAAAAAATGTATATTCGAAGAATATTAAAAAGCTGCTGATAAATAATTGGCACAAACATTTGACCAACTGCTCTCTGTAGATGACACTCTTGCCAGTGTCAAAACAACAATTAACGGAGTGTTAATCTGCCTATAATCATTAGTGGAACCAACTCTTTTTTAAGGTTGAGGCCTTTAGGAAACCTAGTTTTAAGCTTGTAGATCCAAAACGCTTCTCTATCTAATATTTTATGTCTTAGATTACCTCCTCGAGTCGGGTTATCAACCCTTTCTATGGCAAAGCACTTAAATAGTGTAGCTGATCTGTTATGACAGGTGACAAATTGTCTAGCAGCATTGGAAATGTTGACAATGTTGGGATTTCTAATGTAACCAAGGTGTTCCAAGACTCTGGTTTTGAATTTTCTGCTGGTACAGCCGACATACATCAAATTGCACTCAACGCACTCGATGATATATACCACCGACTCGCTGTTGCAATTGATGTATGTTTTATGGGAAATGTCTGGACAACCTCTGAGTCGCAGAACATCTTGGTAGGCTTTGCAAATTAACATATTTTACAAGGGTTTGAGCCACATCTAAAAAAGTCCTTATGATGTAGCCAGGTCATCTTGGTTTCAATGGATGAAAAAATAGAGGGAGAAAGTGAATTGCCTAAGGTCGGGGCTTTGCGTGAAACAATACGGCAACCATGCTTCAAAATGCTCTCTAACTGGTCATCTTCCATTAGGATAGGTAAATATTTAAATATGATATCCTTAATTTCGCTAAACTGGCTACTCTACTGTAAAACCAAAGTTGGTTTGTGTGAATTAGGACTGGTAGGTGCTTTTGTCTCAAATAAGAGACGATCACAAGTTTTTTTTTTAAACTATGGAACTCGCTCTATTGAGAGTTCAGTTTGCATAGCCTCTTTTTTTAAGTCTATGGCAAATTTGTTGTTGTTCTATCCTGTAGCAATCTTCATTGCTGCAGTTCCTTTTCGCCCTATACATTTCTCCTACTGGAATGGATGAAATAGTTTGCCTAGGATGACTGTTCTTGGCGTGCAAATTGGTATTCCCTGAAATGGGTTTGCGAAACGTTTTAGTAAAAATATGTTGTCTTTCCCCTTCAATACCAAGTCTAGAAACTGAATAGTATCTCTGTCAAATGTATGAGTAAATCTGAGATTGAATGGGTTGTCGTTTAGATAATCAATTAAAATTGGTATGGCAGACACATCGCCCTCCCAAATGAATAGGCGATTGTCGATGTATTTGCCATACCAATTGATGTTCATCCCAAATGGATTGTTCATGGAGAAGACTGTGAGTTCCTCCCACCGTGCCATCACAAGATTGGCCAATGAGGGTGAAAATTTCGCCCCCATTGACACTCCTCTAAGATGCATGTAAAATTGTCTGTCAAATTGGAAAAATTATGTGACACGAGGAACATGAGAACCTCCAAGATATATAGTTGTAATTCATGGCTATAAGTGCTGTATGTAGATAGGTGGTAACTCAAAGCCCTATATGCCACTTCATGTGGAATACTCGTGTAAAGTGATGTGACATTACAGCTGAGCCAAGAATACTCTTTAGACCATATTTTATTATAAAATGATCGCAGTAGGTCACATGTGTCTTGTAAGTAACCTGGGGCCCTCAGGACAAGGCGCTGTAAAAGAGAATCCAACCATTCGGACAGTCTCTCCGTTAGAGATCCAATTCCAGACACTATTGATCGCATGGGTGGAGGATTAATACCTTTGTGGGTTTTAGGGAGAGCGTGCATAATGGGATTATGGGGAATTCAACATGAATGCAATCTGATTGTTTTTTTTTTTTTTGCAAAATCTCTTTTTATTAAACTGGTACACATAACATAACATACAAGGGAAGACATCATACGATACAATACAAGTCAGGTATCAGGGTTTGCAAAATGAAAACAGAGCAAGAATACAAGTCCTGGGTGTCATTACAATTCTCTGAAAATGACGTCAGATAGACATCGCAAAGGAAACAACATCCTCACAATACAAGCTAACCCACAAAAGACCCTGAACTGACATGCATCTCAGTAAGGGTACAAAATAGCTAAGACATAATACAGGAAAATAAGAACATGGTAGTAGCATCCTCCGGTGTCGCGCCTTTATGTCACATTACCATATTACAATGGTTGAAATATGCAAACAGGACTCAACTTGACTTGACTTGAATTTGAAAGGTCTCTTAATTCATAACATGACGTGAATAACAGAATTGTGCTGAGTTGTGGAGATAGTGTTTATGGATACAGTGTAGGCCAGACTCTAAAAATGCATACGGAAAATATAACACACATGGTATATTCTCCCCTCCTGTCCACCTATCGTATATCATATATCATGTCCCTTCGCACCCCTACTCCAGATCATCCGGTAGTACCAACCACACCCAATCTACTCGTGAGGAAGAGCTGGTAAGCGGGTCACGCTTGTTCTTATGACCCCCCCACCTCCCGGATCAGCCATGGTTTCCATATCTTCAGATATCTCTCCCTTGAATGGTTTATCCAGGCAGCCATTTCCTCCAATCTACATATCTGCTGCATTTTATCTAACCATATCTCCACCGTCGGCGGGTTAGACTGTCTCCAAAAGGTAGGCACTAGCAACTTAGCAGCAGAGATCATGTGGGTCGGAAGACTGTGTACAGATGGCGTAAAATCAGGTATTGGCAACCAGAGCAGTATCAGTGCAGATGTTAGTGTAATATTTGTAGAACAGACAGAATTTATTGTTTTTTCAACCCCCCTCCAATAGCTTAATATCTTGGAGCACGACCACCAGATGTGAAGGAAGGTGCCCGGACCCTCTCGGCACCTCCAACATAAATTATCCGAGACTAAACCTATAGAAAATAGGAAGTCCGGAGTTCGGTACCAACGTGTTACCAGCTTGTAGGAATTTTCTTGTATACGTACACACTTAGAAAACCCCTGAGCGGCTTTCAATATAAACCCTACTTCCTCTTTGGAGAGAGACAAGCCCAACTCCCTTTCCCATTGTCTCACAAAATGAGGTTTTTGCGAAGATGTCTCCAATAGAATGCCTTTATACAATTTAGACAGAACTTTAGACGGGGTGGCCGGTAATAATATGTAGTTTTCTAGCCAGGTCGGATCTACTTTTAAAGGAGGTGATTGAGCTTTGAACATACCAATGGTAGTTGTATAATCTGCCATTTGTAGTGCGTTTGGTTGCTTCAGATCCCGTCCCTTAAAAACCGATTGCAAGTCGGGCGGCCCATCTAGTTCCCACAATTCAGATACTTGTACCTTATTTAAGCACCTCCAAAAATCCGCTGTTCTATCGGATGGTCTACCCAAATATGAGGGCAGGACACTCAAAGGAGCAAGGGGCGAGAGGAGCTGTTTTGACATATTCAAGGCTCTTGCCGTGTGACACACCGCCATCGTTCCCTTAGTGATTGGACTCAAGTATCCCTTTGAGGAGTACGAGGCAGATCGAACCCATAGCAATCCCAATATCTCTGGTCCCATGAGGGATCTTTCCATAACCACAGACAGAGAGGTATTACCCCCGTCTGCCAGTTGCGTCCAGCGGGCTAAATGGTTCGCTATAAAATATGTTTCCAGATCCGGTAAGGAGATGCCCCCTTGCTCCTTCTTTTGTATCAGGAAGGAGTATGCTAATCTGGATCTCTTAGAGCCCCATAAAAAGGAAGTGAACAGGGATTTGAAATTCCTGAAGTAGCTCTTCGGAACCTCTATAGGTAAAGCACACACCAGATACGTAATCTGCGGAAGTATGTAAGTGGCGAGTAAGTTCTTCCTACCAAACCACGACAGAAACGGAATTCTCATAGATAACAATTGCTTACGGATCTTAGCAAAAAGGGCTTTATAATTGAGACTAAAGAGCTCCCTCAGGTCAGCAGGAATCATAACCCCCAGAAATTTTATAGCCCCGGATGGCCACCTGAAGGGGGTGCAATTTTGCAGTTTAAGAATGGTCCGGGAGGAGACATTGATATTTAACGCTTCCGACTTGCTAAGATTTATTTTGAAGTTGGAAACGAAACCAAACTCATCGAACAGCGTCAGTAGGTGCGGCAGAGCCGACAGTGGGTTGGTGATAAATAAAAGGAGATCATCAGCGAATGCTGCAATTTTATGCTCTACCGCCCCTACCTTCAATCCTCTAACCTCTTCATGTTGTCTAATATATAATAACAGTGGTTCTAGGGCCAAAATAAAAAGAGCCGGGGAGAGAGGACAGCCCTGTCTGGTACCATTTTTTATGAAAAAAGGGGCTGACAATATTCCATTTACTCTAATTTTGGCTGAAGGCTTTGAGTATAGGGAGAATATAGCACTTATAAAGGGCTGAGGAAACTTAAATTTTTCTAAGGCACTTTGGATAAACCTCCAGTCGACCCTATCGAAGGCCTTTTCAGCGTCAGTTCCTAAAAGGACAAGAGGAACCCCCTTCCTTCGCGCGAGGTGTATCGCATTAATAACTCTAGTGATGTTATTCTTCCCTTCCCGCCGCGGAACAAAACCCACCTGCTCTTCTGCTATCAATTTCGGTAAAAATTTAGCTATTCTGCTAGCCAGTAGTTTGGCCCACCACTTCACATCTGTGTTCAACAGTGAAATTGGCCTATAGCTTGCACAGTCATCAGGACTCTTTCCTTCTTTTGGAATGAGAGTAATGAAGGCTTCCAGAACCTGCGGCGGGAGGGAAGAACCACTCAGGAGAGAATTACACACCTCCAGAAAATGTGGGAGAAGTATGCTACTAAATTTTTTGTAATACGTGATGGGTAGTCCATCTGGCCCTGGACATTTCCCCGAGGGTATGCTAGTTAAACTGGTCTGCAACTCTTCTATCGTGAAGGGGGCCAATAGGGATGTATTTTCACTATCTGATAATTGGGGAAAAGTCAGTTTGCTGAGGAAAGACCGAACCGCCACCTCTCTGTCTTCGTGTGCTGAGGCTAATGAACTCGCTGGACCTTGAGCGTCTAGATTGTATAAGTTAGCGTAGAACTGTCTAAAGGCTTCGGCCACCTGAGGAGTGGTAGAAACCCGCTGACCCGAGGCAGTCTTAACAGAGGAAACAAAGGATTTCTCCGTTTGAGTCTTGAGCATTTTGGACATCAATTTTGAGCCCCTATCCCCATGTAAATATATACGACATTTGAGTCTCTGAAAGGCCTTTGCTGCCTGTATATTTAGCATATCTTTAAGTTTATGACGGAGGGAGTCTAATTCCTTGCGTAAGGGAGCTGTCAGAGTTTGCTGGTGCAGTCGTTCAAGAGCCGAGATCTGCGCCAGCAAAGACTGCATTTTCTTATTCCTATCCTTCTTCAAACGAGAGCATAATGCAATGAATTCACCTCGGATAAATGCTTTATGGGCTTCCCATATTACTGGCACTGCTACATCAGGTGTACTATTTAGACAAAAATATTCCTCCAATTTCGCACCCAAGACCCCCGTGTGCACCTCATCTGAGAGTATCGTGTCATTAAGCCGCCAAGACCAAGATCTGACCGGCAGATCTCGAACATGTATTGTAGCTAGCACCGGGGCATGATCTGAAACTGTAATATGCCCTATGGATGTTGACTGCAAATTTGAAAGGTACGGCGTAGACATAAAGATGTAGTCTAGTCTGCGATATACTTTATGTCGATGTGAATAAAATGTATAATCTCTTTCCTGTGGATGGGAGAGACGCCATACATCCGTTAGCTGGCAATTATATAACATCAATTTAAGTTTGTGCATAGCTCGATGAGTGAACACACGGGCGGTCGAAGTAGAGTCGAGATCAGATTCCAGCGCCACATTTAGATCCCCTCCCACAACTGACAACCCCTCCCCAAAACTCTTAAGTATACGTAATGTCTTCAGCAACCACGGAATCTGTTTATCATTGGGGGCATACAAACATGCTATAGTCATCTTGGTGTTGCAGAGAGAACCCTTAAGAAAAATATATCGGCCTGCCGGGTCAGCCTTTGAAACTTCTACTTTAAATGGAAAATCTTTATGAATACCTACAGTCACACCTCTAGAGGCCGATGTATGGGTACTATGAAACCACTGGCTGTATGAGGACAACGGCAAGCGGGGTAACCTCTCATGGCGGAAATGAGTCTCCTGCAACATCAAGACGTCCGGCTTATCCTGTTTAAACATTTTGAAAACCTGAGACCTCTTTTGCGGTGTCCCAAACCCATTTACATTCAGTGTCAAGAAAGTAATCGGGGCCATGACCCATTCAGAAAACAATTAGCTTCATAATACAATGTAGGCGCGAACACCGGAGAGATGCAAAACACACATAGAACTATATACAAAAGAAAAAATAGCAAAAGATGTAGTGAGGCAACGACATTCCATAGGCAAAAAGGTATTAAGGGGGAACCTCCTATCCCACAGAGGATGTCCCTTGTCTTAAGATGTCGTGGCCCGACTACAGAGTTGCAAGGGGGGTAAAACGAGGAAACCAACCTCATTCAATGTTAAGAGAGAACACAGACTTCCATATAATCTACAAATCTTGTGCCATAAAAGGAGGGTGTACGTGCTGATGAACACCATAACAACACAACAACAGGGCATAAATCTTATAACAACTTAGCCAAAAAGTAAAGGATATAAAGTGGTCAAATCCCCTCCAGCGGGGGCCCCGAACGGGCTCATGGGGCTTCCAGTTGCTGTCCAGACTCTCTCCTTGTGTTGCTACGTGGGACCTTATACTTCCGGGGTTTCTGCCAATTGTGCGGATCAGGGACCTCGCATGTCGGGACATCTCGCTGTATCGGCATCCAGTCCGGTATGTCGATTTTCTCCATGCCTATTTTCGGCCAGGCTTTAGCGAGATCTTCTGGCGTCCTGATAGTGATCTGTCGGCCCTCCCTCAAGATCGCCAGGCCGAACGGGAACAGCCATCGCATGGGTATCTTCCTTAGCCTCAAAGCTTCGGTCAAGGGCTTCATCAGCCGTCTTTTGGCCAGGGTGCTGGCAGCTAGATCCTGGAAGACCAGTATCTTGCTATCCTCAAATGCCAAGTCGGGAATCACTCGTGCAGCCGAGAGAATGGCAGACGTGTCCAAAAAATTGAGCAGACCGCATATAACATCTCTGGGAGGTTCGTCTCGAGATGGCTTAGGTCGTAATGCCCGATGGGCCCTCTCAATAATGACCTGCGCCGCTTTTTCCTGTCCCAGAATGGTCGAGAAAATGATCCTCACTGTTGGCAAAATCTCCTCTGTGGATACCGTCTCTGGGATGCCTCTCAACCTGACATTTTTCCGCCTGCTGCGGTTCTCCTGATCCTCCAACTGTAGGTAAGTATGATTTAGATGGGAGACATGTGAGGCTACTGCACCTTGCACGGCCTCCACTTGTTGAATAATGGCGGATTGAGTGTCCTCCAGTACTGCCACTCTTTGCCCCACATGCTGTATGTCCGCTTTAATGGAAGACAGTTCCTTTAATACTGGGGACATCGCGCTAGCCAATGCTTTTTTCAGGAAAGCTCTAGTAATAGGTAATGGATCTGACCCACCTCCAGTATCAGAGTGCGTACAGGAGCTCTCTTCATCAGAATCATCGTCGCGGCGTGTTTCCGGCGGGAGTGATTTCTCCGGCGCCATCTTGCTTTTCCCGGCCGGGGAGAGATGCTTTTTATGGAGGAATTTCTCCATCTCCGACTGCGTTTTACCGGTTTTCGGAGTCCCCCGGGAGTCACACGATTTGTCCCGGCTTGTACGAACCATTATCTTGTAATTAAAAGCCCTCCAACCGTGGAAGTCTGCGTCTCAGTGAGGAGCGCCGGGATCAAGCGACCATCTCACAGTGCGGTTAGCTCCGCCCCCCCTGATTGTTTTTTGTCAATAGACTTATAAAACCGTAATTTATCACTTTGTTTAAACTAAATTGAAAAACTATTGTTGGATTGCGATCTAAACGCCTATATGTGTCTGTATCTGACAATAGCTCTAGATCCTGGGTCCTGTACATATATTTATTCATCACTGTTATGCTACCTCCCTTATCTGACATTTTGATAATTATGTCCTTGTTGTCACGTAGGGACTTTATTGCAGAGTTATGTTTAATGGAAAGGTTCCAATTTTTCTTTCGTTGTCTTGAAATATCAGACAGGTGCTGTAGGTCTCTTTCAATAGCAAGCTGGAATCTGTCCACTCATTCAGTTTTCGATGCAATAGGATAGAAATTCGGGTTTGAGGTGACAAAACTAGTAGATGTGTTAGTAATTTGACTGCGTTCCTCCGAGCTTAGATTTCCAAGACACATTAGGATCCTTTGTTCTTGAAATGATAAGGATCTGTGGTCATAAATAGTCCCATTAGGTTCTCTCTGACTGGTATCCTCTTGGTTGTCATCTGTGGATTTGGAGTGGAAGAAATGTCTTTTTACTGTAAGATTGCGAATTAATTTGTTGACATCTAGTAACGTGTCAAATGTGTCTAAATTTTGACTGGGGGCAAAATTTAAGCCTAAGGATAGTACCTCGACCTGCGCTGGGGTATGGTTGTACGAAGAAAGATTGATCACATTGATGCTTGATGTTAATTCCTGCGATTTCGTAGGCGACGAACTTGTTCTGCATCCATTTGATTTGTGTTTCCTGCCGCCTCTCCCCTCCCGTTTTTTGACATGTTTCGATTGCTGTCAGATCTAAATCCTTGGGGTGGCAGATAGTACCTTGATATATAGAAGCTTCAGGCTTGTCACCGACAGTTGAAGGCAGACTGGCAGTGGGCAGCTGAATGGAAGCTGAAAGCAGATGGCTGGACACATGTTGATAGTGGATGAATGGACACAGGCAGGTAGTGGATAGCCAGACAAAGGCAGGTAGCGGTTAGCTGAACAGGCAGGTAGTGCGTAGCTGAACACAGGCAGGTATCAGGTTGCTGGACACTGGCTGATAACAGACAGGTAGACACAGGCAGGTAGTGGATAGCAGGACACTGGCTAATAAAGGTAGCTGGATACAGGCTGGTAACACATAACTTGGTATTGGCTGATAACAGATAAAAATAGCGGACTTTGCAAACAAGAACCTTTGCACGACACAAATAGCTTGTTCCAATGTTGTTCAGGCACAGGTGGATTATGGAAGTGCCTTAAATAGTCCTGGGGCAACAGGGAACTGGTATGGGATTTTTTAATTGCACACACTGGCCCTTTAAGAGGCAGCCAGAGTGCACGAGCACAAGGACATATGGCCACAAGGCAGGCGAACACATCAGATGCAGGGGACCAGCAGGGAAGGTACAAGACCCGGCGGCAGGGACCAATGGCAGGAGTGGAACCCGCCACCAGCAAAAGATGACCTCATTACCATTGTGACATCATCGACTAAGTAGTACCTGCACTACGGGAGAGGAGCTATCTCATCTGGGGCCTCGCCATGCTATCCTCCAGGTCTCCCCAAACGGAATGACACATGGGATACAATAACGGAATAACATCCCTTTAAGGCCTTAGCGCCCTATGATGTAAAGTTACGTCATGGGTGGGAAGTGGTTAGAGGGAATTTCCATACAATTACAGCATCATAGTTTCAAGTGAATAGTAGTCACTACAAAATGTCGTGGGACCAATAAGAGCAGTCCCGGCCACTTCTGTGATTGGTCAGTCAATGCTGAATAACCAATCACAGCGTTACAAGTGAAAAATGTGAGGCATTTCCTTGTAGACTGCTCTCGAACCGTCACAGGGGAGTCAGAGAAAAGGTTAGAAAAGAAGCTTGTGTCAACAAGAGCACTTTCTGTAAACAAATATACTTTATTAGGTGTGATCAGCCACAATATCACCCCATAACTTATTTTACACCCTTATCACTCTCATTATCCCTTTCTGTTCATCTCCATCATCTTTGCAATCACCTTCACGCTATCAGCCCCTCATCCTACTGTGCTTACCTCGGTGATCCCTTCACGCCATCACCCTAATCTTTACCCTGTGATCATCTTCTTGTGATATTTAGTACAATTTGCTTGCCAGTAATTTCTTAGTACATTTTGTATGCCAGCCATTATTTTTTACAGAAATTGTATGGAAGTAATATATAAGTATAATATGTACGCCAGTAATTTTTAAATACAGAATTTGTACGCCAGTACTTAATTGTACAATTTGTATGCCAATAATTTTTTAGTACAGATTTTTTACACCAGTCATTTTTTTAATACAATTTGTACTCGAGTTGGTAATATGGTCCGAAGACAATTTTCTGACAATGAGGCATATGCCTTTCTTGTTTTTGACGCTGAGTTAGCTAGAGAGGATGACACACCTTTTCTCCTGTCATTCTTTTTGTCTATTAGCAACTCTGAAGAACCCCCGAGAAGGAGTCTCAGTAATGCCACTGAAGTGTCCTCTGATCCCATGTGGATAAACCATGACAATTTTGTACCCCAGATCCCTGAGTTCCCAGTAAACTCTCAGTAGGACTTTTTTAAGTTATTTTTTTTCGGACCCTATAATTGATGTAATGGTGGCCCAAACTAATTTGTATTCCCAACAATTTATAGCCCAGTACAATTTATGCTTAATGGCACATTAGCTGCAGTGTACCCCCGTAGATGCAGCAGAAATTATGAAATTTTGCGGCCTCGCATTGAACATGGGGCATCCCAATGTACCGCATGACCATGTGCAGGACATGCTTAGAAGTAATCCTGAGTTTCCTACATCATAGTAAAAATGCGCAGTGCCACTACAAGATGACAGCATTGTGAGGCACCCAAATGGTAAATTATTAAAATTAATTTCATTGACCACCAAGCACTAGAGGAAACTTCAGAGAAATTACCCCATTTCGGCATGTAGCTCTGTGGACATACTGTATGAATTATGTGTGGAGTAGAGAGGAAAAAATAATAAGGGGGTTCTTATAAATAAAACCATTTAAATTCAACAGACATATAATATGTTTTCAAACCATCCTTTATGCACAGGCAAGGTTGTGTGGGGCAGGTTTCACAATGGTAAATGGTAACCTTTCTTTTCCCCCTTTTGTAACAAACTTTGCACCTTTTTTGGCTCCTGCCCTTCTTACCAGTGGAGGGGACTTTGCTTAGAAAGTGCTGCCCTAGTACAACGCATGTGGCCTCGCTTCCAGGGCCCCCACCTTGCTGGTGGTCAAATATTAGGGCCTTGATCACCACCTCTTCAGGAAAGGGGGGCTTTCTGGTGGGTCAATTATGGTGTCCTTGACTTCGTAAATCCTTAACCTGTGGGTGTACGATGATGTACAGCTTCTGCACCCTTTTGCCGATACTGGAAGAATTTAAACCTCCCTTAAAATGTTCCAGGGACTCATCAAAAAAATTTTACTTCTCAGGGGTGTAAGCCTGGGCAAACTTGGCACTGAGATGATCTATGAGGGGCCTAATTTTAAACAAGTGGAATAAAATGAGGTTTTTAAAGAGGATTCAAATCTGGTTTTAGACACGAATGGGAGAGATGTGAAAGAATTAATCAACAGGCTTAAAGAACTGCTTAAAAAAGAACTAGGATTTGGTGGAATAAAGCCTTTTTAGAAAAATACCTACTGAAAGGACTAAAACCTAGGGGACTTAGAGTACAAGTCTTCCCATATTTTCAAATTGATGACGAGACCTTTAAAACGAAATGGGAGGGGTTTGCAAGTGAGTGCTCAAGAGGCTTTATGCATCTTCTGTCTCAAGCTAATCAAGTGACCTTAATCGAAATTGAAAGTGAAATCGAGGAATTACAGATTAAAATTAAAAGAGACCTTTCAAGTGAGGCACTTGAAAAATTGAATGAGGACATAATATAGAATTTCTGAAATGGGAACAAGAGACTTGTTCCACCAAATCTTCCAAATTCCAAAGGGATAATAATGACCTACCACAAGGCCGAGTACATAGATGACGTAATGCACGGTCAAGATCTATATCTCGGTAAAAATCTGTCTCAACCCTAATCTAATGCTTCTAACACTTGAAGGCTAAACGAACTGATGAGGCAGATAATGCACAAGAACCCTCCTATCCTCGTTGAAACAGAGAACGTCAGGAAGCGAAACACAAAAATGCCTCATCTTACCAACAGGGGAAGAAAACCCAAGAATAATTTAGAGGTAATAAATTTGTCTTTGCACACCCTCTCTGATGCACAATGTGATTGTTGAAATAAGGGGCTCACATTTTCTCCTAGTAATCCTTTTAATTTCTTTGCAGCAATGAAGGATTTATATTTATTCTCCCGTAAATTAATTTTGAGAAGGTTACATAGTAGGGGAGGAGTAGACTTGGGACTAAACAGCAAGATGGAAAAATAAGCCTTAACCCCTTCCCACTTTGGCCACTTTTGACCTTCCTGACAGAGCCTCATTTTTCAAATCTGGCATGTTTGACTTTATGTGGTAATAACGTCGGAATGCTTTTACCTAGCCAAGCGATTCTGAGATTGTTTTCTCGTGACATTTATGTCACTGGCAAAATTTGCTCGATATTTTCAGTATTTAATTGTGAAATACACCAAAATTTAGCGAAAAATTGCAAATATTTGAATTTTTCTCAATTTAAATGTATCTGCTTGTAAGACAGTCAGTTATAACACACACACAATTGTTGCTAATTAACATCCCCCATATGTCTATTTTAGATTGGCATCATTTTTTGAACATCCTTTTATTTTTCTAGGATGTTACAAGGCTTAGAACTTTAGAAGCAATTTCTCACATTTTCAAGAAATTTTCAAAAGGCTATTTTTACAGGGGCCAGTTCAGGTGTGAAGTGGTTTTGAGGGGCCTACACAATACAAACCCCCTCAAGTCACCCCATTTTAAAAACTTCACCCCTCAAAGTATTCAAAACAGCATTTAGAAAGTTTATCAACCATTTAGACATTTCACAAGAATTAAAGCAAAGTAGAGGTGAAATTTATAAATTTCATTTTTTTTTTCAGAAATTCATTTTTAATCAATTTTTTTTGAAACACAGAAGGTTTTATCAGATAAATGCAACTCAATATTTATTGCACAGATTCTGCCGTTTTAGGAAATATCCCACATGTGACCCTAGTGTGCTTATGGACTGAAGCACAGGCCTCAGAAACAAAGGAGCAACCTAGTGGATTTTTGGGCCTCCTTTTTATTAGAAAATATTTTAGGCACCATGTCAAGTTTGCAGGGCTCTTTACAGTGGAAACCCCCACAGGTGGCACTATTTTGGAAACTACACCCCTTGAGGAAATTATCTAGGGGTATAGCGAGCATTTTGACCCCACAGGTTTTTTGCAGAAATCTTTGGAATTAGGACGTGAAAATTAAAATCTAAATTTTTTCAAAGAAAACGTAGGTTTAGCTTATTTTTTTCTAATTTCCACGAGGACTAAAGGAGAAAATGCGCCACAAAATTTGTAAAGCAATTTCTCCTGAGTAAAACAATATCCCACATGTGGCCATAAACGGCTGTTTGGACACACGGCAGGGCTTAGAAGAGAAAGAGCGCCATTTGGAGCTCAAATTTGACAGGGATGGTTTTGGGAGGTCATGTCACATGTGCAAAGAACCTGAGAAGCCAAAATAGAGCAAATCTTACAAAAGTGACCACATTTTGGAAACTACACCCCTTGAGGAAATTATCTAGGGGTATAGCGAGCATTTTGACCCCACAGATGTTTTACAGAAATTATTGGAATTAGGCTGTGAACTTGAAAATCTAAATTTTTTCAAAGAAAATGAAGGTTTAGCTTATTTTTTCTCATTTCCACGAGGACTAAAGGTGAAAAAGCCCCACAACATTTGTAAAGCAATTTCTCCCAAGTAAAACAGTACCCCACATGTGGTCATAAACTACTGTTTGGACACACGACAGGGCTCAGAAGCGCCATTTGACTTTTGGAACTTGGATTTAGCTTGATATGTGTGTGGACGCAATGTTGCTTTTGGTATAATAAAGGGGTTAATGAAGCATGAAATTACTAATTTATGGATGTATGGTACTCTTTGAAGCAATCCTTGATACACAGGCCTGGTTTTTCGGGGCAGGTTTCACAGTGGTAAATAGTGTATTTTCTTATTCCCCTTTTGGAACACACTCTGCACCTTTTTTGTGTCCTTCCCTTCTTTGCAATTTGGGGCACTTCATTGGGGAAATGTTGCCCTGTTACAATACGTGGACCATCGCTACCAGCAGATGTGCTTGTGCCCTCCCCTGCCTGGTTCCCAAATAAAAGTGCCTTGATCATCACCTCTTGAAAGTTAAGGAAAGTCCCTGTCCGGCCTGTACATCGGGATAGTACGTAAGCGTTATACAATGCCATCTGTATAATCTGCACGGCCAGCTTTTTGTACGATGTCTTTGTTTTCCGTAGGGCACTATAAGGCTTCAGTACTTGATCAGAGAGATCAACCTCACCCATGTACTTATTGTAGCCCAGGATGCAATTTGGCTTCTGGGTCACTGTGGTGGTACCTCGTTCAGGGACAGGGGTGCTGCCGCAGCCATAAATTGTGGTCAATATAAGGACATCCCTCTTGTCCTTACATTTGACGTACGGAATGTTCTCGCTGCATAGTTCCCTGCTCTCACCCCTTCTGAGGCTTTGGCTAAGCAGTGTTTTAGGGAGGCCTCTCTGATTTTTGCGCACAGTGCCACATGCTACAGTACTTCTGGCACAAAGGCACCTAAATAGTGGGATGCTGGTATAGAAGTTATCCACGTAAAGGTGATAACCCTGGTCCAGCAATGGGTGTATTAAATCCCACACTATTTTCCCACTAACCCCCAGGACGGGGGGGGGGGCATTCTTGGGGTTTGATAATAGAGTCTTTCCCTTCGTACACCCTAAACCTGTGTGTATACCTTGATGTACTCTCACACAGTTTGTACAATTTAATTCCATACCTTGCCCTCTTATTGGGCAGGTATTGGCGGAATTTAAGCCTTCCCTTAAAATTAACATGGACTCGTCTATGGAAATATATTTATCGGGGTGTACACTTGTGAAAATTTGGTGCAGAAATGATCAATGAGTGGCCTGATTTTAAATAGACGGTCAAATGTGGGGTCGTCCTGGGGCGGGCACTGTACATTATCATTATAATGCAAGAATTTTAAAATCGCTTCAAAGCGAGTCCGGGACATGGCCATGCTGTAAATTGGGGTGTTGTACAAAATATCCGCACTCCAGTATTGCCTAACCTCTTGCTTCCTCACTAGTCCCATATGCAGCACAAGGCCCCAAAATGTCATCATCTCCGCTGCATCTACTGGGGTCCACCTAACAAATGATGAAGTGGGGTTTTGGGTTAAAAATTGTTGGGCGTACAGATTTGTCTGGGCCACCATTATGTTAATAAACTCCTCAGAGAAAAAAACCTTGAAAAAGTCAATTTCTGTGAGGCCTTCAGTCTCAAACTGAATTCCTGAGCTGCCTATAAAATCAGGAATTTGAGGCTCATGCTTTTCGGGGAGTGGAGTTCACACGGGATCAATCATTGGAGTTGCCTCAGCTGATCTCCTGGATCACCTTTGGGGGGGTTCCTCATCACTGGAGGAGGAGGAAGAGGAGGAAACTAAAAGGAGTGGGGCATATTATTCGTCGCCATCGCTGGCTGAATCAGTGTCAGAGGCAATGATGGCGTATGCCTCCTCGACTGAATACATCCTTCTGGACGATTGAGACATTTTGATTTATTACAGGGGGTTGTGTGGTGTTTTTACACGTGTAATCAACTTTTATTTTTACACAGGGGTGTGTGTGTGTGTAGTGTTTTTACACGTGTATAGTGAACAGAAATTGGAAGATAAGAATTATTTATTTTTTTTAAAAAAGAGAAGAGAAGAGAAAAAAAAGAATTTACTGTACGATCGTCAGTTAGAAAAAAACAACTGAACATCCGTCAGTAATGTTCTGACGCTATCTATTACTAAAAAAAAACTGTAGTCTAACTAACGTGCTACAGTAAAACTAGGCTCTAAAAATTTACTGGGCGAACGTCAGTAAAAAAACAACTGAACGTCCGTCAGTAACTGACGCTATCTATTACTAAAAAAACTGTAGTCTAACTGAACTACGGTAAATTTCTACTAAGACTGCAGAAAAAAGTTGCTAGATATATCTATCTAGATCTAAAACTAAATGAACATTTCTAACGCTGGCGTATGCTGCCCTAACTCCCTACCTACTAGCTATACCTAACTACTATTATATTTAAATTTTATAGTGTATTAGAAAAAAAAAACCTGCACCAGAAAATATGCTGATCAGTGATGTGCGTCACTGATCAGCACGCAGCGCAGGACGCACACTATGGAAAGGTGCGGGTGAAAAAAAGACCTAAAAAAACCTGCATCAACAAATTACAACAGATGCTGATAACTAATCAGTAGTCTGTGGCCGCAGGGTGCACACAGGTAGATGGTGCAAATTTATAATTGGAAAAAAATGACAAAAATAAAAAATTCCTGGACCAAAAGTTGAGCACAAATGCCGATCAGTGATGGCGGTCACTGATCAGCGCTCAGCGGTCGCTGGACACACACAGGTAATTGGTATGGGTGAAAAAAGGCACAAAGAAAGAACCTGCGGAAAAAAAAACCACGGATGCTGATCAGTGATGGCGGTCACTAACCAGCACTTCGTGGGCACATGACTCAGACAGGGAGGGGGTGGGGTGGGAAAGGGGGTGGTAGATTGGGACAGAGAGGGGGTGGATTGGGACAGGGACAAGGACAGGCCCAAGGACAGGGAAAAGGCCAAAAATAATCTGTCTGATCACAAAAAAAAAAAAAAGACTGCTGGTGATCAGACAGAAGTAGCAAGATAGGACACTTCTTTTATACAGTAGTGCAGATCACACTACAAATCCCAGCAAAGCCACAGCAGACAGTCTCTCAACCGCTCTGCACGCTGCCTCAAATTGGAATGGCGGCGTGGAGAGCGGTCTCGATGTTCAAAACACCCCCCGGTGCTCTGATTGGTCGGTCATTACAGATGGGTGTTGTCTTAGACAGCATCAATCACCACTGTCTATCTGTGCCCTGTGACTCCAGGGCACAGTTTTAACAAAAATGCCTGCTATTGGCCGGTCAGAATTGACTGACCAATAGCAGCGATCGCCATGTGGGGGGCCGAAACGGCACTCTGGACGAGTAGTAGAGATGGCCTGCTGTCAGGGACAGCAGCCATATTTACTTTGTCACGGTGCAATTAGCACCGATGACTGTTTCCCGTTGCGCAGTACTTATACGGCGCTTTGCGGGAAGCACCTCCCGACAGCGCCGTATATATATGGCGGATGTCGGGAAGGGGTTAAAGGCTCTTGAGGATCTTCTACAGGAGCAAGTCTCCAGCAAACAAGGTAGGTTTCCTACGTCAGTTTTGCCTAGATCAACGCGTTTCCTTCCCACCCCTGTCTATATGCCCTCAGGTAGAGATCTTCATGAAATTGGTGGTGAATGATTATAAACAAATCTCCTCCAATAAACCACATGATAATCTTATCAGGGATCAACGTGAGGCCCTGAGAGCACTGCAGTCATATGATGTCGTAATCTACAAAGCTGCAGACAAGAGTCGGAACATCGTGATCTGGCCAATTGAGAAGTATGAAAAGGAGGCCTTTAGACAACTTAGGGACAAACATACATAGTAAATTGACTCATAACCCGATAGGTACTTTTTCAGTGGAATTGTTTAAGATACTCAATATAGCGCATGCGAAATATATAATTCCTAAAAATATTCTTAGTGGTCTAATGGTCCAGTACCCTAAGATCCCTACTCTCTATTTTCTTCTGAAAGTCCACAGAAATTTGCTAGACCCTCCGGGACGCCCCATAGTATCTGGCATTGGTGTGATCCAGTGTTTAGATTTATTGGGCATTACTTGAAACCACTGGTATAATGTTTGCCTTCCTTTGTAAAAGACACAACAGATGTGTTGACAAGGTTGGATGGAGTTTCTTTTTATCCAGATATGATCCTAGTCACGGCAGACGTGGAATCAATTTATATGAGTATGCAACATAAGGATTGAATCAATTTGGTTAGTTTTTCCTGGGGATGAGCAACTGGGACGGCCAAATTTGTGAACTTGTGTTAGATCTATTACAATATATTTTGTCTCACAAATTCTTTGTTTTCAAAGATTCATTCTATTTACAAAAACAGGGCACTGACATGGGGGCGGCGTATGCAAACCTGTTTCTCGGTTTTTGGGAGAGGCAGGTTTTTCATGGCAATGGCGCCCGCGCCGCTGACCATGAGCAGTGTTGGATGTGATATATTGATGATCTATTGATTATATGGAAGGGTACTGAGGTACAGTTGATGCAATTCATGCAACAATTAAATACCAATGATCTTAACATCCCATTAACCTATGTTTCCGATAGAGTTTGAATAGATTTTTTGGATGTTTCCATAGAGGTGGATAAGGAAAGATACTTACAGACCGATGTCATTAGGAAAAAGATGTCAGACAACTCCTTTCTGCATGCGACATCAGCACATAACCAACCCACAATCAGAGCCGTTCCAGTTGGTCAATTCCTCAGGATGAGGCGGATCTGCTCATCCGAGGTCAAATTGGAAAATCAGTCTAGGGATCTAGAGGAGAGGTTTTTGGAGCGGGGCTATAGCCATAGATGCATCAAATAGGGATATAGCAGGGTAAAGACCACAGAACAAAAATCGCTTCTTCATCCGTCATTTAACAACAAGAAAACAGGCGATAATACTATCAGATAGATTTCCACATTTAATTATCAGTGGAATCTAATGAGATCTATCCTGGAGCAACACTGGCCTATATTACAATTGGATCCCTCTCTTGCTAAAAATTTGACAGAAAGGCCACTAATGACAGCACGAAGGAGCATGAATCTTAAGGATATGTTGGTAAAAAGTCAATATATACCAGAAAAACCAAAATCCTTTCTCGTCAAGGGGCCCTACATGTGGTTGTTACCCATGTCGTGACTGCATGTCATGTGCAAATATAATTTGCGCAAACACTTTTGTATCTATGAATGATATACGTGAATTTAAGATCTGGCACTATATATCATGCAGTACAATCAATGTTATATATTATGCAACTTGTGGTTGTTCTAAAGTATACATAGTCAATTCTGCAATAGGATTAGAGAACATGTGTGTGACATAATTACTTCAAAGGAAATTGTGGATTTGACATTGTTAAAGACGATCCCCAAACATTTTAAACTGTATCATGCATGTGATCCAAAAACTTTTAAGGCATGGGGGATAGATATAATACACTGTGGCATTAGAGGCGGTGATGAAAATGGGAATGTAAATGGATCATCACTCTCGGCACAATGGCCTCTGTAGGTCTGAATGAGAAACTCAGTTTGGCATCATTTCTATAATTTCTCTACTGTTCCCTTTAATCATATTTTAAACTGTATGTTAGTAATCTTTGTTTGTTCAGTCTGCATTTTAGATTCCGTCTTTTTGACCTCCTAGTGTATGATGTCTAATGGTATTGTCTGTATGGACATAATTGATCTACAATCAACGATGATTATCTTTTTTTCTGGGACTATTTTTTGGCTTTAATTTCATATTTACATCAATATATAGATATGGTCATATTAAATATATGATTATAATAATTGTGTTTGGTTACAATTAATTTTGTTTCCCTCCTTCTGACCTCTCATCCTTTCATTTATTTTCTGTTTCTTTGCACTATATTTTGTGTTTTTGTAATTTGGTATCGTGCTTGTCTCAGTACCCTTATGGTTATGTATGCAGTATATATGTTTTGTTTATTTGTGGGCAGATTCTGCACTATACACTTTTGATATAGTTTATTTTTGATACTTATTGTAATAAATTTTACATAAATATATATTACACCAGTATTCTGATGTTTCACACTATGTAGTAACAATGTGTGTCTATCTACACATATATATATTTTATATCACATTATACGTCATATTATAAAATTATTTATTTATTTTGAGTAAGTGATTACATTTCACCTTCAACACTTTTCATAATTTCTTTCTTTTTTCTTGTGACTATAATTTTGGAAACGAGCAGATGTTGTCGGTTATACACATTATATAATTTTCCTCATTATATTTACTCTTTTTCTTTTCATGTGACTTTTCTAATCATATGAAGTATACATAATTTTCTGTATATTGACATGGAGTACCTCTGGCCGTGCGTTTGCTTTGCCATGCGATCTCTCAAGGTTTTTTTTGCCAGGCTGTCAATTGCACCTGTCTGCGCCTGCACGGTTTCCGGAGCTGCGCATGCACAGTGTTATCTTGGCGGCTTGGGATTCTGCTCTCGCAATATTTCGTATGGCACGCATGCACCTCCAATCAGGCATCTCATTGGTTCTTTAGACACCACCTGATTAATCTCGCACTGTATTTAAACTGATCTATGAACACTGCTTTAGTAACCCTTGATAAAGCTAACCACGTGAAATGCGCATTGGGGCATCTTCCGAGCATACATCACACATCATTAATATGGGTAAGCTACTCCATTTATAAGTGTTCTTTGAAGTGTGAGGGATTATTTTCCCTATATTACAGTGCACATAGGCGCTAATTTAAGCATGTTACTCAACATGATTTACATAGGTGCACGCAACACTCAGGGTATGTTCACACTCCCTATTTACGGACGTAATTCAGGCGTTTTACGCCTCGAATTACGCCTGAAAAGATGGCTGCTTTACGCCTACAAATATCTGCCCATTGCTTTCAATGGGTTTTACGGTGTTCTGTTCCCACGAGCCTTAATTTTACGCTTCGCTGTCGAAAGACGGCGCGTAAAAAGACGCCTGCATCAAAAAAGTGCATGTCACTTCTTGGGACATAATTGACGGTCCGTAATCCCATTGAAGTCAATGGGAGTCTTCCAAAATACTTTGCAGGCGCTTGGCACACATTTGGAGCATAATTTGAGGCGTTTACGGCTGAAAAAACGCTTAAAATTACTTCTGAAACTTGGGCAACATTCCCCCAAGGGGTGTTGCCAAAGCAGCCATTTTATAAGGCCAGTTTATGGTGCTTGCAAGGTGCTTTAAAAAGCCAAATTGAGGAGCTTAACCATGGCAGGCCGAGCGTACAGGAGGATACATATAGATGTGGATGCCCTTATCTCCGAGGTAAGGACCACATGAAAGCAATAATGTTGTTTGTTTTTGTGTAGGTTTGTTGCTAGTGCTAACGTTAAACTCTCTGTTTGAAAGTCGTGAATGTATATATGTCAAAATTGTCATCGTGGTTTAGTCTGTGTAAGCACATTTTGTGTAGAATGTTTTCTGCATATTTGTGTCACGTTTATCTTCACTGTATGTGATTATTTAAATAGTTTAATTGTGTTCGTTTGATGTGTGTTTTGAGCAGAGGAATGCATAAACACGACACAATCCATCCTTCGTTGCGTTTCCTTGCACGTACAACCCCAGCGGCCCACATTACGCACTTTAACACATTAACTAACCTTAGTAGGTTTAAAATGTCTTCCAGTGTTTCTGAGATTCTGATTTCAAAACAAAAGCTTTGCATGTTTGTGTTTGTGTTTTGTGCCAGTCCTAAAAAGAATCCCTTTGGGGAAAAAAATGGACTTTCCTTACGCTTGTTGGTGAATATTGATTTTGTGGCCGGTTTTTGTTTTTTCTGTGGTTTTAAGGTGCAGGCCCGCCCCAATCTTTGGGACAAACAGATACCCGGTTACAGAAACCGCGCGCAAAGACAGGACTCGTGAGAGCAAATTTGTGTGGCGCTGTACACGAAATTTGTAAATGGCGCACAAACAAGGAGCACAAACAAGGAGCAGGACGAAATGATGTTTTGGTACAGAGTTGATTTCACCACTTTTTCCCAGAAAAAAATCTTCAGAATAGATGGAAAAGTGTCCGGGACCGCTTCCAGAGACACCTGAAAAAGGCTGAGAGGAGTGGGTCCTCTCCCTCACAAGGGTCGCAATGTCCTTACCATCATCAGCTGCTGTTCCTCCTGCCCAGCAGGGCACTCCGCCAGTAAGTTTTTGGCCATTCATTTGTAAAGCACAAAATGTTGTTATGGTGTCAAGCAGCTCATTTGTAGGCATACCTTTACACGAATATGTATTGTTCTCATATATGTCCGGTTTATGAAACACAAAACATTTATGAATGTCAACTTTTACCACCTTAACACAACTGTTTGCCCTTTTCAGTTTTCTTCCTGATCGCGCCCTTGGAACTGTGTCTACCCAACATGAAATGTGTGTGTGTGTGTGTGTGTGTGTGTGTGTGTGTGTAATCATGTGATATTTGAGATAGCAAAAATGCTCATGTCACCCCCTAAATGCCATTCTCACGTGAACCTCGGCATTGACGTGATCCGAAGCACCAGGTGTTCCCCCTGTTTACATTGTACTACAACCCTGGCAGTCTCATGAAGGAGCAGAGGATTTCCTTTTTGGAAGCATTCAAACAAATAGTAATTTGGGCAATACATTAGTCATGCAAGTTGTCATGCTAGCAAACTAGCATTTGCTGGTCCACCTCCCCTAAGTGTGTGTTTTCGGAGAGCGTTTAATTATTGATTAAGTTCCATATGTTATGTTTGATTTTGATTTTGTGTTATGGTGGGTGTGCAAAAATGTAATTGCTGAAATAAACCTGTCAGTTGCGGTAAAGGATGACAGTGATCTCAGCTCGCAACGAACATCATATTCTCTTTGAACATTCTCAGATCCTCAGGAAATGTTGGAAGAAGTATGAAAGAGGGTCCTGCTGAACAAGAGGAACAGCAGCAGAGGGAGAGGGAATCCACTCCATCGACTTCTCAACAAGAACCTCTGGAATCGGAGGCCCACTCACCTGATCACGCCGGACCTTCATGGGTGTCCACAGCAGCGGATGGGGCAGAAGAAACCCCTGAGCCACCTGCTGGCGCCCCTTTGCCAGTGGCCACACCAACATGTCCACCACCCCCCACCTGGTCACCTTCCACCCAACAGCGATCTCGGAGAACCCTCCGGACAATGGACAGGCAACTCGAAGTCGAGACTAGTTTACAGCCTCTATATGGCCTCTGGCCTTAGGGAGCCAACTTCCAGAATGCCCCATAGCCCAAGATCTCTAAACGCCTCCACCCAGACTGAGACATCCAACCCCCCGCCCTCCCATTCCATTCCCTCTGCTGGATCCCAGTTTCTGGAAACAATGTACCCTTACCCACCCTCCCAATACACGACCACTGATTTTCGCCAAAGTTATCCTCCAAATTTTCCACCTACTTATCCCCCAACCTCAAATTATGACTCTCCTCCCCGTTTTACCCAAATGTAATCGGCAAGTGGTATATGTGGAGTTTGTGTCCATATGGCACATAGAATGGTAATTTATTTGTGAGAAAAAAAAAACCTTTGTTTCTTGACATTGTGATTGTGAGGGGAGTGGGGGGAAATTGTTGAAATTCAAATCTAGAAAATTATTTCATGCTCTACGCAGTAAAAATATTTTCCGTTCAAAAACATGTGAGATGTTTTTTAATTTAACAAAAAGAAGGGACCCAAGAAGAAACCTAACAAACTAACGTCCAAGGATCAATTGACACAACACATATATTTGGATGTCTGAACATATTTACTGCATTTGTGCTCAATTTTTACAAGAACATTTCCAAAATGTCATAACTTTGTAAGTAACATAAGACATGTAAAATAACAACAACTCATAGTGTATACAAAGGGGGGGGGGGAAGGATAAACACTTTTCATCGTGGCCAAAATGTTCAGCAAGACAAATTCAAAACGTTTTTGGCCTACTCCTGGATGGGCTGCTGAACACTGTGGTTGGAATCCTGCCGGGGCACTGCACCTTCGGGACTCATGAAGTAGTCCGTGAAGGCATCTCTCATCTGTACTCCATGGTTGGATGGTCTTCCTAACCGCCAGTTGATGTGGGGGTTAAAGAAAGCTGTCTGTGTCTCCACCTCCACGTGAGCTCGCTCGTGATCCCGAGCATAGTTGTGAAGAACACAGGCAGCATTAATGACCCCATCAACTGTGGACGCATCCAACTGAAGTGCACAGGTAAAGACCCTCCACTTACTCACCATGATCCCAAAGGTGCACTCCATGAAGCGTCGTGCCCGGCTCAGCCGCTCATTGAAGACTCTCTTCCGGGCAGCTAGTCTCCTCTGTGGGTATGGGCACAGCAGGTTGGGCATCAGTGGAAAAGCCTCATCCGATACCATCACGAAGGGGACTGGATGCGTGGTACCCAGAAGAGGTTGGGGAGGAAGAGGTAGAGTTACCTGATCTAGCAGGATTTGCTTTCCTAAATTAGATGTCAGCAGCGCCTGGGAGTCACCAGTGCTTCCATATGCGCCGACGTCAATAGCTACAAACTTGTACGAGGCATCAGCCACCGCCATCAGGACCACAGAAAAATACTTCTTGTAGTTGAAGTAATGTGATCCTGACCGCGGTGGCTGCTGCACACGTACGTGCTTACCGTCGACGGCGCCTATGCAATTTGGGAAATTGGCCACAGATTGAAAGCCTGCTGCCACCTGCAACCAAATCTCCCGAGTCGGACTGGGCATCGCAATGGGCTGCAAATACTGCCAGATCACCTGGCATGTGCACCTGACTATTCCGCTGATGGTTGATTTCCCAACCCGGAATTGCAGGTGCAGAGATGAATAACTCTCCCCTGTTGCAAGAAATCTGTAAAGAAAAGAAAAAGAAAATTAGTATCAACTAATTACAAGGAACAACAGCATAACTTTATCAATCATATTACAAAACCATACATGAGTTTTAATTAGATTCACATCCTCCATAAAGCCCAATGTTGAAAACAAGCCTTAAAATATATACTATCACACCGTAACGTGATCAGCAGCCTCTCCACAGGAGGAATGGCCGTCCGCATGGCGGTATCCTGCCTCCTAAGGTGAACGCCAATAATCACCTCCAGACTGTCAAAAGCCGGGATACTCATGCGACAGAATTGGTAGAATTTCTCAGGGTACCTGTAGAGACATACACATTAGAACACATACAGAGACACAAAACGTAACAAGATACAGAAAAAAGCTTGTCTAAAAATGGGACATTGAAAACCAAATACAATAACATACATGTGCAACGTAAATACATGAATGGTTACAAAATGAGCAATATGTAGGCACAATTTGAAAACAGAATATATATATATATATATATATATATATATATGTATATATATATATATATATATATATAAATAGATAGATAGATAGATAGATAGATAGATAGATAGATAGATAGATAGATAGATAGATAGATAGATAGATAGATAGATAGATAGATAGATAGACAAAC
The DNA here is from genome assembly GCF_050947455.1 of Rhinoderma darwinii. Taxonomy (NCBI): domain Eukaryota; kingdom Metazoa; phylum Chordata; class Amphibia; order Anura; family Rhinodermatidae; genus Rhinoderma; species Rhinoderma darwinii. The sequence goes on from NC_134688.1 coordinate 180,605,485, forward strand.
GCATGGGACATTTCTACATTATAGTTAAGGCAAAAGAAAGAGATTGGAGAATAACCACTGTTGTAAGCCAACAAATTAAACTTAATTTCTTACACATTTGTCTTTCTAATCAAAAACACTGTCTGATGCAACAATTGTAGGCTGATACAACACACTTTATCGTAGCAATTAAACCAATATGTGCATTAGCAAACATTATTTTGCAAAGATATATCATCAATGTACTTTGGTTTCAAAAAACCCAAAACAAACTCACAGTCTTAATTCTTGGTAAAGGTGCCCAATGTGTCCCCTTTCATTCCTGAGCACATTAATGGGGTGCACCCAATACTCCGGCGCCTTTCATGCTCCTGTGAAACATTAAGTGTGACCAAACGTCCATTATAATGTGCAAGAACAAGGCTTCTAAAAACATTCACAACATAATCCATTATTTTAAAAACCTACCTCACGAATTCGTCTCCGTCTAATCACATTGAGGACTATTTCCATCAATAGCACCATATGGCGGCGGCGAACTCTAATTCGACTTTCTCCTACTTGTTCTCAAAACAGCTCCGTATTTTACGGACGTAATTGGTTAAGCGTGTGAACATACCCTCATAGTACCACTTCATCTTCTTTATAAACTTAGGGTATGTTCACACGCTTAACCAATTATGTCCGTAAAATACGGAGCTGTTTTGAGAAAATCAGCCTCTGAATTTGAGTTTTTTTTGGAAGCGTAATTGCGAGCGTTTTTCGTGTCAAGGCGTATTTTGGGGCGTTATTGCACGCGTAAACGAGGCATTTATGGGAGGCATTTTTGAGACATATTTTGAGGTGTTTTTTCAGGCGTATTCCAGGCGTATCAAAAACAAGCCCATTAGGGGCTGTACTTCAATTCCAGGCCTATAAAAACTCATTACAAAAACAGCAACTTCCCTTTTTTGCCTAAGCAGTGGTTGGTGAGTGTTTTCGTTTGCCAAAATGAGTTCACCGACCTTAGAAGTCCCATCCCAGCAGGAGCAGCAGGGAGAACAAGTAGGAGAAAGTCGCATTATAGTTCGCCACCGCCATATGGTGGTATTGATAGAAATAGTCCTCAATGTGATTCGACGGAGAAGAATTTGTGAGGTAGGTTTTTAAAATAATGGATTATGTTGTGAATGTTTTTAGAAGCCTTGTTCTTGCACATTATAATGGACATTTGGTCACACTTGATGTTTCACAGGAGCATGAAAGGCGCCGGAGGTATTGGGTGCACCACATTAATGTGCTCGGGAATGAAAGGGGACACATTGGGCACCTTTACCAAGAATTAAGACGGTGAGTTTGTTTTGGGTTGTTTGAAACCAAAGCACATTGATGATATATCTTTGCAAAATAATGTTTGCTAATGCACATATTGGTTTAATTGCTACGGTAAAGTGCATATTTATTTATATTTAGTGGTTTAGGTGGCATTAATGTCGCAGTGTGCTGTCGCCATTCTTTTTCTGCTGTATATTTGCAGTCACAGGTGTTCCTGCACCTGCATACACATTTTATTTCATTTAGTTGGAATGTGCTGTTCACATTTTTGTTGTTTATGTGATCCATATATGTGGGGTTAGTGACTGCCTCCATTTTTGTTCTTGCACTGCTCCCATTCTGCCCTGGGTGATTTTAATCAGTTCAATGCTGGATCCTACCATCCCCAGGTATATATGTAGGCTTAGTCCCAGTTCTGGGTGTATGTGCAGCGTAGGTTCCCACCTTACAGAGGTCGCCTTGTCGTGGCAGGTGGGCAAACACTTTTTGATCAAAATGTGCACTAAGAACCTCCCTATTATAAGTAGATTTAGCTTTAGTGCATATTTATTTATATTTAGTGGTTTAGGTGGCATTAGTGTCGCAGTGTGCTGTCGCCATTCTTTTCTTTTTCTGCTATATATATATATATATATATATTATATATATATATATTTATTCTGTTTTCAACTTGTGCCTACATATTTCTCATGTTGTAACCATTCATGTTGCACATGCTATGTTATTGTATTTAGTTTTTAATGTCCCTTTTTTTAGACAAGCTTATTTCTGTATCTTGTTACGTTTTGTGTCACTGTATGTGTTCTAATGTGTATGTCTCTACAGGTACCCTGAGAAATTCTACCAATTCTGTCGCATGAGTATCCCGGCTTTTGACAGTCTGGAGGTGAATATTGGCGTTCACCTTAGGAGGCAGGATACCGCTATGCGGACAGCCATTCCTCCTGTGGAGAGGCTGCTGATCATGTTGCGGTGTGTTTGTATATATTTTAAGGCTTGTTTTCAACATTGGGCTGTATGGAGGATTTGAATCTAATTAAAACTCATGTATGGTTTTGTAATATGATTGATAAAGTTATTCTGTTGTTCCTTGTAATTAGTTGATACTAATTTTTTTTTTCTTTTCTTTACAGATTTCTTGCAACAGGGGAGAGTTATTCATCCCTGCACCTGCAATTCCGGGTTGGGAAATCAACCATCAGCGGAATGGTCAGGTGCACATGCCAGATGATCTGACAGTATTTGCAGCCCATTGCGATGCCCAGTCCGACTCGGGAGATTTGGTTGCAGGTGGCAGCAGGCTTTCAATCTGTGGCCAATTTCCCAAATTGCATAGGCGCCGTCGACGGTAAGCATGTACGTGTGCAGCAGCCACTGCAGTCAGGATCACATTACTTCAACTACAAGAAGTATTTTTCTGTGATCCTGATGGCGGTGGCTGATGCCCCGTACAAGTTTGTAGCTATTGACGTCGGCGCATTTGGAAGCACTGGTGACTCCCGGGCGCTACTGACATCTAATTTAGGAAAGCAAATCCTGCTAGATCAGGTAACTCTACCTCCTCCCCAACCTCTTCTGGGTACCACGCATCAAGTCCCCTTTGTGATGGTATCGGATGAGGCTTTTCCACTGATGCCAAACCTGCTGCGCCCATACCCACGGAGGAGACTAGATGCCTGGAGAAGAGTCTTCAATGAGAGGCTGAGCCGGGCATGGCGCTTCGTGGAGTGCACCTTTGGGATCATGGTGAGTAAGTGGAGGGTCTTTACCTTTGAACTCCACAGTTGATGGGGTCATTAAAGCTGCCTGTGTTCTGGGATCACGAGCGAGCTGACTTGGAGGTGGAGACACAGAAAGCTTTCCGTAACCTCCACATCAACTGGCGGTTAGGAAGACCATCCAACCGTGGAGTAAAGGTGAGAGATGCCTTCACGGACTACTTCATGAGTCCCTAAGGTGCAGTGCCCGGCAGGATTCCAACCACAGTGTTCAGCAGCCCATCCAGGAGTAGGCCAAAAACGTTTTGAATTTGTTTTGCCGAAGATTTTGGCCATGATGAAAAGTGTTTATCCTTCCCCCCCTTTGTATATACTAGGGGCTGTTGTTATTTTTCATGTCTTATGTTACTTACAAAGTTATGACATTTTGGAAGTGTTCTTGTAAAAATTGAGCACAAATGCAGTAAATATGTTCAGACATCCAAATATATGTGTTGTGTCAATTGATCCTTGGACGTTAGTTTGTTAGGTTTTTCTTGGGTCCCTTCTTGTTGTTAAATTAAAAAACCTCTCACATGTTTTTGAATGGAAAATATTTTTACTGCTTAGAGCATGAAATAATTTTCTAGTTTTTAATTTCAACAATTTCCCCCCACTCCCCTCACAATCACAATGTCAAGAAACAAAGTTGTTGTTTTTTTCCCAAATAAATTAACATTCTATGTGCCATATGGACACAAATGGCACAAATACCACTTGCCGATTACATTTGGGTAAAACGGGGAGGAGAGTCATAATTTGAGGGTGGGGGATAAGTTGGTTGAAAATTGAAAGGATAACTTTGGCCTAAACCAGTGGTCGTGTATTGGGAGGGTGGGTAAGGGTACATTGTTTCCAGAAACTGGGATCCAGCAGAGGGAATGGAATGGGAGGGCGGGGGGGTTGGGTGTCTTGGTCTGGGTGGAGGCGTTTAGAGATCTTGGGCTATGGGGCATTCTGGAAGTTGCCTCCCTAAGGCCAGTAGCCGTACGGAGGATGTAAACTAGTTCTTTGAGGGGGCAGGGGGACAGCGATCTCGAAGGCTGCCACCACGGCGTGAACATAACTGATTAAAGTCTACTCAACATGGGGTTGCATCCGGTGGCAGCGAGATGAAAATGCATACCCAAAATAATCAAATTCATCATCGTCGTGGACCCTGCGGATAAAGGACATGGTGTCTGTCTCGACTTCGAGTTGCCTGTCCATTGTCCGGAGGGTTCTCCGAGATCGCTGTTGGGTGGAAGGTGACCAGGTGGGGGGTGGTGGACATGTTGGTGTGGCCACTGGCAAAGGGGCGCCAGCAGGTGGCTCAGGGGTTCCTTCTGCCCCATCCGCTGCTGTGGACACCCATCAAGGTCCGGCGTGATCAGGTGAGTGGGCCTCCGCTTCCAGAGGTTCTTGTTGAGAGGTCGATGGAGTGGGTTCCCTTCTTCCAACATTTCCTGAGGATCTGAGAATGTTCAAAGAGAATATGATGTTCGTTCATGTCAATGCTGAGGTTCGCGTGAGAATGGCCTTTAGGGGGTGACATGAGCATTTTTGCTATCTCAAATATCACATGATTACACACACACACACACTCACACCCCCACACACACACACACATTGCATGTTGGGTAGACACAGTTCCAAGGGCGCGATCTGGAAGAAAACAGAAAAGGGCAAACAGTTGTGTTAAGGTGGTAAAAGTTGACATTCATAAATGTTTTGTGTTTCATAAACTTGACATATATGAGAACAATACATATTCGTGTAAAGGTATGCCTACAAATGAGATGCTTGACACCATAATAACATTTTATGCTTTACAAATGAATGGCCAAAAACTTACTGGCGGAGTACCCTGTTGGGCAGGAGGAACAGCAGCTGCTGATGGTAAGGACATTGCGACCCTTGTGAGGGAGAGGACCCACTCCTGTCAGCCTTTTTCAGGTGTCTCTGGAAGCGGTCCCGAACACTTTTCCATCTATTCTGAAGGTCTTTTTCTGGGAAAAAGTGGTAAAATCAACTCTGTACCAAAACATCATCTTCCCTTTCAGGAAGTGTTACTTCATTTGGGGGTTTGGTTTGAAAGTCAAATGTTGCAGAAACAAAACACTGCTAAGATGCGGGTATATGCATTCCAATTTACAGAGGCGTTCCAGACTGTCATGACGAAAGCATTGTTTTGCAGATACACACCATTTGCCTTTCAAAGGAATAAACATCATCATTATAATAACCCGCCCTGCTCTTTGTTTGTGCGCCTCACACAGTCCGGGTACAGCGCCACACAAATTTGCTCCCACGAGTCCTGTCTTTGCCCGCGGCTGCTGTAACTGTGCATCTGCACCTTAAAACCACAGAAAAAACAAAAACCGGCCACAAAATCAACATTCACCAACAAGCGTAAGGAAAGTGCATTTTTTTCCAAAAGGGTTCTTTTTTTAGGACTGTCACAAAACACAAACACAAACATGCAAAGCTTTTGTTTTGAAATCAGAACCCCAGAAACACTGGAAGACATTTTAAGCCTACTAAGGTTAGTTAATCTGATAAAGTGCATAATGTGGACCGCTGGGGTTGTACGTGCAAGGAAACACAACAAAGGATGGATTGTGTCGTGTTTACGCATTCCTCTGCTCAAAACACACATCAAATTACGCAATTAAACTATTTAAATAATCACATACAGTGAACATTTGGGACAAACCTTAACGCACCATAAACGTGACACAAATATGCAGAGAACATTCTACACAAAATGTGCCTACACAGACGAAACCACGATGCCAATTTTGACATATATACATTCATGACTTTCAAACAGAGAGTTTAACGTTAATAACTGGTACACAAACGCCGTGAGGTCTGAGTGTGCACAATGGCATCTGGAGATATTGCAAAAAAAAATGCATGTTTCCTAAGCGTTGCTAACATTACATACATTGCATTGGGTAAGCTAGATTTGGGTGACGTATAGGAATACAAGCACATTTAAGGAACACATTACATTAAACTAAGAACAGTGGCTAGACACATGTTTGCACTTGCATAGTGTCTGCAGGGTGAAAATATAAGTTTTAGCACAAATAACAAACATACACAAAAACAAACAACATTATTGCTTTCATGTGGTCCTTACCTCGGAGATAAGGGCATCCGCATCTATATGCATCCTCCTGTACGCTCGGCCTGCCATGGTGAAGCTCCTCAATTTGTTTTTTGCAAGCACCATAAACTGGCCTTAAAAAATGTCTGCTTCCGCAACACCCCTTGGGGGAGTGTTGCCCAAGTTTCAGGCGTAATTTGAAGCATTTTTTCAGGCGTAAACGCCTCATATTACACTCCAAATGTGTGCTAAACGCCTGCAAAGTGTTTTGGAAGACTCCCATTGACTTCAATGGGATTACGAACCGTCAATTACGTCCCAAGAAGTGACATGTAGTTCTTTGAAGCGGGCGTCTTTTTATGCGCCGTCTTTCGACAGCGAAGCGTAAAATTAAGGCTCGTGGGAACAGAACACCGTAAAACCCATTGAAAGCAATGGGCAGATGTTTGTAGGCGAAATGCAGTCGTCTTTTCAGGCGTAATTCGAGGCGTAAAACGAATTACTCTGTATGCACAGTCTCTCCTCTTTTTGGTAACGATCTGCCATATATAAATCTTGTATGGCCAGGCACCATATATATGTTTTGAGATAAAATAGTATAATTACAGCTAACCCTTATATGATGCACTAGCCTCTTATATGTGAGATTCTGTTGCTTTTTTCCCCATGTATTATTGTACTGTATGCAGCCCATTTACAGTTATTGATTCAAATTTTGTTTGTGATGTCCCTCTTGCAATATTTTAATAAGTGTTGGTATTTAAAGAGGCTCTGTCACCAGATTTTGCAACCCCTATCTGCTATTGCAGCAGATAGGCGCTGCAATGTAGATTACAGTAACGTTTTTATTTTTAAAAAACGAGCATTTTTGGCCAAGTTATGGCCATTTTTGTATTTATGCAAATGAGGCTTGCAGAAGTTCAACTGGGCGTGTTGAAAAGTAAAAGTACAACTGGGCGTGTATTATGTGCGTACATCGGGGCGTGTTTACTACTTTTACTAGCTGGGCGTTCTGATGAGAAGTATCATCCACTTCTCTTCAGAACGCCCAGCTTCTGGCAGTGCAGATCTGTGACGTCACTCAAAGGTCCTGCATCGTGTCGGCCACATCGGCACCAGAGGCTACAGTTGATTCTGCAGCAGCATCAGCGTTTGCAGGTAAGTAGCTACATCGATTTACCTGCAAACGCCGATGCTGCTGCAGAATCATCTGTAGCCTCTGGTGCCGATGTGTCCTCGCTCGTCTGACACGATGCAGGACCTGGGGAAGTGACGTCACAGCGTGATCTCTCGAGAACACGGCTGTGTCTGCACTGCCAGAAGCTGGGCGTTCTGAAGAGAAGTGGATGATACTTCTCGTCAGAAAGCCCAGCTAGTAAAAGTAGTAAACACGCCCCGATGTACGCACATAATACACGCCCACTTGTACTTGTACTTTTACTTTTCAACACGCCCAGTTGTACCTTTGCAAGCCTCATTTGCATAAATACAAAAATGGTCATAACTTGGCCAAAAATGCTAGTTTTTTTAAAAATAAAAACGTTACTGTAATCTACATTGCAGCGCCGATCTGCTGCAATAGCAGATAGGGGTTGCAAAATCTGGTGACAGAGCCTCTTTAATAAAACTGTGATTTTTTTTCTACTGACAATAGAACATGACTCCTTTTCTTTTGTGTTTATACACCTGCTAAGATGGCAGTTTTTTTTCGCATAGCTAGGTGGTGGAAAGAGAAAGGATGCATTGTACATATCAGATTCTTCCCAGCCCCATTTTATACTGTCTGTTGGACCCTGTATCTAAGCCTACCACAAGGTTGGCTTAGATACAGGGTCCATCAGACAGGATCACTCATGGGCCATGTATTTAAGCCTACCATGTGGTTGGCTTAGATACAGGGCCCAGAAGACAGAATCACCTAATGTGTGATTCTGTCTCATGGGCTCTGTATCTAACTCTACCACATGGTAGGCTTAAAGGGCTTGTCCAGTCCCTAAACATTGATGGCCTATCCTCATGATAGGCCATCAATAACTGATGGGTCGGGGTTTGACTACTGCTTCCCCTTGATTTCCCTTACTTGCTCATACTGTGAATCGCCGGCATGTCCGTGTCATCGATTCACAGTGTGAGCACGTGACAGGAATGAAGGGGATGTAGCGCTCGCACAGTGCTGTGACGTCAGGACCTCTGCTGCGCTCTGGAACGAGGAGGGTAAGTACTGTTAGTTACTAAAGTAACGGGGGCCCGTGTAGTTAATTACATAGGCCCCAATTACTATAGCAACTTTTTATTGATGTGGTGTGGGGGGCCGCGTGCCCCCTGGCTTCAGGGCCTAGTCGCATTTGCGACCACTGCGACCCCTATAGTTACGCCACTGAGGACATGGCCAAACACGAAGGATACCGGGCGTGTGACGTCAGAATGTAGCTACATGCGCTGACGTGTTTTATCACTACGTGACTTCTTCAGAGCCTTCTATAGCAAGGTAAGTATAGAGTAAGTATTCAAAAAGGCAAGCAACCAATGAGCAGCCTAGCTTACACAGCAGTACATTTAACCCATGCAAGGGTCAGTTAGAATATAAATGATCTTACAATTAAGGTAGTTAGTCCTCACCCGATTGGGCCTCATACAAAAGAAAAAAAGAAAGAGAAAAAGGAGAAAAGAAAAAAGGGGAAAACAACAGAAATATAAAAGTAAAATACAAAAGAAAAATAAAACTAAAAAATAATGAATAATCATTTTCTGTGACTGTCATTTTATTTTTATTTTTTGTTTTATTTTTATTTCCACGTCAAAATCAGCACCAAAAAACTCTGTGTAAACTGGACCTAACAGAAAAAAGGCTGAGGCATAATAATTTAAACAGACTTGAATTACAAATGCAAACAGTACACATACACAGAAGATAATAAAGAATACGCTTCCTTTAAAGTTTCGTCCATCCACTAAAAAATCTATAAATCTAGAAACGTTTATTATACACCAAGTTGTGAACATTTTTCGATTTATGCACATTTTTTCTAAATGTCCAAATGGGAGTTTTTTTTCTATTCACTAAGTGGGTGTTGTATAGAAAAGTGTATGACGCTGACCAATCAGCGTCATACACTTCTCTACATTTCAGCCGAGCTTGATTCAAAGCAAAGCATGATCTCTCGAGATCATGCTGTGATGTGACTTCCTCACGCAGGTTCTTCACCGGAGCAACGGAAGACTGAAGAGACATCACCTCTGTAGCATCCACGGCCGCGGACCGTCGGATTACTCAACACCCGACAGCCGCAGCCATGGATCTGTGAGGGCTGGCCCGCATCTCCTCCCTAGGAAACGCCAGCGCTCACTTCCGCTCCATTCTGCTGTGTTCCATATGGTGCGTGCGCACGATCAAGCCCAGCCTTAAAGGGCCAGCACTAGCACATGAAAGTAATCATTAATTAACCCATGATCATTGTGGACTATAAAAAGGGCTCTACCATTTCACTCATTGCCTGAGCGTTGTTGTGTTTACCCGTGTTAGTCTTGCAAATGGTCCCTTAGTGTTATCCAATTCCCAGTGTTCCCGTACCTGCTACCTGTATCCTGTATCCCGTGCTACCATTGTTCCTGTGCCTTAGAAAGTTGGAGTCGTGTTGTGCCATCGGTCACACTTGCTGTGTTACACCATGCCTGGTGTCTGCTGCCAAGATCCCATCTGAGCCTGGCCTTTACTACTGTCTGAACTGCTGCAGGTACCCTTGTGCTTGGACTATATAGACATTGACTTGGTACACTGTTTGGTCAGCTGCCATCCCGCTACAGCGGTATGGCCCAGTAGGTCCACATACCCACAGATCGTGACAGCCTCCGGCCGTGCTAGGACATTTATTCGAATCTGCAGCGGTTGGAGTTGATGTCTCTTCAGTCTTCTGAAAATAGTGATCAGTAATTTTAACAAAAATGTCCCCACAATACAATTTCATATTCAGGGCCGCCATCAGGCGGGTACTACCGGTACTTCCGTCAGGGGCCCGGCCACATGGATGAAGAAAAGGGGCCCCGCCGGGCTGCCGTCGCCCCCCCACGTAACGCTCGCGGGCCCCCCTCGTAATGCTCACGCCCCCCCTCGCAACGCCCGCGGCCCGCCCCTACTAACGCCCGCGGCACCCCCCTAGCAATGCTCGCGGCACCCCCCTAGCAATGCCTGCAGCACTCCCTGCATACCTGTTGTAGCTTCACTGGACGGGGAAGATGCAGCATGTGCAGAAGCTCCGTGTCGAGATCCCGCCCCCCAGCCAGCTCCTCTGCACTGCCGACCGGACCAGCAGGTGAGTATTTTCCCCTATCCATCCTGCTTCCCATTCCCCCTGACCCCATTTGTAGTATGTATAAAGTATGTCAAAATTTTTTGGGGTATTTTTTTGTTTTTCTAGCGTTATTTTTCCCGCGATCTTCGGAATCGCGGCAAAAATGGCGCGTTTTGCCGCGATTATATAAAAATCGCGGCAAGACCGCGTGATTTGTTCCGCAATTACAAAAATTGTATTAAAAAAAGGATACAAAATTTGAAAAGTGCTGTTAGGCTATATGCTCACAGTGCGGTCAAATCACGTTTTTGCCGCGATTTTGCAAAAAAAAAAAATTGTGCCAAAAAAATGGGATTTGACCGCACTGTGTAACTAGACTAAGGCCTTATTCAGACGGCCGCGTTTGGTCCGTGATATACATACTGTGTATCGGCCATATTTCCCAGGCTGACCAGAATTTATGGAGTCGGACTCCTAGCATCATAGTTATCAGTGTTGCTGGGAGTCCCTGCCTCTCCGCGGGAATACTGTCCCATACTGTAATGATGCTTTCAGTACGGGACCGGGGACAGTATTCCCATGGGAAGGGAGGGACTCCTATGGTTATAGATAACTGTGATGCTAGAACCTCGGCTCCCTGAACTGTGGTCGGTCCGGGAAATATGGCCGATACACGGTCCGTATATCACAAACCGAACATGGACGTCTGAATAAGCCACTTACTTGCCTCCTATTTTTGGTGCAGATTGTGCACTGAAAATTCACTACAAATTACAATATAAGGCCTTATTCACACGAACGTCTTATACGTCCGTGATACTTATTATGTCGCACAGACTTATGTTAGTGAATGGGGCCGTTCAGACTGTCAGTGAATTTCACGCAGCGTGTGTCCGCTGTGTAAAACTCACGACATGTCCTATACTTGCCCGTGTTTCGCGCTGCACGCACCCATGGAAGTCATTGGGTGCGTGTAAATCGCGCACGGCACATGGAAGCACTACAGCTGGTAAAGAAGAGAAGGGAAACATAAAATCCCCTCCTTCTTTACTGCGTTGTAACATCAAAACAGTGTCATAATGATGCCGGCTGCGCGAAAATCACGCAGCCACGCACCATATACGGATGCCACACAGAACTTTTGCACGCAAAACGCAGCGTTTTTTGCGTGTGCAGAATGGACACGTTTGTGTGAATAAGGCCTAAGGCGATATTCAGAGCAACGTGTGTGAAATTAGATGTGAAGAACGGACGTTTTTCGTGGCTGATTTTCAGCCGTGCGGGACCCGTTTTCACAGACTTGAGTCTATTGAGGGATCCATGAAAACGCACAAAAGTAGGACATGTCCTATTTTTTTACAGGCCCTTCACACGGTCCGTTAGAACAACGACCATAGAAATACTTGCAGCCGTGTGACGGCCATTAAAAAAAACTTCCTTCACACGGACGATTAACACGTTAGTCTGAATAAGCCCTAACTCATGTGAATGGGGTTTGTCAAAACCTCATGCACGTGCAGCATTTCACCCCACAAATAAAAAATGTTCAGCTTCCCAGTACATTATGTGGTAGAATAAATGGCACCATGAAAAACTACAACTTGTACCGCAAAAAACAAGCCCTCAAATAAAAAAAATTATAGCTTTTGGAAGGTGGAAAGGAAAAAACAAAAGTTAAAATCCCAAAAATGGCTTAGGAGGGACGGGGTTAAGTAATCTGCATGCCTATTAGGCTGGATTCACACGAGCGTGCCGTGTTTGCGCAGGCAAAAAATGTGCCATTTTGCCTGCGCAAAAGGTACTTGACAGCTCCGTGTGACAGCCCCGTATGATGTGCGGCTGCGTGATTTTCGCGCAGCCGACATCATTATGACACTCCGTTTGGATGTTTGTAAACAGAAAAGCACGTGGTGCTTTTCTGTTTTCATTCATCCTTTTGACAGCTGTTGTGCGAATCACGCTGTTCGCACGGAAGTGCTTCTGTGTGACATGCGTGGTTTTCACGCACCCATTGACTTAAATGGGTGCGTAATGCGCGAAAAACGCCCAAATAACGGACATGTCGTGACTTTTTTCAGCGCACACACGGTGCGTAAAAATCACGCACATGTCCGCACGGCCCCATAGACTAATATAGGTCCGTGCAACGCGCGTGAAAATCACGCGCGTTGCACGGACGTATTTCCCGTTCGTCTGAATAAGGCCTTAGGGTGTGTTCACACAATTAGCAAAAACAGTCTGAAAATACAGAGATATTCAAGGGAAAACAGCTCCTGATTTTTAGAAGTTTTTTAAGCAAACTCGTGTTTTTCGTTGTGTTTTTTTACAGCTGTTTTTGGAGCTGTTTTTCTATAGAGTCAATGAAAAACGGCTCCAGAAACGTCTGAAGAAGTGACCTCCACTTCTTTTTCATGGGTGTTTTTTACGCGGCCGTTTTTTTCTTATTGAAATCAATGGGCAGATGTTTGGAGGCGTTCTGCTTCTGATATTTCGGACGTTTACGACCAGAAAAACGGCCGAAAATAAGCCGTGTGAACATACTCTAATGTTGCAGAATTGTAACATATTTCATCCTTTACAATGTAAAGGGTTAATTTGCTGTAAATCCCCAGCAAATTCTGTAACGCACACATTGAGCAATCCGGTGCACAAAATCTGCATCAAAACCGCAGGTAATTCCGCAGGTAAAATCTGCACCAAATAGTGCGTTTTTTGATACGTTTTTAGGTGCGGTTTTTACATTTTGATGCCGAAATAGGTGCAGGTTTTATGCTGCAGATTTTTTTATTATTTTTCAAAACTAGTCAGAAACAATCCGCAAGCGGAAACGCAAGATAAAGTGACATGTAGCATATTTTCAAATACGCACCGCAGGTCAATTTTTGTGCAGAAAATGCGACATGTAGATGAGATTTCTTGATCTCATTTACTTTCCTGGTCCTGGTTTACACTGCGGATTTGCCGCACGAAAATACCTTCGTTTTCCACGTGTATTTTTGTCCGCACCATGAAAAAAAATCCGCCACAGCAATAAGTAGCATGCGACTTATATTCCATGGAAAAGTCGTGGATAAGCAACTTTGAATGACACTGGGACTTAGGCCTTATTCACACAGTATTTTGCAGGCAGAAAAATCTGCCTTGAAATTCCTTCAGGCTTTCTCTGCCTCCCATTGATGTCAATGGGAGGTCAGAGACGGAAATGGCGGAAGAAAGGGCATGTCGCTTCTTTCTCTCGCAAGCATTTTTTCCGCTGGCGGGAAAAAAAACGCCTTCGCCTCCTGTTGAAATCAATAGGAGGTGATTTCGGACGTTTTTTGCCACGGTTTCCAATGCGGTTTCCGCTGAAAAAAATGTGGCGAAAAACTCTGTGTGAACAGGGCCTTATTCTCGTGCGGATCTGCTACACGCTTGTAGCATGTGCGCCAGGAATCAAAGGGAAAGCCTCTGATTTTTTAGGTGGAAAAACACATTGAACTTTAATGGCAACGTAAGAACGGAGCATTAGTGCTTCTTACATCCTCACAAGCTCTTCCCCCTCCCTTCCCCCTTCACATTGTGTTGTTGTCCTAAGTTTATTGTGTACGTCAGGAAATCTCCTACCTTACAGTATAAACAACGTAGACGATAATTCACAGGGCTCCATTATGTCCTTTTAGACTCCGTCGGGCTGGTGGACGTCGGGTTACCTTATTTTTGAAGGATGAAATGGCGTAGTAGACTTTGTTATTACGGAGTCCCCAGGCAGCATCACGAGTGCTCTACCTGTGGACTTTGTCCCAGAGAAAGCACCTGACATCACCGTCCATATATGTAAAGTGACATCAGGGGATTCTCCAGGGCCGGAATCCCTGGCCTGAGTGTTGCCGACGCTCCGGCCGTGTACTCAGGCTTTGCAAAGCTTCGGACCTCACTTTGCGTATATGGACATCAGGAACAGCGCCAGAGTCCCTGGGCAGAGCGCTAGTGGAAGGCTCCAGCCCTGTTCATGGGCAGTGACTTCAGGAGTTTCCCCTGGGCCATTCCCCGGGCGACTTATCCCACTATATGCCATACAGTCGGATACGTTTTAGCTAAATAGATCAAAATCCGGAGCATTAACCGGTCACTGCCGGCTCCATGGTTTCCTTCACACTGTAATTGACATCAGCACCAAAATCAGTTAATGCGTATAACGTACAAACGTGAGTGCCAAAATTTCCGTTGCCCACCCCCGGTAATGGAGGGGGGGGGGCCCAGACATCTTGGCTGTATGGGGCCCAGAAATTCCTGATGGCGGCCCTGTGCATATTATATGGAACTACATAATGTAACAAGTGCGACAAAATAAATTAGTTGTTTTAGCATCCTAAAAGTGCTATTAGTTCTCTCAGACTCACTTGTATTGTAAAGTGCTACTGAGAGTATTGTTTGTATGAAAAATGCCAGTTGGGAAGGCCCGATACCGATTTTTTAAACAAAATAAGGCTATTTTCACATGGGTATGAATTGCCATAGGCAGAATCCGCAGCAGAAATTTGAAGCTAATCTCGGATTTCTGCCGCTGATGTGCAGTTTGATGTGCCGTGGATCCGTATGTGGATAAGCCCCATTTATCGAGGCTAATCCGCATGTGGACGGGGGTTGTGGAAACATTATTCACATGCATTGGATGCGGATTGTTGTCGGTTTTGACGCAGATTTGGCGGGGAATCCGTGTCCAATCTGACACTTGTAAACGGGACCTAACAATGTCCTATTGTCACGGCGCGGGGTGTGGATCCACTGGGCCGTACCACGTAGTGGAGTAGCAGCTGGCCAACAAGGTACAAAACAATGTCTATAGTTCAGAACGGGTACCTGAGGCAATGTAGACAGTAGCGGGAGCACGACTTGACTTTCACAGCAGGTAACGCCGCGGATGCAGAGGGAAGGCACAACTTGACTTTCACAGCAGGTAACGCGGTGGATGCAGCGGGAAGGCACAACTTGACTTTCACAGCAGGTAACTCTGCGGGTGCAGCGGGAAGGCACAACTTGACTTTCAGTTGTAGATACAATAGCACGGGATACAGGGTACAGGCAGCAGGAACGGGTAACACTGTGATCTTGAAAACACTGGGAGACCTTTTGCAAGACAAACTAGTGTATACAACAATGCTCAGGCCAGGAACCAGTGGGCAGAGCCACTTTTTATAGTCCAGCAGCCATTTGGGCTGATAATAGAAATTACACAGCTGGACGCGTACTGGCCCATTAAGGCCGTGCACGCGCGGGCGCGCCGTGTGGGAAACAGTACGGGGACCCGGAAGAGAGTGCCGGCGTCTCCCTGGAGGGAGCGGATGCCGAGAAGAGAGCTGTCCATGGCCGGGATCGTCAAGGGGTGAGTTTGAACGACGACCCCCGGCCATGGGCGTAACACCTATCATATCTCAAAGTGGTTCTGTGCCTTAGTCAATCTCTTTTCATATGCTCTAAGAGAATGAAATATATGCGGCCCCACACTTAGGCCATGGTATAAAGCCGCTGCAAAGAGCATCTCTGGTGGACTTGGCGTGTCCATGCATTACATTGGCAGCCAACTCATTTCAATGGGAGCAGTGTCATGCTTTAAGTGGTATTTCTATCTAAAGGCATTTAGGGTATATCCACGTGATATGCCATAAATGACTCATAGATACGGATCCCAGTTCTGGGACCCACACCTATTTCCAGAATTGGAGGTCACCTGACCCCCATACTGCCTCATAGAAATCAATGCAGAGAGTCAAGGCCCAGCACAGCTGATAGGGAAAAATTAATCAATTGAACTTTTTGCTAATGTATCAATATGGAGAATGGCTAACGTATCTTTTAGCAAAACAGACCATTGGCCGCCCCACCAGACTAGACGTGGGTTGGGTGACCCACATCTGTCAGACATTTAAGGCATATCCCATCGATATGCCATAAATGTATTAGATGGGAAACCACTTTAACTGCTCCTTGTTTTAATAAAAATGAAGAGTACCTGACTGATTCCCTCAGTGATAACAGCTGATAGTGGAGGGTCAGGTGATCGGTTTATCATCGACGAACATTTCAAAAATCATTGACAGACTACCTCCTTTCAAATATAAAGATTTCACATAGCAGTATTAATTAGATTAACTTCAAAGTTTTGTATTGCAGATTTATAACGGTCTTCTCTAGAGAGTGGATGTCCCTTCGGTATTAGAACCAGGGGCTGAAAAGTGAGAAAATTAAAAGATCTACAAAATGGTACTCATAGGGGATGTCTTTCTGCTTTACTCACACAGTAGTCAATGGGGTACCTTGTCCCTAGAGCTGGAGAAATACCAGCACAGCTGTAACTATGTAAGCATTTTGTTATATATATTATGCCTTGTGGCCATAAGTACGTGAAAATCCCTACAAGCATGTTTAGTCATTTCAGCCACACCCATTGTTAACAAGGGAAATAGAAATGTAAAAAAAAAATGTATTGTCTGTGCTGGGTTCCCTAGTTATAGGGAAAGGAAAGCTTTTATGGACACTAACTTTTCAAACAACTGATGCTAATCTAATAGTATACCTGTTATGTATTAACTTTGTAATTTACTTTGTTAGAATTATTTTTTTATCCATGCAAATTCGGTGTGAAGTTACTGCCACTTGACGTCTCCACTCCGTAATCTGCTGTCCACCCCCTATTGTCAAGCAAAATTTGTCTCTAGTTACAGAACAGAGAAGATAGACTGAATAAAGTAGGGGTGTGTCTCTTCACAGCTTGCTAATAGAAGTCTCTGGAGAGGGAAGGGGGAGTAGGAGAAGAGAGCAAGTGTAGAGACACAGATACTGCCCATAAAAGTCTATGGAGAGGGCAGGGGGAGCTGGAGGAGTGAGCAGGGTGAGAAAGTCACAGACACGCTGCCCCTAAAAGTCTATGGAGATGGGGGAGCCGGAGGAGGGAGCGGAGTGACAGACACAGACACGCTGCCCTTAGAAGTCTATGGAGAGGGGAGGAAGCAGCTGGAGTACAGTAATCATCAGTGTAGTGTTTCTAATGGGAACTACAAGTAAAACCTTCTTTTATCCAGCAAAGTCAATGGGGGAAAAAACACACTATAAAAACACCTGTGTTAAAGCATGCTGTAATATAAAAAAGAAAAAACTGCAGCAGGCCAGACTTGCTGTGTGACTGTGTAATGTTTTTTTTTTTATAACGGATATGCTTTATGGAAGAGGTCTCCAATTTTTTAGTTTTAAATCTTAGAAGGGGAGGTAAATGGGAGGCACACCACTATATTTTGCATTGTAATATGGTCCAAAATTTGTCTGTACAATACCAGGGCCGGTTTTAGACTAGCCCTGGGCAAGTTAAAAGTGGGGCCCCAAATCCTGAATTATTGTATCAAAAATAATAATAATCTATATACATATACAGGTATTAAATAATACCACTATATCAGATTATATATTACCTGCTTACTGTTACTGAACACAACTCACTATTATAAGACCAATATTACCAATAACACAATATAAGGTCCAAATAATGCCGCCACACCATAACCACACAGTGACTGAATAATACCCCCATACAGTTGCTAAATAATACCGCCACACCATAACCACATTGTGACTGAATAATACAACCATACTGTTACTGAATAATACCACCACACCATGACCACATAGTGACTGAATTATACCCTGTACTGTTATTTAATAATACCGCCACAGCATAACCACATAGTGACTAAATAATACCCCCATACTGTTACTGAATAATACCGCCACACCATAACCACATAGTGACTGAATAATACCCCCATACTGTTACTGAATAAAAACCACTACTCAAAGACCAATATTACCACCATATAGTGACCATATAGTGGTAGATGCCAGTTCTACACAGGAGCTGTGCAGACGATATAAGTGATTACAGCACATTTATATACAGTGACTCACAGGTGATGTTTTCTCTGATTAGTCATTGTAGCGTCCATGGCCGAGGGCCGTCGGGTTTACTCACCCCCCGACGACCACAGCCATGGATCTGTAAGTGCTGGCTCGCATCTCCTTCCTAGGAGATGCCAGCGCTCACTTCTGCTCCAGTCCGCTTTGTCCTGTAGGGTGCACGCGCTCGTGCCCGATCTTAAAGGGTCAGTGCGTGCACATTTGGAAATCATCATTATCAACTACACATGATTTCCTGGACTATAAGAAGGAACCTGCCCTTCTGATTCTTGCCTGAGCGTTGTTAGTGTATCCCATGTCAGTCTTGCAAATGGTCCCTTAGTGTTATTCCGTTCCAGTTGTTACCAGTGCCCTGTATCCCATGCTGTGTTTTTGTTCCCGTGTCCTACTGCACCTGCTGTTGTTTGCCACGTCCAGTGTCGTTTGCCACATCCAGATTCGTTTGCCACGTCCACTGT
The DNA here is from genome assembly GCF_050947455.1 of Rhinoderma darwinii. NCBI lineage: Eukaryota > Metazoa > Chordata > Amphibia > Anura > Rhinodermatidae > Rhinoderma > Rhinoderma darwinii. Next base: position 180,624,320 of record NC_134688.1, read on the forward strand.
CGTCTGCCATGTCTAGTATTATCCACCACATCTGGCGCAACCTGCTGCACCCACCTCCATCTGTGCTGAAGCCTCGGCCACTGTCGGGACTAGATCAGGTACCCGTGTGTTACGAACTGCTATAGACTCTTGTATAGACTGTGACTGGGCCTTCTGCCTCTCCGCTACGGCGGAGCGGTCTAGTGGGTCAACATACCCTGTGATCGTGACAGTCGTTCACTTTCCCTTTTTTTCCCCATCTGGCCCAGACCACTGTGACGACTTATTCCAGCCACGACTTGTCTCTGCAGAATTTGACACACAGACATGTTTGTTTCTTACTTTTACAGCATCCTCCCCACCTATACCCCATCCTCTAAACAAACTCATAATCCACTATGCCCTAGATGGTAATAATGATCCCTTAGTGCTCGACACAATAAAAGTGCCTTCTCAGTAACCATGCCCCAACACAGTAATAATGCCCCCTGTAGATAGCGCCACACACAGCCCCCTGTAGATAGCACCACACACAGCCCCCTTGTAGATAGCGCCACACAGCACGATTGTAGATAGTACCACACAACCCCCCTCTTGTTGCTGGTGCCACACAGCCCCCCTCTTGTGGATAGTGCCACACAGCCCACCCACTTGTAGATAGCACCACACAGCCCCCCTCTTGTAGATAGCGCCACACAGTACCCTTTCTTGTAAATAGCTCCACACATAGCCTCCCTCTTGTAGGTAGCGCCACAAAGCCCCGGACATGTGCCACTCAAATATAAAAAAAAATTGTACTTACCTAGCCCTATTCAAGTGATGGACAGAGCTGCTCTACAGCCTCCAGACGGAACTCTTGAGTAGGCTAGCGTGATCCAGTGACATCATCACGCCATCCTGCACAGAGATTCTGTCCCAACCTTTTATAGACTGCAGGCCTGCATGGCCTGTAGCCTATAATATTTAATTGTATCTGCTAGCAACACCACCGGGCATGAGGGGGCCCGTGCCACCTGGCCCATAAATGTTGCGTGCCAGGCAGCGCTGGCCGCCTCTTGCCGCAGGCACTGTAGCAGCTGCTATGGCTGCTCTAGTCGGCAGGGAGCCCTAAGAGGATGGGTGCCCTGTGCAAATGCCCAGTTTGTACAAGACCTCAACTCCCATTTGGTGCAGGCAATATTCTTCAGTATGTTAGTCCTACAGTGGTTAGAGACAGCTGCACACCAAGCTCTTATACACTTTAATGCTAAGGCTACAATGTAACTTTAGCAGTGACACAGGTTGCATGGCCAAAGATCGCTGTGTTGCGCTGCCTGCATCGCAGAGTCGCACTGTCTGCATTGCAGTGATGAAGGGGACTGTGGCTGCTTTGCGTACCGCAGTTTGCCTCATCCACTATATGACTGTGACAGACAACCTGCATACAAGTCTATAGAGAAGGGAAACACCAGCAGGGGGAGTAGGCAGAGAGAGTGAGAGTAAGAAACACACAGACGTGCTGGTAATATTTCTTTGTCACCCCAGTGCTGGATTCTCAGCTACACTATGCATTACTGCTGTATAATCTCCTTCATGCTGCTGCAGCTTCTGCATATATGTGATAGAGATAGGAGGGAAGGATTCTCTTCTTCTAAAGTATGTGTGCAGTGTATAGAAGTCAAGATAGCCATTAGGCTCCACCCACTAACTCAGCGACAACTGAGAATTAGAAATAGAGCTTGCAGAGGGGGAAACCTGCTAAAAAGTCATATAATAGCCAGATATAGTGTTATTCCTCATGAACACACATATGACAGCTTATTCTGAAATGTCACATGAAAAGTTAAGTACGCTTTAATACTCCGCCGCTTCTGTGCTCTCTGATTGGATAACACTTCAATCTCAGAAACTGAAGGCTAATTTTCCCTCTTTATGTTTACTGACATAGTGAGCAGTGGCTTATCTCCCACTGGATAAAGGATCAAGCATGTTGAAATCCAGCATGTCTTAGGCTGGCCATACACTAGAGATTTTAGGTGGGCGAAAAGGCCAACTGAGAGCATTTTTTGTTGCCATTCTGTGACTTTTCGTTAAACGAACGAGAAAGACAGAAGCCAACGGAAGGCAGATATATGTTTAATAGTTGATCTGTCATATTGTCTTTTTCAGTCGTTATAGGTGCAATTGTTGGAAAGTTGTTCATGCCAAACGACAGATCTCCATCCCATCAGTAGAAGACCAGACCAGGCCATAGCTTATTTAGCCATTTATTGTTTTAAAAAGTAGTTTAGACAACGGCTAGCTGAAATGACTGGATGGCCAGCTTTAACCTTCTTTCCCTCAAAGGCGGATTTTGGTTTGCACCTATACGTGTAATTGACTTTTTCATCTGATATTTGTCTAATGTGTATGACCAGCATAGCTAACCCCCACTTAGAGAGAATGATGTGTCCCAGGAGACATTTGATTTTTTTTTTTCACAAATCTTAGAGCAGTCCAATTTCCAGACCTCTGTGGCTGGGATGTAGCTTGCTGCAGCAAGAATGTTCCCACCTGACAAACTTGCCGTTTTAGCCAAACCTCACCTTCCTATGTGATCCCTATCAGAAATAGAGGGAATTAGGAGAACTTGGACCCCTGGGTTTGTCTGCCAGATTTCTAAAGACCAATGTTCTAAAGGTATAATGTGAGTAATGTTAGAAATAATTTAGCCACATAGTATCCATTTATTATGTTTTAGTGTTACATTTAAGCACATAGATGAACAACTTAAATCTTCAGGTGCTGCAAAGCTGTTCAATCTGCATAAGAATGTCTATCTGAAGAATCCTGGGATGCCTCAACATACATGTAGCTGGCTTCAATAGTTACTAAAAAAATTAGTATGATAAAGAGAGTGCCAAAACAGACATTATTTCGCCAGTAAGTTCTTCGGGAAGTAAGGAGACCGTTGTGATAATTGTTTGAGTAAGACCAAGCAACCTGTAAAGAATGAGTAGCAGGTAAGTCAATTCATAAATTTTTAAACTCAAATAGCATACAAAAATAATATCTTCACTGTTTAGCAGGAGCAGACCTAACGTTTGGGCCTCTTTGTCGTTTTCAACACTCCTTAAAGGCTATGTAAACCTCTGAAAGCCATTTTTTTTAAAATAAAAAGGTCAATCAGTGTGATTGGCGGAACTTTATAAATAGTTTTTATTAAAAATTATTTTTTACTTTTTGAGATACAGCTGCTTTATATCCTGTATAAAGAACAGCTGTATCGTTTGCTAAGACCTGAATCCATCAGTCCTGCGGGACTGACGGGTTCAGTGTCAGCCGGCCCTGCGTGTCTCTGACACGCAAGATCCACCTGTAATTTATTACATATAAGTTATAAACTTTGATGAGATGGATAACAGGTGGATCCTGCGTGTCAGATATACGCAGGACCTGCTGTCGCTGAACCCGTCAGTCCCGCGGACATGAGGGGAACAGGAATTAGCGCTGGATACAGCTATAGAGAATACAGAGCAGCTGTATCTCAAAAAGTTTTTTTTTTTTTAATAAAAACTATTTAGAAAGTTGCACCAATCACACTGATTGACCTTTTTATTTTTAAAAAAAAATGCCTTTCAAAGGTTTACATAGCCTTTAAAGGGGTATTCCAGTTTCAGAAAATAAATGGTATTCTTTGTACAATGAAAAGTTATACATTTCTCCAATATACTTCCTGTAAAAATTCTTCACAGTTTTCAAGATCTTTGCTTACTGTTATTCAATAGGAACCAACAGTTGCAATTGCAACCGTGCCCTGAAGCAGAGGGGCCCATACCCCTCACACCACTTCTATTTATAGTTATTGTAGTAACTTGGGCCTATGTAGTAAAAACACATGGGCCCTGTTACTACAGTAACATCCCCTTATACTTACTCTCCTCACTCCTGAGCCAAGTCTTGACCCCTTTTAGCGTCACGACGTTATGTGCGCCACACACAACGCCGTGACGCTGAATGACGTTGGGAACCAGCAACGCATCCGGAGCCGAAGAAGAATCGGCTCAGGAGTGAGCAGGATAAGTATTAGAAAGCTGTCTGCCGGGGCCCTGTATCTAAGCCTATCATGTGTGATTGTAATGGCAGTGGGTAGGGAGACGGACAAGTGAGCCCTAATCTACCCGCCACTCTGTCCCTGCCTACTTGCAACGACCCGCCCTAGGCGACAGGGTACAACTGGGCGGCGGTCCCTGCGCTCAGTAAGTGCACGACAAACACGACAAACATACAAAAGGAACACAAGCAAGAAAAAGGGGCCGTTGCCCACGGCAACACCGTGAGCAACCAGAGTGGTGAACGAGCCGAGTCAAGCCAGGAGTGTGCGAGGTATAAAACGAAAAGCAGAAGAGTAGTCGGAAAGCCAGGGTCTGTATGGAGCAGGATCAAAAATAGCAGGAGCTGTAGCTGGGCCAGGAAACCACAAGGAAAGAAACACAAGCACCGAGGGACAGGAAGTGCAGGCTTAAATAGACCGAGGGCGGGAGCTAGCTGAGTCTGGCCAGGTTCTCCCACTCCTAAGCCTGCCAGCCTGAATGGTGGAAGCAGGAGTCAGTCTCAGGGATGTATTCTCAGGTGCTGACTGATTAGTTCTGGGAGTTAACCCCGAAGCTGTGCCTGGCAGATCCTTTACAGTACCCCCCCTTTTATGAGGGGCCACCGGACCCTTTCTAAGTGGACCTGGCTTACTGGGGAAACGCAGGTGGAACCTCCTGACCAATACCCCAGCGTGAACATCCCGGGCGGGTACCCAAGTCCTCTCCTTGGGCCCGTATCCTCTCCAATGGACCAGGTACTGGAGGGAGCCTTGGACCATCTTGCTGTCCACAATCCTGGCCACCTCGAATTCCACCCCCTCAGGGGTGAGGATGGGAACAGGGGGTCTCCTCGAGGGAGCCAAGGACGGGGAGCAGCGTTTGAGGAGGGAGGCATGAAACACGTCGTGTATCCGAAAAGACGGGGGTAACTCCAGCCGGAAGGAGACAGGATTGAGGACCTCAATGACCTTATACGGCCCAATAAACCGGGGAGCAAACTTCTTGGACGGAACCTTGAGACGCAAGTTCCTAGACGACAACCACACCAGATCCCCGACCATAAACAGGGGGTTAGCAGAACGTTTTTTATCAGCCTGAGTTTTTTGTACGCTCTGGGACACCTCTAGGTTTTTCTGAACCTGGGCCCAGACTGTGCACAGTTCCTGATGAACGACATCTACCTCGGGATTGTTGGAACTACCAGGTGAAACGGAGGAGAACCGTGGATTAAACCCAAAATTAAAAAAAAAGGCGAGACCCCTGACGAGTTACTGACCCGGTTATTAAGGGAAAATTCGGCGAGGGGAATGAAAGAGACCCAATCAAATTGACAGTCAGAGACAAAACACCTTAAGTATTGTTCTAGAGATTGATTAGTCCTCTCCGTTTGGCCATTGGTTTCAGGATGGAAGGCAGAGGAGAAGGACAGATCAATCCCCAACTTTATACAGAAGGCTCTCCAAAACAATGAAACAAATTGTACCCCTCTGTCCGAAACAATATTGACAGGGACCCCATGGAGACGCAGGATGTGTTTGACAAACAAGGTAGCCAACGTTTTGGCGTTGGGTAGTTTCTTGAGGGGCACAAAGTGGCACATCTTACTGAAGCGGTCCACCACCACCCACACCACCGACTTGCCTTGGGATGGAGGCAAATCGGTAATAAAATCCATGGAGATATGTGTCCAAGGTCTCTGTGGAATGGGCAACGAACGCAGTAAGCCCGCTGGTCGGGACCTGGGAGTCTTGGACCTAGCACAAACCTCACAAGCGGCGACGTAGGCCTTAACGTCTTTAGGCAACCCAGGCCACCAATAATTTCTGGTAATTAGGTGTTTGGTACCCAGGATGCCTGGATGGCCAGATAGTGCGGAGTCATGATTTTCCCTAAGTACCCTTAGCCGGAATTGCAGGGGAACAAACAGCTTGTTCTCAGGAAGGTTCCCGGGAGCTGAACCTTGATCAGCAGCAATTTCAGAGACTAAATCAGAATCGATCGAGGAAATGATTATACCTGGAGGCAAAATACAAGCAGGATCTTCCTCCGAAGGAGGGCTGGCCATGAAGCTACGCGACAGTGCATCAGCCTTAATATTTTTAGACCCAGCCCTATAGGTAACCAAAAAATTGAATCTGGTAAAAAATAACGCCCATCGAGCTTGTCTCGGGTTTAGCCTCCGGACAGATTCTAGGAAAACCAGATTCTTGTGGTCGGTAAGGACCGTTACCTGGTGCCTAGCCCCCTCCAGGAAGTGGCGCCACTCTTCAAATGCCCATTTAATGGCTAAGAGTTCGCGGTTGCCAATATCATATTTACTTTCAGTTGGCGAAAACTTCCTGGAGAAGTAGGCACAGGGGCGGAGATGGGTGAGGGACCTGGTACCCTGGGACAAGACAGCCCCCACTCCCACCTCAGATGCGTCAACTTCCACGATAAATGGCTCCATTTGGTTGGGCTGAACCAGCACCGGAGCCGAGACAAAGCACTTCTTAAGGACCTCAAAAGCCTGGACAGCCTCAGGAGGCCAGTGGAGGAGATCAGCACCTTTGCGAGTGAGGTCCGTAAGGGGCTTAGCGATGACCGAGAAGTTAGCAATAAATCTCCTGTAATAATTAGCAAACCCCAAAAAACACTGTAACGCCTTCAGGGAGGCAGGTTGGACCCATTCCGCCACAGCCTGAACCTTGGCGGGGTCCATGCGGAATTCATGAGGAGTGAGGATTTGACCCAAAAATGGAATCTCCTGTACCCCAAACACACATTTTTCGGTTTTGGCAAACAGTTTGTTTTCCCGAAGGACCTGGAGCACCTTCCTGACATGCTCAATGTGGGAGGACCAGTCCTTGGAAAACACCAGTATGTCATCAAGGTACACTAACAGAAAAACCCCCAGGTAATTTCTCAAAATCTCATTTATGAAATTCTGGAAGACCGCAGGGGCATTACACAACCCAAAGGGCATGACGAGGTATTCGAAATGGCCTTCGGGCGTGTTAAACACAGTCTTCCACTCATCCCCCTCTTTGATGCGAATAAGGTTATACGCCCCCCGTAGATCCAATTTAGAAAACCATTGGGCCCCCTGAACCTGATTAAAGAGATCAGGAATCAAAGGAAGGGGATACTGGTTCCTTACCGTGACCTTATTCAGGCTACGGTAGTCAATGCATGGCCTAAGACCACCATCCTTCTTCCCCACGAAGAAGAAGCCAGCACCTACCGGAGAAGAAGAGGGACGAATGTAACCCTTGGCCAGGGATTCCTGGATATACACTCTCATAGCTTCACGTTCGGGACAAGAAAGATTAAATATCCTACCCTTAGGAAGCTTAGCTCCTGGTACCAATTTGATAGCGCAATCGTATTCTCTATGAGGAGGTAACACTTCGGAGGCCTCCTTAGAGAAAACATCAGCGAAGTCCTGAACAAACTCGGGTAGCGTATTCGCCTCCTTAGGGGGAGAAATAGAATTAACAGAAAAACATGACGTACAACATTCATTACCCCATTTGGTTAGCTCCCCAGTATTCCAGTCAAACGTGGGATTAAGCAACTGCAACCAGGGAAGACCTAGAACCAAATCGTACGATAATCCCTGCATCAACAGTACAGGGCATTGCTCCAAATGCATGGAGCCAACAAGGAGTTCAAAAACAGGGGTATGCTGTGTAAAATAACCATTAGCAAGAGGAGTGGAGTCGATACCCACTACCGGGACAGGTTTAGGCAAATCAATCAGAGGCATAGCAAGGGACATAGCAAATTCCACAGACATGATATTAGTAGAGGACCCTGAATCCACGAAGGCACTGCCAGTAGCAGACCTACCACCAAAAGAGACCTGAAAGGGAAGCAAGATCTTAGTACGTTTCATATTTACGGGAAATACCTGTGCGCCCAAGTGACCTCCCCGATGATCACTTAGACGCGGAAGTTCTCTGGCTGCAATCTTACGCTTAGGACAGTTGTTCACTTGATGCTTGTCGTCCCCACAGTAGAAGCAGAGACCATTCTTCCTGCGGAATTCTCTACGTTGTTGGGGGGACACGGAGGCCCCAAGTTGCATAGGTATCTCTGAGTCTTTTGGGGAGGAACGAAGCAACGGAACTTCGGGAGGCATAATGGGGGAGTCGGAGGAGAAAACACATAAACGTTCATGTTGTCGTTCCCTGAGACGTCGGTCAAGTCGTACCGCTAAAGCCATAACCTGGTCTAGGGAGTCAGAAGAGGGATAGCTAACTAGCAGGTCTTTCAGGGCATTCGACAGACCCAACCTAAACTGGCACCTTAAGGCAGGGTCATTCCACCGAGAAGCTACGCACCACTTCCTAAAGTCAGAACAATACTCCTCAACAGGTCTCTTACCCTGACGTAAGGTCACCAGCTGACTCTCGGCAAAGGCAGTCCTGTCAGTCTCGTCATAAATAAGTCAGAGAGCAGAAAAGAAACAATCAACGGAGGAAAGTTCAAGGGCCTCAGGAGCCAAGGAGAAGGCCCACTCTTGGGGCCCTTCCTGGAGCCGGGACATAATTATACCCACCCGCTGGCTCTCAGAACCTGAGGAATGGGGCTTTAAACGAAAGTAAAGCCTACAACTCTCCCGAAAGGAGAGAAAAGCCCTCCGGTCCCCTGAGAACCGGTCGGGCAACTTGAGGTGGGGTTTAAGAGGTGCGGTGAGGGGAACTACCAGGGTAGCATCAGGCTGGTTGACCCTCTGAGCCAGGGCCTGGACCTGTAGGGAGAGACCCTGCATTTGCTGAGCCAGGGTCTCACGGGGATCCATAGTGGTGTCAGGGACCAGGGGTAGACTAGGTATGGGCTTGTTATTATGTAATGGCAGGGGGTAGGGAGACGGACAAGTGAGCCCTAATCTACCCGCCACTCTGTTCCTGCCTACTTGCAACGACCCGCCCTAGGCGACGGGGTACAACTGGGCGGCGGTCCCTGCGCTCAGTAAGTGCACAACAAACACGACAAACATACAAAGGAACACAAGCAAGAAAAAGGGGCCGTTGCCCACGGCAACACCGTGAGCAACCAGAGTGGTGAACGAGCCGAGTCAAGCCAGGAGTGTGCGAGGTACAAAACGAAAAGCAGAAGAGTAGTCGGAAAGCCAGGGTCTGTATGGAGCAGGATCAAAAATAGCAGGAGCTGTAGCTGGGCCAGGAAACCACAAGGAAAGAAACACAAGCACCGAGGGACAGGAAGTGCAGGCTTAAATAGACCGAGGGCGGGAGCTAGCTGAGTCTGGCCAGGTTACGATAGGTTCTCCCACTCCTAAGCCTGCCAGCCTGAATGGTCGAAGCAGGAGTCAGTCTCAGGGATGTATTCTCAGGAACTGACTGATTAGTTCTGGGAGTTAACCCCGAAGCTGTGCCTGGCAGATCCTTTACAGTGATACTGTCTTTTGGGTCTTGTATCTTAGGCTATCATGTGGGATACTGTCTGCTGAGCCAATGTGTCTAATCCTAATATGTGTGATAGTGTCTGCTGAGCTAATGTATCTAATCCTATCCAGTGGTGTAGCTATAGGGATCATTGTCTTATGGATATGCTTTCTCCAATATATATATTTTGGGGGGGGATGGGCAAAAACATGTCTTGGGCTTATTCCCCTGATCTTTTAATAACCTAGCAACATCCCTGGCTGCTACTGCAGTATCGATGGGTCGTTTAAGACACCCAGCGTTGCAGCAGAAATCTGCAGGGCGCGGCCATCGATTTTGAAGAGAAGGTGGGCCCAAGAGGAACTATTGCACCATAAGCCATTAGCTACATTCCTATCTAGTCATGTGGTGGACACACAGGAGCACAGCTCGTTACCAGACAGAACTCTAATAACTGAACTGTAACTGCAATCAGTCCTGCACCTGTGCCATCACATGACCAGGACAGAGTTTCATTACATTAGAATTAAACAATGATGGTTCCTAATAAATAGCAGCAAGCAGAGATCTTGAAAACGGTAAGGAATTAATGCAGAAAGTATAAAGGAAAATTTGTAATTGTTAATTTTATTCTAACATTTTTTTTTTTTTTTTTAAAACAGACAACCCCTTTAAGTGTCTTTTGGTCATAGTGCTTAGTAAGGATCACATAACATTTAGTGCCCGGGTAAGCAGATCACTCTCAGTCTGATATTTAGCGTTAACTATAGTTGCATTGTTAGGGTATGTTCACACAGCCTATTTTCGGCTGTTTTTCGGGCCGTAAATGCCCGAAAAACGGCCAAAAAATTGGAAGCAGAACGCCTCCAAACATCTGTCCATTGATATCAATGGGAAAAATGGTGTTCTGTTCCGACGGGCCATTTTTTTACGCGCCCGTTTTGAAAAACGGCCGTGTAATAAAACGGGCGCGAAAAAGAACTGCAGGTCACTTCTTGGGACGTTTTTGGAGCCGTTTTTTCATAGACTCTATTGAAAACAGTACAAAAACAGATGTAAAAAACGCAGCGAAAAACGCAGCGTAAATCATAAGAGGCTTAAAAAAACGTCTCAAAATCAGGACCTGTTTTCTCTTGAAAACAGCTCCGTATTTTCAGCTGTTTTTGAGTTTGCGTGTGAACATACCGTTAAGGACAACCTTTGCAGCTGAGTGCACCATGTTATAGGCGCTGCTGCACAGACCCTGTGTATTTAAAGACACTTTTAAATACTTGTCTAGCCTCCACTGTTCTGGAGATATCTGTGCCAATATTATTGGCGCCTGATATGTAAATTAGCCCCTGTATTTTCATGGAGCATTCCTGGATATGGAAAGGGAAAGGGGTGTGATAGAGCTCTCACACTGTCCAATCAGATGCGGACAGTGTCAGAACAGCTTCTGCTGTGTAATCTCTCTCGCAAGATCATACAGTCTTCTCATCCCTGGCTGACAAGAGATGAAGAGAGAAGGAGAAGACACACGCACGCACGCACGCACACACACGTACGCACACAGCAGTGATCCACAGCACAGATGTCACAGCCGCCGAGGAGCCTCTTTCCCGCTCCTGTCAGCCCGTGATGAGAATACTGTGTGATCTTGTGAGAGAGATCATACAGCAGAGGCCGTACTGACACTGCCCGCAGCTGATTGGACAGTGTAAGAGCTCTGATTATCACGTCCCCTGCCCTTTTCATGTCCAGGAACGCCCCATTGACAGTACAGGGGCCAATTTAGATATAGAGTGCCAATAATAACGACACCAATATCTCCAGAACGGCGGAGACTAGAAAGGTCATTCAAAGTGCCCCTTAGTTAAATATTTCGCAACTATACTTACAGTGATATTCTAAAATTGTTGTACATTACAAATCATAGATAGCTGCCGGCCCCCCCCACAAAATGACTGCAGGTGTCAAATACAGCCTTTGTAACAGCCTTAAATGAAAAAAGTAGACCAGCTGTTGCGATAAATAATAATATTGTAAATGGCATGCTACTGACAGCTCTGTGAAAGCAGTTGTGAGAAATTTGGTTTCCCCACACCCACTGTGCTCACGTCCACTCTTCTCTTTTACCTGCATTGCTCAACTTCATAAAAGGAGCCATTTAGGTAATAGAGGTGCATGAGAGAATAACTAGTAACATAATTTCCCGCTATATGAGCAGAACTTTGTTTGTCCTGTGAGCCCTCCTTCACTCCCTACTATATTTGAAGCACTTGATAGAAAGCTTGAGATGAATGATGCTCAGAATTTTTCACCATGTTAGATTTCCACAGTATTAGAAATAACATACACAGGGTACCATAGATTACCATGTAAGAAGGTGTCCTGGTAAAAGAGGTTCCTGTCTTGATCCGCCACATGTAGTCAGTGCAGATTTCACAGACTTAAAGTTGGTTTCAATATCTCTCTTTAGAACATCTAAATATAGGCATCCATTAAAATAACTGAGAACTTTCTGAAAGGGAAAACAATCAAAATAATAAATGAATCTTTTCTCCTTGAGTAAAAAATTATATCTAGTCCCTTTCTGTTGAGTAGTTGAAAATTTTATTCAACAGTTTCTTTAAAGGGTTTTTTTCCCCATCTTGGACAGTTATGGCATATCCACAGGATATGCCATAAAAGTTCAATAGATGTGGGTCCCACCTCTGGGACCCGCACTTATCCCTAGAATGGGGCCCCCTAAACCCCATTGTAGCTTACTCGGCTCCCACTGCCTCCTGGCCACATCCTGGTTAGGTGGTCGGAAGTTACGGAAACAGCCGATCTCACTGAGCTGCGCTGTTTCCGTATCTCCCATAGAAGCACAGCTAGCTACGGTGTTTCTGTAGCTACAGAGTTACGGAAACAGCGTTCCTAGCCATGCTATGCTGTTTCAGTAACTCCCATTCACTTCTATTGGAGTTATGGAAACAGCGTAGCTCAGCAAGCTCTCAGCTGTTTCCGTAACTCCCGGCCACCTAACCAGGAAGTGGCCGGGAGGCAGTGGAGCTGGGTAAACTAGAATGGGGTTAAGGGGGCCACGTTCTAGAGATAGGTGCGGGTCCCAGAGATATCTATTGAATATTTATGGCATATCCACATGGCATATCCTGTGGATTTTGCATATCCTGTGGATATGCCATAAAGGTCCAAGATGGGAAAACCCCTTTCAGACTATTTACACATTTGCACAGACATTTTTATTTTATTCTTCATTTGCTTCCTAAAGGCAAAATTAATAAACTTTCTAAATAGTTTTCATTAAAAATATCCTACCATTTTGCAGCTGTAAATTTTGTGTAACCCCTGTACATAGCTGACTGTGCTGTTGATTCCGACATAGATTCCACAGCAAACTGCTTCTGGCTGTATCGGCTCTCTCTGTGCTCCCTTGCACTCGGCTGCTGCCCCTTAGACAATGTGCGTGACCAGTGCTCCATTCAAACTCCTCCTCATTGTGGTCGAGCAGTGAGAGGAAGCGGGGGATCGGGACACCCTTTCTAATGATTGGTGGGGGGTCCCAGAGGTGGTGCCACCAGCAATTAGACAGTTGTCACCTATTTTGTGAAGAGGTGATAAATGTCCACTGTGGCACAACCCCTAACCAAGTCTGGCCATATAAAGGGCTTGTTTTTAGTAAGTCTTTATTTTAGAGTTTCAAGAAATAATCAGGCCACTAATAGATCTATATAAAGATGCATCCTTGACTGGGATAGCACCTAGTGTTGATGGCACAAGCATGTGATCAATGTAATATCAGATAAGGAGCCCATAGTCAAATATACCAATATGTTCTGAGCATTCACTCAGTAATAAGTAAAGTAATATAAATGGAGTGGGTAAAGTGAATGAAAAAAATAAGGCAGACATTTCTGGTATTGTGCACACAGAAGATAACTGTATAGTGCCATGCAATGATGCATATAGGGAAGGAGGCAAAATATAAAATATTGTGAGGGAGGTTTAGTAATGCTGTGGTAGGATACATAAATGTATGAGTTTGTGAAAATTGCATAAAAATTTATCAAGATGGCGTCATGATAAATTTGGCATAACTCGCTAAGCATGTACTCGTCTCTTCCTTACAGCTCTGCATGGCTGATGTACACTTACACCAATAATTTGCACAAAAAAAGGTGAAATAAATTTGTCACATTTTATGACTGTTCTTTTTCTATACAATCTGAACTCTAGTTCATTTTGCTTTATAAGGTGTATTCACACGCAGTAGATTTGTTGAATAAATTTCAGCAAATGTCCTATTCATCTGAATGGCACTTGCAGAAATCCATGTACATGCTGCAGAAACAACCTCACTGTATGGAACTGATTTTCAGTTGCAGAAATTACTGCACCAAATCTGTCGCTTGTGAATATACCCTAAATCATCCCGTATTTAATTAAATAACTACAAAATGCTTCACTGGTAGTCTAGTTTTAACCCCTTCCCGCACCTTGGCGTAACTGCACGTCCAGGCGAGCAGTTACTTAGTGCACCTTGACGTGCAGTTAAGTCTGGACGTTAAGAGTTAACTGTCACGCGGCGCTACACCGCAGCAGCAGTTAAATGAGCAGGGTGTCTGCCCTGCTCTCCCTGTTTCCGATCAGCAGCCCATCACTGCTGATTTCGGCAATTAACACCTTAGGTGCGGCGATCGATTGCGATCGCCACATTTAGGGGGTTTGTAGCACATCGGCTGCTCCCACAATGCGATTTCGGGGACTGCTGATCAATGGCATGGCAACCTGAGGCCAGACAATGGCCTCCGAGTCTGCCATGTATGGAAGCCTATTAGGACCAGCCTCTGGCTGCTCCTCGTAGGCTTAATATTACGTCACTGTCAGTGTCAAACTGACAGAATACATTACACTACCTAGGTAGTGTAATGTATTCTACCAGCAATCAGTGCTGCAAGTTTTCAAATCCCCACGTGGAACAAAAAAAAAAGTTCAAAAAAGGTTAATAAAAATGTTTTATAAATGTGTAAAAATAAAAGTTACATAGTTACATAGTTTGTACGGTTGAAAAAAGACACATGTCCATCAAGTTCAAATAAGGGATGGGAAAGGGGAAGTAAAAAATGTCTACACATAGGAGCTACTATTTTTTTGTTCCAGGAAATTATCTAAGCCTTTTTTAAAGCCATCTACTGTCCCTGCTGTGACCAGTTCCTGCGGTAGACTATTCCATAAATTCACTGTTCTCACAGTAAAGAAGGCTTGTCGCCTCTGCAGGTTGAACCTTTCTTTTTCCAGAGGGAGGAAGTGCCCCCTTGTTTTTTGAGGGGGTTTTAAATGGAACAGGATTTCACCATATTTTTTGTATGTGCCATTCATATATTTATATAAGTCAATCATGTCCCCCCTTAGTCGTCTTTTTTCAAGGCTAAATAGGTTTAGTTCTTTTAATCTTTCCTCATAACTTAGATTCTCCATGCCCCTTATTAGCTTCATTGTGTAATGACGGGGTAGGGAGACAGACAGGTGAGCCCTAATCTACCCGCCACTCAGTCCCTGCCTACTTGCAGTGACCCGTCCTAGGCGACAGGGTACAACTGGGCGACGGTCCCTACGCTCAGTAAGTGCAAGACAGACAAACAGACAAGGGTACACAGAAGCTAGGGAAACGGGGCAGCTGCCCACGGAGACACCGTGAGCAACAAGAGTAGTGAACGAGCCGAGTCAAACCTGGAGTGAATGAGGTGCAAAACGCTGAGCAGGAGAGTGGTCAGAAAGCCAAGGTCTATAACAAGCAGAGGATGAGTAGTACAAGCAGTAGCAGCAAGGCCAGGAAAAAAGCAGAGCAGAATCACAAGCAAAGGAGGAACAGGAAAGGCAGGTATAAATAGACAGTGGGCAGGAGCTAGCTCCGTCTGGCCAGGCTGTGATAGGCTCTCCCACTCCTAAGCCTGCCATCCTGAGTGGTGGAAGATGGAGTCAGTCTCACAGACATAGGAGCAGGTGCAGACTGATTGCCCACGGGCGTCGACACAGAAGCCGTGTCTGGCAAATCCTTTACATGTTTCTCTTCTTTGTATTTTTTCCAACTCCAGGGCATCCTTTCTATGAACTGGAACCCAGATCTGAACTGCATATTCTAGATGAGGCCTCACTAATGCTTTGTACAGTGGTAATATTACATCCCTGTCCCGTGAGTCCATGCCTCTACACGACAATATCTTGCTGGCCCTTGAAGCAGCTGATTGACATTGCATGCTGTTATTTAGTTTATGTGTAATGACGGGGGGTAGGGAAACGGACAAGTGAGCCCTAGTCTACCCGCCACTCTGTCCCTGCCTACTTGCAACGACCCGCCCTAGGCGACGGGGTACAACTGGGCGGCGGTCCCTGCGCTCAGTAAGTGCACGACAAACACGACAAACATACAAGGGAATACAAGCAAGGGAAAGGGGCAGTTGCCCACGGCAACACCGTGAGCAACCAGAGTGGTGAACGAGCCGAGTCAAGCCAGGAGTGTGCGAGGTACCAAACGAAGAGCAGAAGAGTAGTCAGTAAGCCAGGGTCTGTATGGAGCAGGATCAAAATAGAAGGAGCTGTAGCTGGGCCAGGAAACCACACGAAAAGAATCACAAGCACCGAGGGACAGGAAGGGCAGGCTTAAATAGACCGAGGGCGGGAGCTAGCTGAGTCTGGCCAGGTTGCGATAGGCTCTCCCACTCCTAAGCCTGCCAGCCTGAGTGGTGGAAGCTGGAGTCAGTCTCAGGGATGTAGAATCAGGGGCTGACTGATTAATTATGGGAGTTAAACCCGAAGCTGTGCCTGGCAGATCCTTTACAGTACCCCCCTTTTATGAGGGGCCACCGGACCCTTTCTAAGTGGACCTGGCTTACTGGGGAAACGCAGGTGGAACCTCCTGACCAATACCCCAGCGTGAACATCCCGGGCGGGTACCCAAGTCCTCTCCTCGGGCCCGTATCCTCTCCAATGGACCAGGTACTGGAGGGAGCCTTGGACAATCTTGCTGTCCACAATCTTGGCCACCTCGAATTCCACCCCCTCAGGGGTGAGGATGGGAACAGGAGGTCTCCTCGAGGGAGCCAAGGACGGGGAGCAGCGTTTAAGGAGGGAGGCATGAAACACGTCGTGTATACGAAAAGACGGGGTAACTCCAGCCGGAAGGAGACAGGATTGAGGACCTCAATGACCTTATACGGCCCAATAAACCGGGGAGCAAACTTCTTGGACGGAACTTTGAGACGCAAGTTCCTAGACGACAACCACACCAGATCCCCGACCATAAACAGGTGGTTAGCAGAACGTTTTCTATCAGCCTGAGTTTTATGTACGCTCTGGGACACCTCTAGGTTCTACTGAACCTGGGCCCAGACTGTGCACAGTTCCCGATGAACGACCTCTACCTCGGGATTGTTGAAACTACCAGGTGAAACGGAGGAGAACCGTGGATTAAACCCAAAATTACAGAAAAAGGGGGAGACCCCTGACGAGTTACTGACCCGGTTATTAAGGGAATATTTGGCGAGGGGAATGAATGAGACCCAATCATATTGACAGTCAGAGACAAAACACCTTAAATATTGTTCTAGAGATTGATTAGTCCTCTCAGTTTGGCCATTGGTTTCAGGATGGAAGGCAGAGGAGAAGGACAGATCAATCTCCAACTTCATACAGAAGGCTCTCCAAAACAATGAAACAAATTGTACCCCTCTGTCCGAAACAATATTGACAGGGACCCCATGGAGACGCAGGATGTGTTTGACAAACAAGGTAGCCAACGTCTTGGCGTTGGGTAGCTTCTTGAGGGGCACAAAGTGGCACATCTTACTGAAGCGGTCTACTACCACCCACACCACCGACTTGCCTTGGGATGGAGGCAAATCGGTGATAAAATCCATGGAGATATGTGTCCAAGGTCTCTGGGGAATGGGCAACGAACACAGTAAGCCCGCTGGTCGGGACCTGGGAGTCTTGGACCTAGCACAAACCTCACAAGCGGCGACGTAGGCCTTAACGTCTTTAGGCAACCCAGGCCACCAATAGTTTCTAGTAATGAGGTGTTTGGTACCCAGGATGCCTGGATGACCAGATAGTGCGGAGTCATGATTTTCCCTAAGTACCCTTAGCCGGAATTGCAGGGGAACAAACAGCTTGTTCTCAGGAAGGTTCCCGGGAGCTGAACCTTGATCAGCAGCAATTTCAGAGACTAAATCAGAATCGATCGAGGAAATGATTATACCTGGAGGCAAAATACAAGCAGGATCTTCCTCCGAAGGAGGGCTGGCCATGAAGCTACGCGACAGTGCATCAGCCTTAATATTTTTAGACCCAGCCCTATAGGTAACCAAAAAATTGAATCTGGTAAAAAATAACGCCCATCGAGCTTGTCTCGGGTTTAGCCTCCGGGCAGATTCTAGGAAAACCAGATTCTTGTGGTCGGTAAGGACCGTTACCTGGTGCCTAGCCCCCTCCAGGAAGTGGCGCCACTCTTCAAATGCCCATTTAATGGCTAAGAGTTCGCGGTTGCCAATATCATAGTTACTCTCAGTTGGCGAAAACTTCCTGGAGAAGTAGGCACAGGGGCGGAGATGGGTGAGGGACCTGGTACCCTGGGACAAGACAGCCCCCACTCCCACCTCAGATGCGTCAACTTCCACGATAAATGGCTCCATTTGGTTGGGCTGAACCAGCACCGGGGCCGAGATAAAGCACCTCTTAAGGACCTCAAAAGCCTGGACAGCCTCAGGAGGCCAGTGGAGGAGATCAGCTCCTTTACGAGTGAGGTCCGTAAGAGGCTTAGCGATGACCGAGAAGTTAGCAATAAATCTCCTGTAATAATTAGCGAACCCCAAAAAACACTGTAACGCCTTCAGGGAGGCAGGTTGGACCCATTCCGCCACAGCCTGAACCTTGGCGGGGTCCATGCGGAATTCATGAGGAGTGAGGATTTGACCCAAAAATTGTATTTCCTGTACCCCAAACACACATTTTTCGGTTTTGGCAAACAGTTTGTTTTCCCGAAGGACCTGGAGCACCTTCCTGACATGCTCAATGTGGGAGGACCAGTCCTTGGAAAATACCAGTATGTCATCAAGGTACACTACAAGAAATATCCCCAGGTAATTTCTCAAAATCTCATTTATGAAATTCTGGAAGACCGCAGGGGCATTACACAACCCAAAGGGCATGACGAGGTATTCGAAATGGCCTTTGGGCGTGTTAAACGCAGTCTTCCACTCATCCCCCTCTTTGATGCGGATAAGGTTATACGCCCCCCGTAGATCCAACTTAGAGAACCATTGGGCCCCCTGAACCTGATTGAAGAGATCAGGAATCAAAGGAAGGGGATACTGGTTCCTTACCGTGACCTTATTCAGGCTACGAAAGTCAATGCATGGCCTAAGACCACCATCCTTCTTCCCTACGAAGAAGAAGCCAGCACCTACCGGAGAAGTAGAGGGACGAATGTAACCCTTGGCCAGGCATTCCTGGATATACTCTCTCATGGCTTCACAAGAAAGATTAAATATCCTACCCTTAGGAAGCTTAGCTCCTGGTACCAATTCGATAGCGCAATCGTATTCTCTATGAGGAGGTAACACTTCGGAGGCCTCCTTAGAGAAAACATCAGCGAAGTCCTGAACAAACTCGGGTAGCGTGTTCGCCTCCTCAGGGGGAGAAATAGATTTAATAGAAAAACATGACGTAAAACATTCATTACCCCATTTGGTTAGCTCCCCAGTATTCCAGTCAAACGTGGGATTATGCAACTGCAACCAGGGAAGGCCTAGAACCAAATCGTACGATAATCCCTGCATCAACAGTACAGAGCACTGCTCCAAATGTATGGAGCCAACAAGGAGTTCAAAAACAGGGGTATGCTGTGTAAAATACCCATTAGCAAGAGGAGTGGAGTCGATACCCACTACCGGGACAGGTTTAGGCAAATCAATCAGAGGCATAGCAAGGGACATAGCAAATTCCACAGACATGATATTAGTAGAGGACCCTGAATCCACGAAGGCACTGCCGGTAGCAGACCTACCACCAAAGAGACCTGAAAGGGAAGCAAGATCTTAGTACGTTTCCTATTTACGGGAAATACCTGTGCGCCCAAGTGACCTCCCCGATGATCACTTAGGCGCGGAAGTTCTCTGGCTGCATTCTTACGCTTAGGACAGTTGTTCACTTGATGCTTGTCATCCCCACAGTAGAAGCAGAGACCATTCTTCCTGCGGAATTCTCTACGTTGTTGGGGGGACACAGAGGCCCCGAGTTGCATAGGTATCTCTGAGTCTTTTGGGGAGGAACGAAGCAACGGAACTTCGGGAGGCATCATGGGGGAGTCGGAGGAGAAAACACATAAACGTTCACGTTGTCGTTCCCTGAGACGTCGGTCAAGTCGTACCGCTAAAGCCATAACCTGGTCTAGGGAGTCAGAAGAGGGATAGCTAACTAGCAGGTCTTTCAGGGCATTCGACAGACCCAACCTAAACTGGCACCTTAAGGCAGGGTCATTCCACCAAGAAGCTACGCACCACTTCCTAAAGTCAGAACAATACTCCTCAACAGGTCTCTTACCCTGACGTAAGGTCACCAGCTGACTCTCGGCAAAGGCAGTCCTGTCAGTCTCGTCATAAATAAGTCAGAGAGCAGAAAAGAAACAATCAACGGAGGAAAGTGCAAGGGCCTCAGGAGCCAAGGAGAAGGCCCACTCTTGGGGCCCTTCCTGGAGCCGGGACATAATTATACCCACCCGCTGGCTCTCAGAACCTGAGGAATGGGGCTTTAAACGAAAGTAAAGCCTACAACTCTCCCGAAAGGAGAGAAAAGCCCTCCGGTCCCCTGAGAACCGGTCGGGCAACTTGAGGTGGGGTTTAAGAGGTGAGGTGAGGGGAACTACCAAGGTAGCATCAGGCTGGTTGACCCTCTGAGCCAGGGCCTGGACCTGTAGGGAGAGACCCTGCATTTGCTGAGCCAGGGTCTCACGGGGGTCCATAGTGGTGTCAGGGACCAGGGTAGACTAGGTATGGGCTTGTGATTATGTAATGACGGGGGGTAGGGAAACGGACAAGTGAGCCCTAGTCTACCCGCCACTCTGTCCCTGCCTACTTGCAACGACCCGCCCTAGGCGACGGGGTACAACTGGGCGGCGGTCCCTGCGCTCAGTAATTGCACGACAAACATACAAGGGAATACAAGCAAGGGAAAGGGGCAGTTGCCCACGGCAACACCGTGAGCAACCAGAGTGGTGAACGAGCCGAGTCAAGCCAGGAGTGTGCGAGGTACCAAACAAAGAGCAGAAGAGTAGTCAGTAAGCCAGGGTCTGTATGGAGCAGGATCAAAATAGAAGGAGCTGTAGCTGGGCCAGGAAACCACACGAAAAGAATCACAAGCACCGAGGGACAGGAAGGGCAGGCTTAAATAGACCGAGGGCGGGAGCTAGATGAGTCTGGCCAGGTTGCGATAGGCTCTCCCACTCCTAAGCCTGCCAGCCTGAGTGGTGGAAGCTGGAGTCAGTCTCAGGGATGTAGATTCAGGTGCTGACTGATTAATTATGGGAGTTAACCCCGAAGCTGTGCCTGGCAGATCCTTTACATTATCATTTACAAGTACAGCCAGATACTTCTCAACAAGTGACTCCCCCAGTGTAGCTCCCGCTAGGACATATGATGCATGCAGGTTGTTCGTACCCAGGTGCATAACTTTACATTTATCTACATTGAACTTCATTTGCCAAGTGGACGCCCAAACACTTAGTGTGTTCAAATCAGCTTGCAATTCACGAACATCTTCCATAGTCTGAACTATATTACATAGCTTGGTGCCATCTGCAAAAATAGAAATAGTGCTATTAATCCCATCCTCTATATCATTAATAAATAAGTTGAATAATAGTGGTCCCAGCACTGAACCCTGTGATACACCACTTATAACCGGGGACCATTCAGAGTAGGAATCATTTACCACAACTCTCTGGATATGGTCCTCGAGCCAATTCTCAATCCAATTACAAACTATACTTTCTAAACCTATAGTCCTTAATTTACCCATTAGACGTCTATGAGGGACAGTGCCATATGCCTTTGCAAAGTCCAAAAACACTACATCCACAGTGGACCCTCTGTCTAGGCTTCTGCTCACCTCTTCATAAAAACAAATCAGGTTGGTTTGACAGCTTCTGTCCTTAGTAAAACCGTGCTGGCTGTCACTTATAATACTATTTTTTGTCACATAATCCTGTATATAGTCCCTCAATAGCCCCTCAAACATTTTCCCCACAATGGATGTTAAGCTTACTGGTGTATAATTACCCGGGGAAGACCTAGAGCCCTTTTTGAAAATAGGCACCACATTTGCCCTGCGCCAGTCCATTGGCACTATACCAGTCACTAGAGAATCTCTAAATATTATGAAGAGGGGGACAGAAATAACAGAACTAAGCTCCTTAAGAACTCTAGGGTGTAACCCATCTGGTCCCGTAGCCTTGTGTACGTTTATTTAATTTAATTTAGCTTGCACCATATCTACATTCATCCAATTCAATATATCAACTGATATATTAACAGCACTGGCACCAGCTACATCAGCTGCTCTTTCTTCTGTTGTATATACAGAGCTGAAGAACCCATTTATTAACTCTGCCTTCTCTTGATCCCCTGTAACCAACTCCCCATTACCACTATCTAGGGTTCCCACATGTTCAGACCTTGGCTTTTTTGCATTTATATACTTGAATAATTTTTTGGGGATTTGTTTTAATATCCTTGGCCACCTATTTTTGCTGATTTTATTACCTTTTTACAGATTTTATTAAGCTCTTTATATTTTACAAAGGCTACAGCTGTACCCTCAAATTTGTATTTTTCAAATGCCCTTTGTACCATTATTTGACATTAGTTCTTCCCAGTCTATATCCTGAATTGCAGCCCTCATCCAGGGAGAATTTGGCCTTCTTAAAATTAAGTGTTTTTGCCCTCCAAGCCTGTGTTTGTTTTTTACAGTATATGTAAAATATAACTATATTATGATCACTGTTACCGAGGTTTTCATGAACATTGACGTTCCCAACAAGCTCTGCATTATTAGAAATGACCAGATCCAACAGAACCTCTAGTCGGGTCTTCCACAAACTGGCCCATAAAATTTTCCTGCAACAGGTTGAGGAAATGTCTCCCCTTTTTAGTTGAAGCCGAACCATGACACCAATTAATATCCCAGTAATTAAAATCTCCCATTATCACTACTGTTCCAGCCTGTGCAGCCCGCTCCATCTGTTTATATAGGTGACATTCCATCGCCTGAGTAATATTGGGGGTTCTTTAGATTACACCAAAAGTAATTTTTTCAGTGTTTACCTCCCTTTGTAATTCCATCCACAAGGTTGCAACCTCCTCACAATCTTCACCCTCTAATGTCTCATTCACACTCACCTTCACATCGCTTCTCACATACAGACATACACCACCACCTTTCCTATTCGCCCTGTCTTTCCGAAACAGTGTAAAACCCTGTAGATTTACAGCACAATCATGTGAAGAGTCCAGCCATGTTTCAACAACACCAACTATATCTATATTTTCTTCCAGTACCAAGGCCTCCAGCTCCCCCATTTTGCTTGCTGGACTTCTGGCATTTGTGAACATACACTTTAACTTGCCTTTAAATGTTTCACTTTCAGTATCAGAAGTTAGAAGTTACAAAAACAAAAAAAAGCTTTTTTTCCCTATAATAAGACTTTTATTATAGGAAAAAATTAAAATGTTTAAAAAAAAGTACACATATTTGGTATCACTGCATTTATAATGACCCAAACTATAAAAAAAATTCTCACACAGTCAATGCCAGAATCACGAATTTTTGGTCACCACCACTCCCAAAATATAGAGTAAAAAGTGATCGAAAAGTCGCATGTCCCCAAAATAGTACTAATTAAAAACGACAACCCGTCCCGCAAAAAACAAGCTTTTTTGACTGAAAAATAAAAAAGTTATGGCTCTCAAAATATGTTGACACAAAAAATTTATTATTTTTATAAAAAAAGAGATTTTATTGTGCAAACGCTGCAAAACATAAAAAAAGATATACATATGGTATCACCGTAATTGTATTGACCCGCAGAATAAATTAAAGTGTAATTTATAGCCCACGTGAACACTTTTAAAAAAAAAAAAAAGAATAGAAAACATAGTCAGAATTTATGGTTTTTGGTCACCTTGCTTGCCAAAAAAATGGAATAAAAAGTAATAAAAAATTTGCATATACCCCAAAATGGTACCAATGAAAACTACAGATTGTCCCACAACAAATAAGTACTCCGGTGGAGAAAAAAGAAAAAAGTTCTGGCTCTCGGAATATGTAGATGCAAAATATTCACAGTGTTCCAAAAGCAGATAAGATCGGGCACCATTTATCAGTGCGATGCTGGCCACATATCTATGAATTATTGTATGTGCAGAGTAGATCCCCACCCATGGAGGACGCCTTGTCGCGGCAGCTGGGCAAAAACTTTTTGATCAAAATGTGCACTAAAAATCTCCCTATTGTAAGTAAATTTAGCAGTAATGCATATTTATTTACATTTAGTGGCTTAGTTGACATTAGTGTTCGCAGTGTGCTGTCACCATTTTTTTGTGTGCTGTATAAATTTTCAGTCACAGGCATTCTTGCACCTGCATACACATTTGTTTCATTTTGTTGGAATGTGCTGTTCAAACTTTGTGTTGTTTGTGTGATTCATATATGTGGGGTTAGTGACTGCCTCCATTTTTGATGTTGCACTCCTCCCATTCTGCCCTGCGTGATTTTAATTACTTTAATGCTGGTTCTTACCATCCCCAGATATATGTAGGCTTATGCCCCATGCACATGACCGTAAAAAAACTCCGTAATTGCGGACTGCAATACAGTCCCCAATTACGAACCCGCCCGGTTTTATTGGCCGCGGACACCTTTCCATATCGCTACGGAAGAGGGTCCGTGCCATAGAACCGTGCCAGGAATTATGGAGCATGTCCTACTTTTCATTTTTTACGGGCCGCGCTCCCATACTTTGTATGGGAGCACGGCGCGAAAATGCGTCCCGTGGCCGTCGGCGGCCCGCCGTGCCCACAATTGCTGGCCGTGATTACGGGCATGGTCGTGTGCATGAGGCCTTAGTCCCAGTTCTGGGTGAATGTGCAGAGTAGGTCCCCACCTATGGAGGACGCCTTGTCGTGGCAGGTGGGCAACCACTTTGTGCCAGTTTCTTCAGTAGGTTTTTAAGATCCTGAAGAAACTGTCACAACGGAATAGCAACATATTCTTCTTAACGAGATTCAAAAAGGAGAATCTTATCCCCAACGGCCTCATGATCAAGAATCCAACTGAATATACCTACAACACTAACTTTTCACAGAAGCTTTGCTACAGATCATCTGAAAGACTGCAGAATCACTTTATTGGAAGAGAACAATCCAAATTAGATTAATTCCCTAAATTATGCAATACAAGGACCTGGATCAAGTCTAACCAAGCAAGTATTAAAGGAATTCTAAAATAAATTACAAAATAAACTTATCATCTGCAAACAAAAGAAATTCAACAGACTAAGGAGGAAATCAGGTCTCCAAATACAAGAAGGAAAGCAAAATCCACATAACCATTTGGATATACCATCCTCTGTTGTAAACCTCGCTCAGTATGAACCAAGCAAAATGGAAATTAATGTTCTATCTAAAGGACTTACATTTTGTCCCACTAAACCACTTGACAGAGGCCAGTTTTGCAGTGACGTGGAGGAATACTTCTGCAGATTATGGCTGAAGGAATTATTTTCTGACAAAACATATATGACATCCCAAGCTGGGATGGGAAAAGAGACATCAAGAAAGAAGAAAACGACTAACTGAACCCCACAACCTGAATACAATCCAACTCTGGATTACTACATTGACTACTTCAGAAAAAGAGTTAAATCTGACATCTTGGACCAACAGCACAAATTAACATACAATCTCAGCATGGAGGAAAGGAACGACACAAAATCACTAAAATCCAACAAAGACATCAGCATCAAACCCGCTGATAAAGGAGGCGCTGTAGTAATTCCGAATACGTTTGATTACATCGAGGAGGCACACAGATAACTCTCTGACAAAAAATACTACACCCTGCTTAATGAAGACTCTTCCAAACAATACACAGTAGAACTTGTCCATATCATCAATAGTTTCAACGCTGTATCAGACAGTTTAATGGACCTTATACCGGACAATCCCAGAATAGGTACATTTTACATGTTACCCAAAGTACATAAAGAAGAAAATCCAGCGAGACCAATCATTTCAGGTTTTGGGACTTTAACTGAGAATATTTCTGGCTGGGTGGAAATCTTCTAAAGCCCTTGGTGAGGTTCACATCCAGTTATGTCCAGGACACCACATATGTCCTCTGCAAACTCTCAGCCCTAGGTCCACTACCTACCAGAGGGAACAATATTGGCAACTATGGATGTGGAGTCTCTGTATTCTAACATCCCCCATGAGGATGGCATAGCCGCATGCGAACACTTTCTTCAAAAGAACAATCTAGCGACCGAGCCAGCTCTACAACTCATCAGGTTCGTACTCCATCACAATTATTTTTTATTTGACAAAGACATATATCTGCAATGTATGGGAAGCGCTATGGGTAGCAAAATGTCACCACAATATGCTAACATGTTCATGGCCAAACTAGAGGAGGAGTTTTTATCAACCTGCGCAACTAAACCTCTAGAATATTTCCGGTACATTGATGACCTGCTGATAATCTTGACAGGCTCTGAACATGAACTGCTTTCTTTCCATAAAAACTTCAACAAGTTCCATCCTACTATCAAACTCACTTTCAACTACTCTACATCTCAAATACATTTCCTGGACATGACCACATACATGAGTAACAATATCATAGAAACCACAATCTACCATTAACCTATAGGCCGTCCAGTATATCTGAGATGGAACAGCTTTAATCCGAGACACATAAATAAATCCATCATCTACAGCCAGGCTCTGCGGTACATACGAATCTGTTTAGACAATGAAGACAGAAAACAACACCTGCTATCACTGAGGAATATATTCCTACAACAGGGATATCATCCAAGGATTATAGATGATCAGATCTACAGAGCCACAAGAATTCTAAGGAGCACTCTTCTTGAGTACAAAAAAAAGGGAGTCAACAGCAGGGTGCCCCTAGTGATCCTATACAACCCCTAAATGAACGTCTTGAAGAAAATTGCTGCTGATCTCCAACCTATATTCAACAAAGACAATAAACTGAAGGAAATATTCCCAGATTTACCTCTCCTTGCATACAAACAGCCACCAAACTTCCTGGTCAGAAGTGCCCTTCATCACCATCAGAGACTGGCACTTTTCCTTGCAACAGTAGAAAATGCAAGACCTGTACCAACATTTTGGCATCAAACACCATCCACATACCAAACACGCAGCAGGACTATAAAATCACTGTTACGTTCTCCTGTACATCCTCCAATGTAGTGTACATGATCCTGTGTACAAGGTGCATCAATAAAGGAATCTACATTGGTGAAATCATAAAAAAACTATAAACCAGGATGAATCTTCACAGACCTACAATAAAACAGGAGGTGGATACACCCATGGGAAAACATTCTCTGGACCTGATCACAGTTTGGCAGATTTAAAGGTCCTAATTCTGAAGGGTCATTTTAAAAACAACAGAGAGAGAAAAATTTGGGAATTCAAGATGATGATAAAATTCCAGCCATTGACACAAGGCCACAATCTAACACCTGGATTTATGAGCCACTACATGGACACACATCACATCCCCCATCAGTCTGACTCCAGATGCCTCTACTCCTAAGTCATCACCCCTATAACCTCAGTTTTATTGCCCCAGGTTATCTTAATGATGTATCACCTCATGTACTAATTGTCTTTGTGTAACATCTTAAATGTTGTGCTTTTTTCTCAGTCATTCATTTGTTAAATTGCCTGGCGAAGGAGCCTGTGTGCTCTGAAAGCCTGCATATAGAACTTTTATGGTTAGCCAATAAAGGTATCATACCTACTATACTTTTGTCTTTTTTGACACAGAAGTATTTAACATTGCATATTTCTGGCTAACACGGTACAACACTATTTTTTATTGTACTTCGTGAAATTTTCTTGAAAATATCAGAAATTGATGCTAAAGTTCTAAGCCTTGTAGCGTTCTATAAAAATAAAAGAATTTAAAAAAATGATGCAAACATAAAGTAGACATATGGGAAAAGTTAACAAGTAACTATTTTGTGTGGTATTACTATCTGTTTTACAAGCAGATACATTTAAATTTAGAAAAATGCTCATTTTTGCACATTTCTCCAAATTTGGGTGTTTTCCACTAACATAAAGCACAATATGTCACCACAAAACAATATCAGTATCGCTTGTATAGGTAAAAGCATTACAAAGTTATTACCACAAAAATTGACACGTCAGATTTGAAAAAATCGGCGTCGTCCTCAAGGCCAAAACAGGCTCAGTCCTGAAGGAGTTAAAGGGCATGAGCACCCATTATGCTCAATCCTGGGCAGCTGATTTCCTGGATCTCTCTGCAGAGTAGCAAATACCCAGGAGGCAGCAAATGTGCTGAGGACATAATGCCCGATATGCAATGCAAATGAAATAAAATAGTAGACCTTCTGACAGTATTGCGTTAGACATTTCAGAAAGTTACTCACATAGAGCACCGACAATTGATGAGCTACATATTTATGGCTTCCTAAGTGCTTGACGTCATCTTCAAGTTGTTGGCTCAAGACCAAAAGCTGATTAAGTTTGCCTATATGAGCATAGTAGTCTGTAAAAACAAGTACAATAATAGTATGAGTATACCATGATAAAGAGATTGCTACATGCCAGTGGTATTCCTATGATACTGTATTTATTTTTGCCTTATTTTTACATGAGCTATAACAAGACAGAATCATTGGTTATTCTACTATATGGAAAGAAATTGACAAGTATTTGTACCTGTATTGTGAAAGTGATATAACACTATGTAGTATCATTACTAGCTTGTATGAAGGGCCAAAGACATACCATAGAGGCAGACCATGTGGCGGCTATAGTCTGCCTGGAGAGCCCAGACCAGATTTGCTGAATCCATTATTATAATGGGTTGTGAGAAACTGTACAGGAATCCTCTCCCCCACAATGTTAGCAAAGGGTGCAGGGAATTAACCCATGGATCATATTACTTAAATGGGTGCAAACAAGCACTAAGTCCTTCTGTCACAGGTGGTTAGGGGTGTGGTAGTGTCAATCAGAAAAGAGCCCCATTATAATCTTTTCTAGGGGCCGCCCCACTTATATTATGCCCCTATGAAGGGCAATATTTTTTTTCACATTTCTTTTTCAGGGCATGGTATGTATCATGTGTTCTTGTTGTCGCAACAAGAATGGTTTTGGCTGATATGTTAACCCCTTAATGACCGGGCCTGTTTGGGCCTTAATGACCAAGCCAGATTTGTTAAATCTGGTATGTGTGACTTTATCAGAGAATAACTCAGCGAAAGTTTTGAATATCCAAGTAATTCTGACATTGTTTTTTCGTCACATGTTGTACTTTATTTTAGTGGTAAAAGTAGACTGATACGATTTACGGAAATTAATAAAAAAATAGAAAAAAGGAAGAAATTCTGTAAAAATTATCATTTTTCCCTATTTTTAATGGCAATATGTCACATATGTACATACATACAGTACAATTTTTTTTAATTAAATATATATTTCCATCTCTTTACTCTATTTTGGTAACAATTTTTTTTTGCGCAATTCAGAAGACTTACAAGTTTAGTAATAATTTTATACATTTTGAAGTACATTTGGTTTTCCTGCACCAAGCCAGGTTTTCAGAGGCTCATAGGTGTTAGAATGGTGGAAACCCCCACAAGTGACCCCATTTTGCAAACTACACCCCTTAAGGTATTTATTTAGGGGTGTTGTAAGTATTTTGACCCCACAGTTTTTTTGTAAGAATTCATGCAAAGCAGGCGTAAAAAAATATAATCTCACTTTTTTCATAAAAGTATCACTTTGAAGACCAATTTCTTTGTAAAGCGACCATGAGAATGAAGAAACACACCCCAAAATCTATCACCCTGTTTCTCCTGTTTTCAAATATGCCCACATTGTGACCCTAATGCATTGCCTGGACACACGGCAGTGCCCGAAAGGAAGGGAACACCCGGAGACTTTCAGGTCTCATATTTTGCTTGAAAATGTTTTAGGCCCTACTGTATATTTGGAGAGGTTTTGAGCTACCAGAACGATAGAAACTCCCCATAAACGACCCCATTTAGAAAACTAGACCCCTTAAGGTATTTATCTAGGGGTGTAGTGAGTATTTTGACCCCACAGTTTTTTGCTAAATTTAAAGCATAGCAGGTGAAAAAAAATAAAAAAATCACTTTTTTCATAAAAGTATCACTTTGAAGACCGATTTCTGTGTAAAGCGAACATGAAAATGAAGAAACACACCCCAAAATCAATCACCCGGTTTCTCCTGTTTTCAAAAATACTCTCAATGTTGCCCCAAACTGCTTATTAGACGTGTGGCTGGGCCAAAAAGAGAGGGAGCACCCTTTGGCTTTCAGGGCACAATTGAATAAATTCTAGGCCCCATATCATGCATTTAGAGGCATTGAGCTGCCTGAACAAAAAAAAAAAAACACGCAGAAATGACCCCATTTTAAAAACTAAACCCCTAAAGGTATTCATCTAGTGGTGTAGTGAGCATGCGGACCAAAATTTTTTTAAAGGAGGAAATAATGGGTATCATTTCAGACACTATGGGTATATAATGTTCTCTTCAAACTCTTATTACGTTTCCACATGAAATAGAGGAGACGTGGTAGAAGGTTATTTTGTTAGAAATATGCCACATTAATAAATTTGTGCGGCATACAGAAGAGAAGTGAAGCCGTGTATTCATAACGGATACATGTCGCTATAGATGTATTTGCCTGTACTTATGACTATGTCTTGCTGAAGAAGCAGTTGGTGCCATTATGATGTCATTGTGGACAGAATTCTGTCCTAATATAAAATCAGTCAGAGAGGAAAAAATAAACTGTACTGGAGTGACGGGCAATATCTTCAAACAAATGGAGGAAAATGTATCCAACTATGTTGCAAACTCGAGTCTGTTCACCGGATAGAAGAACACCTGCAGGGCTGTCATGACAAGGTTTTTTTTTTTCAGTGACTGGTTGTACAACGTCTCTTTAGCTCCATCAATCCTTATGAGGGACGAATGTGGCAAGTGATGCGGTACACCATAACAGGCCCCTGCCCGGCAAGGTAGGAACCGCTATGTGCACAAAACAACCAATCGCCTACAGAATATATAAAGGGACAGTGTCCAAAACCATCTATAGGAACAGTAAAGGATCACTAATCCCCAAAATGATGTCAGTATTTCCAGAAGAACCGTAAGAAAGCCCATGGTGTATTGATAAGGAACAGCTCGATTATTAGAGATCCTCCAAAAAAAAAATATCATGCCCGTATCACGGTACAGAATTAGGAATGTAACAGCCGTATGTGGCAGGACGTAGTCATAAGAAAAAGGAAATACATCCCCAATTTATTCTTGTAACCATTGCTAAAATGTACGACTTCCACTAATTCAGGGGCGGCACGGGCCGCAGGTGTTGGATTTATCTACTAATAAATGCAATGCCCACATTTATTTTTTATTTCAAGAACACTTGTGGGGTCCATGTTCTGAATAGACAGATGTGGGCTCCTGCACAATAAACTGTATTTATTTGTGAGTGATCAAGTCCTGGATTTAATTGTCCAAGAAATGTATAAAAAAATCAAAAAGGGGAAAATTAGTTTTACAGTCTGAAATAAATACTTTACTACCTCCCCGTGAGAATCCCTCCCTCCCTTGGAAAGCCCAGAAACGAAAAATAAAATATGAATAAATGAAATTGACTCCCTAAAAAGAATCCGCCCCACCCCACCCTTTTTGGTGTTCCCTAAATTATAGATAAAATTAATAATTAGAAACGGTGTGGTAGGTCTCAAAACAGGGGTAGTTGCACAGGCCTGGATTTGAAGAGCACATGGGGCAGTAAAATCGGGTATCCCTCCTCCTTCCGTGTTTACTGCACACCCGGCATCTCCTTTGGGGGTATTCCTTACTCTCAGTGGCAGGGACGGGGTGAAGGAAGTGGCGCTCAGTGAGCCTTTTGACATTCTCCGACTCAAAGGAGTCTCCAGGTGCGGGGGAGTCAAACAGGAGGTGCTCTATAATTTTTTCCTGATACTGGAGGAAACTGAGCGTTCCCTGGGTCTTATAGAGCACATAACTATTGTATGTGGCCATCTGGATAAGGTAGATCGCTACCTTTTTATACTAGGCCCTAGTTTTGCGCTTGACCAGGTACGGTTGTAGGACCTGGTCAGATAGATCGACTCCCCCCATGAACTTGTTATAGTCCACCACCCAGACCGGTTTCCTCTTATCAGAGGTAGCGCCCCTCTCTCTCACTGCCACTGTGGTGTCCTCGTGCACGGTGGAGAGCATGTACACGTCCTTTTTGTCACTCCATTTTATTGCGAGCAACTGGTCACTGGTGAATGAGAGTGACGCACCCCTTACTAGTCGCCTGGACACCAGCTGTTGAGGGAAGCCGACTCTATTTTTTCGTACCGTCCCACAGGCCCCTGTATTCGCAGCATGGAGGGACTTATACAGGGGGACACTGGTGTAGTAATTGTCGGTGTACACATGGTACCCTTTCTGTAGGAATGGCACCATAAGTTCCCAGACAATTTTCCCACTAATGCCAATATCCTCTGGGCATCCTGGGGGATTAAGGTGGCGGTCCCTGCCCTCATATATAAAAAAGGCACAGGTGTAGCCCGTTGTGCTCTCGCACACCTTATAGAGTTTCACTCCGTATCGGGCTCTTTTGGAGGGGATATATTGGCGAAACGATAGACGGCCCTTGAAGGCCATAAGGGACTCGTCTACCGCTATTTTTTGGCCTGGGGTGTAAAAGACTCAGATAGGAGGGAGATGAGGGGTCTCAACTTGTTGAGGCGATCATGGCCTGGGTCACTTCTTGGGGGGAGTAGTATACCTACATGAAGAACACCACGGAAAAAGTTCCCCTGATACATTTATTGTAGTCAAAAATCGGACTTCTAACATAATAATTTATGGGGAAAGACGCATGGTAATAACGGTGAACCCGCTGATTAGTAACAAAAACCTATAGTTTGGAGTCTGACACACCAAAATAACTTTAAAATAGAAATTTTATTGAATACATCTAAAAAATGCCACAAAAGTTAAAACAGAGATGATATCCACAGTACAGAAAGACAACCAGATTAATTGTATATAATAATTCCAGATATATGGGTAAAGGGCAACACTGTTCAAATACAGGAATACATCCACAGTGGGTTACAATTGTGTAAAGTAATATACATGTTCTAATACATTAACCAGCAAAATAGGCTATTCAGCAAACAGGGCAAATCTCCCACGTATGTATCTCTCTCACATCTTTAAAGTATAAATTAAATAAACATCAATGAATGAGTGTACAAAAGTATAAATACCCCTGAATAAAGCCAGATACAAAAAATCAGTAGAAAAAAACTGTAGAAATACTAGTACCATGCACAAGTAAACTATGGGTATGAACTCCGCTTCCAGCATATGCCTGTGTTCCAGCAAAAAGTTTCTTTCTATCACATTTAACCTAATGGGTGTTTGAGTGTCTGCAAATGGGGCGGACATTATAGCTATTGCCCTGCTCCGATTTCATGTGTTTGTTTAAATAGAGCCATGTATTTTACTTGTGCATGGTACTAGTATTTCTACTGTTTTTTCTACTGATTTTTTGTATCTGGCTTTATTCAGGGGTATTTATACTTTTGTACACTCATTCATTGATGTTTATTTAATTTATACTTTAAAGATGTGAGAGAGATACATACGTGGGAGATTTGCCCTGTTTGCTGAATAGCCTATTTTGCTGGTTAATGTATTAGAGCATGTATATTACTTTACACAATTGTAACCCACTGTGGATGTATTCCTGTATTTGAACAGTGTTGCCCTTTACCCATATATCTGGAATTATTATATACAATTAATCTGGTTGTCTTTCTGTACTGTGGATATCATCTCTGTTTTAACTTTTGTGGCATTTTTTAGATGTATTCAATAAATTTTCTATTTTAAAGTTATTTTGGTGTGTCAGACTCCGAACTATAGGTTTTTGTCACTTCTTGGGGGGATTTGGGAGTTGTCCGAGAAGTGCATGAAACGCATTAGCGTCTCATAGCGCGTTCGGGTCATGACAGCAGCAAATACAGGGGTGCTGTGGATAGCGCTGGTAGCCCAGTAGGAGCGGATAGACGTTTTTTTTACTATCCCCATATTTAGGGTAATTCCCCAAAAAATTTTCATTTCACAGACGGTTGTGGGGATCCATCCTCTGGAATAGTAAGAACTGGGATTTTGGGTGAAAAATTGCCTGGCGTATAAATTCGTCTGCTGGACGATTAGTTCCAGGACCTGATCGCCTATAAACAAATTAAAAAAATTATAGGGGGTAAAATTTGTGACATCAGAGTTGATGCCTGGGGTCGCTGTAAATGGCGGAATTTGGGGGGAGAAAGAAACTGCAGGATCCCACATTGCGGGAGGGACTGCAGTACTAGGCCCGGCTCCTGACGCTTCACCGGTGACCGCTGTGTCCACCACCATAGGGCTGGAGGGGTCCAGTGGCAGAAGCAGAACTTGTGTCGCTTTCTGAGCCAAGTTCTGCTTCTGACGCAGTGTCCGTATCACTGCCGGAACCGCTAGAGCACAGCATGCCGTATGCCTGCTCTGCAGAGAACATCCTGCGGCTTCTGCGATTCATTATTTTCTAACACTAAACTAACAAGTAAATTTTTTTTTTTTTGTATTTTACATTTTTTTTGTATTTTTTTTTTTTATATAATATAGACACAACACTAACGTAAAAAAATAAAAAAATACGGTAAACCGCAGTTAATTACAGCAACTAAAACTAATTCAGCGAAAAAAAAAAGAATTACGGAGATTACCGGTAATCTGGCGTGATTACGGGTAATCTGGCATGATTACGGACAATATCGGAACACTGGCGAGTACGTATGTGGTGTATTTCACAGTATAATACAGCACAAGATTTCTATAGTATTTCTCTCTCTCCTCTCACAGATCAACTACAGTGAGAGGAGGGAGGGAAAGAGCACAAATCTTGTGCTGTATTGTGTAACTATGGGACTATGGTCTCTGTGATAGGTATATCACAGTGACCATCTGATCAGGTACCAATTATCAGGGTCCCTGATCAGTTTCTATTTACAGGCAGAATAGCTGCCTTAGACTCACTGCGCATGCGTGCGCCATTTTCTTTTTTTTCCCGGCAGTTAGGGACGGGGGGGGGCACGGGGGGACGACGGGGGACACGATCGGAGGCAGCAGGGGGCCTAAGAAGCAGTTTTTTTATCTCCTCTCACCAAACATACATGGTGAGAGGAGATAAAATCATAATTTGCTGAGGCATATTTATTGTAACGGCGGAATACGTTCGCCGGTATGGGGGCCGCAAACAGCGGTCCCCAGTCACTGCTCCAAGCCCTCAGCTACCTCCGGCAGCTGAGAGCACTGAGCTAAACCTCCCCCCGGCGGCGCTATTTTATTCCGATGCCGCGACGTAAAAGTCTATGGCATCGGAATAAAGCCCGTTAGTGACCGACGTAGAAACACGATGGGTCGGTCACTAACGGGTTAAAACTTTAGGAAAGGTATGTAAATAAGGGTATGTTCACACGCAGTAGCAAAATATGTCTGAAATTACGGAGCTGTTTTCGCCAGAAAACAGCTCCTGATTTTCAGACGTTTTTGTAACCACTCACGTTTTTCGCGGCGTATTTTACGGACGTTATTGGAGCTGTTTTTCAATGGAGTCAATGAAAAACAGCTCCAAAAACGTCCCAAGAATTGGTATGCACTTATTTGACGTGGGCGTCTTTTTACGCGCTGTCTTTTGACAGCGACGCGTAAAATTACACCTCGTGGGAACAGAACATCGTAAAACCCATTGAAAGCAATGGGCAGATGTTTGTAGGCATAATGGAGCTGTTTTTTCAGGAGTAATTCGAGGCGTAAAATGCCCGAATTACGGACGTAACATGGTCGTGTGAACCCAGCCTTATGGTTTAGCTTTTTTTTTTTACAACGTTTACCATGGGCATAAGTAACGCATTATTGTTATAGTATGGATCATTAAGCATTCTGCAATTCCTATTATGTGTACTATAATTTTTCTTAATAAAGCATATTTTTAAGGGAAAAAGTTTTTGGAGTGTTTAATAAAAAATGACAGGTTACAGCGAGATTATGCTTGCTCTGCTGTAAGTACCACACAAACGTTACTGAAGTGTCGGGATTGTGAATAGACAGCCCGTCCTGGCTGGAAGGAATGTCTATTCGCTGTCAAGACACTTCAGTAACGTTAATGTGTCAGTATAAGACAGCACAAAGTGAACAACGCAGTGTCACTATGCGCTGAGTAAATGAATGGAGAGAAGTGTATGACGCTGATTGGTCACTGATTGGTCAGCGTCATACACTCCTCTTTACAACGCCCACTTGGTCAATAGTAAAAACACACCCACTTGGGCATTAAGAAAGTCATTAGCATAAAGCTAAAATCGCTAATAACGTGGTAAAAATAGATAATTTTGCTAAATAAAAATCACTGCTGTTGCCTACATTATAGCGCCCATCTCCTTATGTAGGAGATAGGGCACTTATAATGTGGTGACAGAGCCTCTTGAAGCATTAAGATTTCCCTACACTAGAACTAAGGGGTCTAAGTCAACCCCTGAAAAACAACCCCATAGCATTATCCCTCCTCCACCAAACTTTACAGTTGGCACAATGCAGTCAGGCAGGTTTAGTTTTCCTGGTATTCACCAAACCCAAACTCATCCATTGGACTGCCAGATAGAGAAGCGTGATTCCTCATTCCACAAAACACATTTTCATTTCTCCAAAGTCCAGTGATGCCATGAAGCTACAGGGGCACAGATTTTGTGCGGATGTTAATTCCAGAGGAGGATTGGAACTCTGCAGTTATCTAGTCAGCAGAGCGTTGGCGACTTTAATGCACTATGCGTCTCAGCACTCAATGAGGTCTACTGCTTTGTGGCTGAGTTTCTTTGGTTCCTAGACGTATCCACTTTGCAATAATACCACTCACATTTAATCTTGAAATATCTAGGAGGGCAGAAATTTCACTAACAGACTTTGTAGCAGTGGTATCCCATTGAAGTACCACGCTGGAATTCAGTGTTCTCCTTAGAATGACCCACTTTTTCACAAATGTTTGTAAAGGCAGACTGCATGGCTAGGTGCTTGATTTCATACACCTTTGGCAATAGGATGGATTGAAACACCTGAATTCTATAATTAACCCCTTCCCGACATTTGTCGTAAATATACGTCATGGAAAGCCAGTGCTTCCCGCAAAATGTTGTATACTTACGACAAATGGATGGCACCGACTCAGAAGCTGAGTTGGTGCCATCATCCCTGGATGTCAGCTGTATCTTACAGCTGACACCCTGCTTTAATGGCGGGGACCAAAGTTAGCTTTGATCCCCGCCATTAACCGCTTAAATGCAGCGGTCAAAACCGATCGCTGCATTTAAGGTGTTTGCAGCTCATAAGCACCCAAACAATTAAATTGCCGGGGTGTCGGTGGCTGCAATGGTAACTGGAGGCCTAATAGTGGCCTCCCAATTTGCGTAGTACAGAAAACTTTGAGCCCCCACCCGGAGGCGGGGCCTAAAAGGCTTCCGTAGCCATCAGCACCGCCTCGGGAGATAAGCCGGTGTCATCAGCGATGGATGTCTGCTGTATCCCTACAATTAACCCCTTAGATGCATCGATCGCTGCATCTTTGTGGTTGTCAGCAGGTCGGCAGCCCTGCCCTGCAACTGCAGGGCTGCCGACTACTACTATGGCAACAGGAGACCTAACAATGGCCTCCTGCTCTGCCATTATGGAAGCCGATTAGGAATTTCTATTTTTTGGTCACTTTGCCCTACAAAAAGTGAAATAAAAAGTGATCAAAAAGTCGCATGTATCCAAAAATGGTACCTATGAAAACTATAGATCATCCCAGAAAAATAAGCCCTCATACAGCTCAGTCGACGAAAAAATTAAAACGATATGGTTCACACAACATGGCGACAGAAAAAATACATTCTTTTAGACAAAAGTAATTTTGTTGTGCAAAAAGTTGTAAAACATAAAAAAATGCTATAAATTAGGTATCGCCGGAATCGTACTGACCCGCAGAGTAAAGCTAATATGTAATAATAACACATGGTGATCGCTGTATAAAAAAAAACTAAAAAATGCCAGGATTGCTGTTTTTTGGTCACCTTGCCTCCCAAAAAATAGGATAAAAAGTGATCAAAAAGTTCAAAATGGTACCAATAATAACTACAGCGCGTTCCGCAAAAATACAGCCCTCTACATACCACTACGTCTATGAATTAATAAAATTAGTTAAGGCTCCAATAAGTTAGGAAATAAAAATATGCAGTTGTGCAGGCCCGAGGGGAACATTTCTTCTGTTTCAAGAGACGATTTATCGAGGCCCTAAAATTAGGGAACCAGGAAGGTGAGGGCACAAACATATCTGCTGGTATAGAGGGTGCCCGCATTATACCAGGACAACACTTCCCAGCAAAATTCCCCCGACTGCAAAGGTGTAGAGTGTGGACCAAAAGAGGAATAAGGAAGGACATTTATCAGTGTGACACCGGCCTGTGCAGAAAGGATTGCTTCACAGCGTAACAAATATCTATGGATTATTTTATTGTTTTTTTTACCCCATTATTATACCAGATGACTATGCCCCTGATGTAATAAAAAAGTCCAAAATGGTACCAATAATAACTACAGCGCGTTCCGCAAAAATACAGCCCTCTACATACCACTACGTCTATGAATTAATATAATTAGTTAAGGCTCCAATAAGTCAGGAAATAAAAATATGTGGTTGTGCAGGCCTGAGGGGAACATTTCTTCTGTTTCAAGAGACGATTTATCGAGGCCCTAAAATTAGGGAACCAGGAAGGGGAGGGTCCAAACATATCTGCTGGTAACGAGGGTGCCCGCATTATACCAGGACAACACTTCCCAGCAAAATTCCTCCAACTGCAAAGGTGTATAGTGTGGACCAAAAGAGGGATAAGGAAGGACATTTATCAGTGCGACACCGGCCTGTGCAGAAAGGATTGCTTCACAGCATAACAAATATCTATGGATTATTTTATTGTTTTTTTTAACCCCATTATTATACCAGATGACTATGCCCCTGATGTAATCTGCCCAGTTTACATGTGCCCCCACATTATAAACTGAAATACCAGTAAAACTCCAAACAAAACTACTACCAAGCAAAATTTACGCTTCAAAAGCCAAATGGTGCTCCCTTCCTTCTGAGCCCTACAGTGTGCTCATACAGCAGTTTACTTCCACATATATGGCATCGCCATACCCGGGAGAACTCTTTTAATACTTTTTGGGGGTGTGTCTTCAGTGGCATAATCTGGGCATGACATATTTGCCACTGAAATGGCATATCTGGGGAAAAATAGCAATTTTTACTTTGCACCATCCGCAGCGCAATAATTTATGGAAAA
Source organism: Rhinoderma darwinii (assembly GCF_050947455.1). Classification (NCBI taxonomy): domain Eukaryota; kingdom Metazoa; phylum Chordata; class Amphibia; order Anura; family Rhinodermatidae; genus Rhinoderma; species Rhinoderma darwinii. The sequence goes on from NC_134688.1 coordinate 180,663,539, forward strand.
GACCTGTGGATGAAAATGCTCACTACACCCATTAAAAAAATGCCTTTAGGGGTGTAGTTTACAAAATGGGGTCACTTTTCAGGGGTTTCTTTTATTATTTCACATCAGAGCACTGCAATTGTTAACCAATACTTTGTAAGTCGCCAAATTAGGCCTCAAATTCGCATGGTACTCTTTCACTCCTGAGCCCTGTCGAATGTCCAGGCAAAAGATTAGTGCCCCATGTAGGGTGATTCTAAAACCGGGAAACACAGCATAATAATTAGAGAGCTGTCTTGTTATGGTTGCACAAGCTGTGTACCACATATTGGCATATATATGAAAAAAATCCAATTTTCACTCTGCAACATCGAGTGCACACTAATGTCTGCAAAACACCTGTGGGGTCAACATGCTCACTACACCCCTAGGTGAATACCTTGTGTTTCCAAAATGGGGTCACTTCTGTGGGGTTTCCACTGTTTTGGTCCAACAGGGGCTTTGCAAATGCTCCATAGCGACCAGAAACCAATCCAGTTAATATGTGGGGGCACATGTAAACTGGGCAGATTACATCAGGGGCATAGTCATCTGGTATAATAATGGGGTTAAAAAAAACAATAAAATAATCCATAGATATTTGTTATGCTGTGAAGCAATCTTTTCTGCACAGGCCGGTGTCGCACTGATAAATGTCCTTCCTTATCCCTCTTTTGGTCCACACTCTACACCTTTGCAGTTGGGGGAATTTTGCTGGGAAGTGTTGTCCTGATATAATGCGGGTACCCTCGTTACCAGCAGATATGTTTGGGCCCTCCCTTTCCTGGTTCCCTAATTCGATAAATCGATAGGTAAAAGCATTCTGAAGTTATTACCACATAAAGTGAAACATGTCAGATTTAAAAAATGAGGCTCTGTCAGGAAGGTCAAAAGTGGCCAAAGCGGAAAGGGGTTAAGAGGCATGTCCCAATACTTTTGTCTATATAGTGTATTTTTTATACTTTCATATTTTTAATAAACATGTAGTAAAAAAAAAGCAAGGCCTGTAATCTGTAATAGGTAGACATTCTCGCTCCAGAACTCTTACCATCCATTGGAGGTCTCTCTAAAATATCAACAGGTCTCTCATGTATAATGTATATCTCAACCCTTGGGAAGAGGACAGATAACCCTGAAGTGTCAAGATAGTCCTGCAGGAAAAAAAAAAGTAGTCATTCCATGGTAGTAGAAATATAATTAATATTATATTGAAATAATTAATACAGACAATATTTGTCATTGGTGTATATAATCATGACAATTAATTGTAATTTTTTTTATCCTAGATCAGATTTTGGGGATTTGGTCATACCTTGCATTAATTATTTTGCACTAGTCATATGTTGCAATCTGTGTTATTATCCAGAGCTGTATTAATAATTCAGCTGAGCTCCTATAATGAAGGTAGGACATTTTGAAGAGTTATTTTTTTCCTACATCAGATTACTGTAAAGTTTAAAGAATACATTTCACAGAATGCAAATTCCAAGAACAACATCTATGCAGACATTGAGCCAGCAAGGAATTCTGGGAGTTTTCGGCTCTGAAGCCTACATAATTGTAAATGCAACTCTGGACTATAATACAGGCTATAAAACTCAGGAGCAGTACAAGATAAGTAACACAAAGTGTTTATAAGGATACTCAAGTTTTTATGTAGATTTACTCTATATGCAATCTATAAAATGGCGATCAAAAGAGAACATATGTTTTAGAATTATATTACATCGTATTATTGTGATATTTACCTCTAGGCATGGTGCTGGCTCTGGTAAGTGACTTAAACAATCCTTCATTAGCTCCACAACTTCTGAACCTAAGTTTGAAGTAAAATGTTTAAGTCTATTTGTATTATACATTTTCTTCTGCCTTTGTTTCGTATGTCTAAGGCACTGTTCTCATCTGCGCCGTGGCTTCCCTTTATAACAGAAGCCACGGCACATTGCCGGTTCTGTTGCATGACAGATGACAGCAGTGCCCGACAGACCCCATTGACTTATAATAGTTCTGCCGAGGTGTCTGTTGTTGTGACGGGAAAAATAGTGCTGCACGCTGTGCTATTTCTCCTGATAAATTGAACACAATATGTGACGCAGATGCGAACATAGCCTTAAATGCATATAAGTCATCATACCAAAATATAAGCAGTAAATATCACATTTTAAGTCAAATTTGACAATTTAATTTTAATGTGTTAAATGTCACACAGATGTCATATGTGAACAAGATCAGAAAAATATTTGGACAAAAAAATTGTCATTTTCTTATCGCAGATCTCACCTAACGTGGGAAATATGTCAGATTCTCCAAAGTTTGTATCGTCCACAACTTGCTCCTGTAACTATTGAAAAGATTATATTGTTTCATTTAGAATAAAATTACAAGCAGCAATTGTAGAGCTGTGTCCTTTTATGAACAACATATTTGAACAACATATTTGATTTACAAGCATTAGAACAGTGGTTCTGCACACCCCAGCTCTACTCCAGGCAGGGATTTTCGATAGATAGATAGATAGATAGATAGATAGATAGATAGATAGATAGATAGACTACAAGCAGGGGTGAAAATATAGGAGGCGCAGAGGTAGCAGTTACACCCGAGCCATGCAGTCAAACTGGGCCCAAAAAGTTTCTCTGGCCCATATGAAGTACTCTAAATGAAGTGTAGTAGTTTGGGCCGAGGAACAGATTTTACATTGGAGCCCAGGAGCTTCAAGTTACAAATGTTTTTATTCTTCCATTGTTAATTGAAACTAACAACAATGCTGAACTTTGCAATGTACTTTGTATATAAATAAATTCCTGAAGCTAACATTGTGAGGTGTATTACTGTATGGACACATCGTTGCTTGCCTGCCCATAAAGCGGAATATGAAACAGCTTTATTCTTGGCTTCACTGTCCATACAGCAACTATCACAAAATCCTGTCTTAGAGATTCAATTTGTAAATAAAATTCATTATAAAACGTATCCAGATTTAGGCATTATGCACAAGTTCTTGTTGTAGTATGTTGTATACATCTATAATATGAGCCTCCTATGGGCTCATATTGTACCCCACGGCATGCTCCATCTTAGTCAATATTAGAAAGATTCAGTTTGTTGCTCTAGTCCTGTATCTGCATACATTGATCAGCCATTGCATTAAAACCACCTGCCTAATATTCTGTAGGTCCCCCCTCATGCCGCCAAAACAGCTTTGATCCATCAAGACATGGACTCCACAAGATTTCTGAATGTGTCATGTGATATCCAAGATGCTAGAAGAACATCCCACGGATGGTGATTGCTCATGGAGTTGAGATCTGGGGCATTGAACTCTAAGATATCTGGTAAAAAACCTTTGAAGGTGTCCTGTGGTATGTGGCATTAAGACGTTAGCAGCATAGCCTTTAAATCCTTTAAGTTGCGAGCTGGGGCCTCCATGGATCGGACTTGTTTATAAAGCACATCAAGTCGATGCTCGATTGGATTGAGATCTGGGGAATTTGAAGGCCAATTCAACACATTGAACTCTTTATTATGTTCTTTAAACCATTCCTGAACATTTTTTTCAGTGTGGCAAGGTGAATTAACCTGATGAAAGAGTCCACTGCCATTAGGGAATACCGTTGCCGTGAAGGGGAGTACTTGGTCTGCAACAAAGTTTAGATAGTGGAATGTGTCAAAGTAACACCCACCTGAATGCCAGGACTCAAGGTTTCCCAGCAAAACATTGCCCAGACCATCACATTGCCTCTGCCAGATTGCCTTCTTCCCACAGTGCATCCTGTGGCCATGTCTTCCCCAGGTAAGCAATGCACAGGCACCCGGCCATCCACAGGGTGTAAAAGTAAAACACGATTCATCAGACCAGGCCACCTTCTTCCATTGCTCCATGGTCCAGTCCTGATGCTCATGTGCCCATTGTAGGTGCTTTCCGCAGCATTGGCCCTTGTAAAAGTCAGTTAGATCTTTACGCTTGCCAATTTTTTCTGCTTCTAACACATCAACTTCAAGATCGGACTGTTCACGTGCTGCCTGATATATTCCAGATAATCAATGTTACCCACTTCACCTGTCAGTAGTTTTGATCTTATGGTTGATCTGTATATTCTGGGCAAGGCAGAGTGGCTTGTTGCCCCCACCAGCACCCTGTACCCGGGGGAACATGTTCCCCAGCTCTGCTCTTGAAAGAGGCAATAAGAAGGTATCTACATTTTTATCAATGGATTGTGATAGATAGGAATCCAGAGAAAAATCTTGCAGGAAGTAAATAGAAATGTCATCAGTTTTATTTCCTGCCACTTATTAGTGATAAAAAACAAATCTAAGGATCTGCTAGAACAGTTTGAAAATAGCCTAAAAGTACTTTTGTCAATGCATTCGGGAAAAATTACTACATTTTTAAAGATTATTGTTTCCATTCTAAGAAGTTAATGTGAACCCTACTTACATGCTGCACCTCTCCCCTGATCAGTATATCAAGCTGTGAACACAGTGTAAACATTTCCAGTGCCACCTGCTTACAACTCATTTGTATTGGCTGCAAAGGTTTCTTCACATTGACAATGACTATAAAAAACAAAAAGATTGTTAAAACAAAGCAACTTTATTTACACCCAGAATTCAAACCATATTTTAATAGTATTGCAGCAATAACCCGAGAAAAGCCTCACTACTATTATGGGCCAAAACATTGCATTTGTAGTGGTATTTGGACAATAAAATACATATTTTTGTATTGGACATGGACGTGTGTGCTGTCGTACAAAGGTGATTACAAGCATTGTAGCAATGTGTCTTATAAGGGCATAGAAAGAAAAGAAGAAGCAATACCCCCAACTTCCTGGGACTAACGTGTTCATCTATTATTCTCCCCTTACATCTGCCAGCACTTGTAGGAGACCCCTGGGCTAGTTACCCTCTTCCTTGCCAAAATAGCAGTGTACCTCCTTTGGGGAAGATAAATACCTCCAACGTGAGCCACCCCCACTTTCCTGCACAAAATGGGTGGACAATGGCACATCCTAGTGATTTTTTGGTGCCCTTTTTAGGGGACCCTCTAAAGCAGAGAAAGCACTTGAGAAAGTATTGTTTGATGCAATAGGTGTTTTTTTTGGTTTTTTTAAATGAATATAACACACCGCCAATTCTAGAAGGTGCACAGGAAATTATTAGGCAACGTTTTGAGTGTAATGATACTCTTCTTTAGGACTTGCAGGCAATGCAGGAACATGTATGCACCTACCGATAATAAAAAACAGTAATTGCGTCAAACAACCCTTGAGTGCTGTCCCTGTCTTTCGACTATTTTCCATATATTTCCTGGGACTCATAGCACACAAGGGCCTATGTCTGTGGTGTATACACCTATCCTCTAAGGCTTGTTCATGATTATTGCCCTGTGTAAACAGGGCAACGATCTGTCGATGAACAAGCAAATGCTCGTTTATGCTGCATGAAATATTATAGTTGTCGGCAGCACATCCCCCTGTGTAATCAGGGAGATGTTTTTGCCGACATGATAGAAATGTATGGGGACAAGCGCTCCTAGTAATGATCGCTCGTCCCAAAACATTGATTTTTGTGAAAGAAGAAAACGAGTGCCATTCAACAAGCTGTCTAGTTGATCGGCGCTCGTTTGCACAGCCCATATCGGGCCATGTAAGAGGACTCTAAGTAAAGGAGATAGTTGGAGTTACTTGTGCCTAATTTAGTTGAGCAGGTGTATATTTGCATAATTTCACCTATTTTTTTAAATAAACGATCAGAACCACTGCTGTGCAGTACCTGCACCTTTTACGGCACCTTCATTCTGAGGGTTAGTAACACCTCTTGCACACAACCGAGTTCGGGCCGAGAAAAACGGTCCGAGTGTCAGCTGCATTTCCCAGCCAGACCACGGTAAAGTTGAACGGGACTCCTGGCATCATAGACATTTTATGATGCTAGGGGTCTCTTCCTCCCCACGTAACTTCTGTTCCGTACTGTATCATTTTGTTCAGTACGGAACAGCAGTTCCGTGGGGAGGCAGAAACTCCTAGCATCATAAAATGTCTATGATGTCAGGAGTCCCGTTCACCTGTACTGTGGTTGAACCGGGAAATGCAGCCGACACTCGGTCGTGTGCAACTGGTGTAAGGGTTCCAACAGTTGTACCCCCCACTGATTAGGACGTTATGGCATATCCTAGTAAAATACTGTATTATCACATTTAATGGTGGGAAAATCCCTTTAAGGGAGCACTTGAAGCTGAGGCATGCACTGTTTAGAGAGATTGAGGCACACGCTGTTCAGGGAACCTACATTGCTTACTCTCAGGAATATTGGGCTAATAAAAACAGTAATGTGAAAATTACGTGAAAAATACTAGTTTAGAATTCCCTCCAATGTGTCTGTGAATATCTTCTTCCTTTCGTTTAGGGAGGGTGTACCTACTTTAAGAATTAGGATATATGTATATACCAGGCCCCTTAAGTAAATTTTTATGGGAAAGTAATGTTGAAAACATGTGACAACAAGTTTAGGTAACTTAGACTAGAAATAAAGTACTACTGTACAGAAGTTACATATCGTCTAAAACAAGTCTCAAAACATAAATGACATAGCAGGTACCAGAATAAACCTCCCTAAATACAGGATGACCAAGGTAAGATATTTGCCCACCGAATGTGTTCACACAAGGAATGAATTGTTAATAATACAATAACATTCCGCAATGTGCTTTTTCATAAAAACAAAGAAGACACAATGGCATGACATATCAAAATGCAGAAAAATACAAAACACTAAAACTAGAATCAGATTGTCTACCTTTGCTACTTGAGTGATAGAGGCAGGGTTGGCGCAGGGGCTGAGACTGGCTCACAGCGGCCATCCTTAAACCAGACACAAAACACAGTGACAGACGAAAAATCCTTGCAAGAAGGGCATGAAAGTGATGGGGTTTATGCAACACATCACCAGAAATGCTGTGTGTATTTTGTGGCTGAGCATGTAGTAACAGCCGGATGATGCTGCTGAGCTGGATGCTGGTCAGCCAATGGCTGCTCATCTGCAGAAGACATGCTCTGTTCTGAAATACATTTGCTTTAGAACAAAGGATTATACATGAAGCAGCAGGAGAAGCAGTTCAGCATATAATGCTTTCAACATTAAGCAGTATAGTCTTTTGTTTTCTGTTTTGTTTTTTTGCAGAAAATGCAAGAACGCAATTTTATTTTTGCACATAGAAGGGTGATAATATCTTGCTCTCTATGCTAATGCGTTAAGACCATTTAGATTATAAACTCTTTAGGGCAGGGACCTTTTTGCTTTTGACTCATAGTCTGTGTTAACGCAATCATGGGCCAAAATATATTAGACTGAAATTTGTATTGGGTATGTTAACCGATACAGGCCCTCCAGTGATTTATCTAGTTCCAAATCATAGGTAATCGATATATCATAGATGCTAGGAGTCAGACTACCCCTTCCCTTATATTAAACAAACCTCTTCTCCAAGGCTAAGGGTATGTGCACACGGTAGCAGGCTTTTACGTCTGAAAAGACAGACTGTTTTCAGGAGAAACCAGCTGCCTCGTTTCAGACGTAAATGCTCCTCCTCGCATTTTGCGAAGCTTCTCTGACAGCCGTAAATTTTGAGCTGTGCTTCATTGAGTTCAATGAAGAACGGCTCAAATTACGTCTGAAAGAAGTGTCCTGCACTTCTTTTGACGAGGCTGTATTTTTACGCGTCGTTGTTTGACAGCTGTCAAACGACGACGCGTAAATGACAGGTTGTCTGCACAGTACGTCGGCAAACCCATTCAAATGGATGGGCAGATGTTTGCCGACGTATTGTAGCCCTATTTTCAGACGTAAAACGAGGCATAATACGCCTCGTTTACGTCTGAAAATAGGTCATGTGAACCCAGCCTAAGAGTCAGACTGACCTCCCTTATGGTGAACATTGTCCTTCTCTTTTTAACTGGTTTCCGACCGCTGGCTGTTTTTACGGCCAGCGGTCAGGGTCCTTAAAACCCACGCCATAGACTTTTTATGGCGCGGTTTATAACTTGCTGTCCGAGCGATTAGGCAGCTGACTGCCGGGGACCCTGAGGAGAGGATAGAAGCAGCTTTCGCTGCTTCTGTCTTCTCCAATCTCTTTTAAACAGCGCTCAATACGCGCTGTGTATAGAAATAGAGGCATCGGCCGCGCCGCTGTCTCTATTGGTCCCAGTGCCGTTGGTAGCAGACTGCTGCTGGGTCTAACTAGACCCAGCACAGCCCTATTAGTGACAATAGTCACTATGAGAGGGCTGATTTCGACTGCAACTTGGGCTGCTGTGCAGCCCCAGTTAGGGTATGTTCACACGCAAACTCAAAAACGTCCGAAAATGCGGAGCTGTTTTCAAGGGAAAACAGCTCCTGATTTTCAGACGTTTTTTGAGCAACTCACATTTTTCACAGCATTTTTTACGGCCGTTTTTGGAGCTGTTTTCAATAGTCTATGAAAAACGGTTCTAAAAACGTCCCAAGAAGTGACCTGCACTTCTTATTCGCGGCCGTTTGTTTACGCGGCTGTTTTTCAAAACGGCCGCGTAAAAAAATGGCCCGTAGTTACAGAACGCCGTTTTTCCCATTGAACTCAATGGGCAGATGTTTGGAGGTGTTCTGCTTCCGATTTTTCGGGCGTTTACAGCCCGAAAAACGGGCAAAAATAGGCCGTGTGAACATACCTTTACAGTGGAAAAAGATGGTGTAAAAGAAAGAAAAAAATATATAAAGTTCCCCAAAGGTCTTTTCTGACCTTTGAGGGACAGAACATAGTAATAAAAAAATAAAAGTAAAGTAAAGTGCAAAAAAATGAATAATAAATACACATAAAATACCCACCCCCAAAAAAACTTTCCCAACACCAATCATTGTCGTAACGCTAGCCCTGACCTACTGACACTAATATAGACATGTAATATATTAAAATTTACGGTAGACAATGATGATCACAAATAAAAGGTCTATTTTGGGTAAAACTATGTTATTACCAAAAAAAATAGCTGAAAATGAAAAAACTTAGTTTTTTTACTATTATTTTCAAACATTAAGCCTAAAAATTCTAAAATAGCAAAAAGAGAAAAAAAAACCTGCATTGTCTACGGAAAAAACATCGCAAAAATCACGTTGCTAGCCCAAAAAAAAAAAAGTTATCGCCATTTAACTAACGCGTGCTAAAAATGGCTAAACGGTGTCTGGTCCTGAAGGCTCAAAATAGCCCAGTCCTGAACTGGTTAAAGCAATCATAACTTTTTATTCTCAAAATGGCTCCTTCAGGCCACAAGATGGATTCCAACTATCCAAAATGGTCGCCACCATACAAAATGGAGTCTATGCAAGATGTAATCATTTAAACATTTTAATAACTTTCACATTTCCCACCTTTTGTTTATTTGAGGACATTTTGCATCCAAGCCAGGTACTTAACCCCTTCCCTCTTTGGCTGTTTTTGACCTTCCTGACAGAGCCTCATTTTTCAAATCTGACATGTTTCACTTTATGTGGTAATAACTCCGGAATGCTTTTACTTATCCAAGTGATTCTGAGATTGTTTTCTCGTGACACATTGGACTTTATGTTACTGGCAAAATTTGCCCGATACATTCAGTATTTAATTGTGAAAAACACCAAAATTTAGCGAAAAATTGCAAAAATTAGCATTTTTCTCAATTTAAATGTATCTGCTTGTAAGACAGGCAGTTATACCACACAAAAATGTTGCTAACTAACATCCCCCATATGTCTACTTTAGATTGGCATCGTTTTTTGAACATCATTTTATTTTTCTAGGACGTTACAAGGCTTAGAACTTTAGCAGCAATTTCTCACATTTTCAAGAAAATTTTAAAATGCTATTTTTACAGGGGCCAGTTCAGTTGTGAAGCGGCTTTGAGGTCCTTAGATATTAGAAACCGCCAAAAAGTCACCCCATTTTAAAACCTGCACCCCTCAAAGTATTCAAAACAGCATTTAGAAAGTTTCTTAACCCTTTAGACATTGCGCAGTAATTAAGGCAATGTAGAGGTGAAATTTACAAAGTTCATTATTTTTTTCCAGAAATTCATTTTGAATCCATTTTTTTTGTACCACTGAATGTTTTACCCAAGAAATGCAACTCAATATTTATTGACCAGGTTCTGCAGTTTTAGGAAATATCCCACATGTGGTTCTAGTGTGGTAATGGACTGAAGCACCGGCCTCAGAAGCAAAGGAGCACCTGGTGGATTTTGGGTCTCCTTTTTATTAGAATATATTTTAGGCACCATGTCAGCTTTGAACAGGTCTTGTGTAACTAAAACAGTGGAAACCCCCCAAAAGTGACCACATTTGGGAAACTACACCCCTCGAGGAATTTATCTAGGGGTGTAGCAAGCATTTTGACCGGCCAGTTTTTTTGCAAACATTTTTGAAGCTAGGCCATGAAAATGAAAATCTACATTTTTTCAAATAAAATGTAGGTTTAGCTAATTTTTTTTCATTTCCAAAAGAACTAAAGTAGAAAAAGCACCACAACATTTGTAGAGCAATTTTTCCCGAGTAAAACAATACACCACATGTGGTAATAAACGGTTGTTTGGACACACGACAGGGCTTAGAAGGGAAAGAGCGCCATTTGGCTCTTGGAGCTCAAATTTAGCAGGAATGGTTTGCGGAGGCCATGTCACATTTGCAAAGCCCCCTAGGGGACAAAACAGTGGAAACCCCCAACAAGTGACTCCATTTTGGAAACTATACCCCTTGAGGAAATTATCTAGGGGTATAGTGAGCATTTTGACCCCACAGGTTTTTTGCAGACATTTTTGGAAGTAGGCTGTGAAAATGAAAATCTACATTTTTTCAAATAAAATGTAGCTTTAGCTAATTTTTTTTCATTTCCACAAGGACTAAAGGAGAAAAAGCACCATAAAATTTGTAAAGAAATTTCTCCCGAGTAAAACAATACCCCACATGTAGTAATAAACGGCTGTTTGGAGACACGGCGAGGCTGAGAATGGAAAGAGCGCCATTTGGCTTTTGGAACTCAAATTTAGCAGGAATGGTTTGCGGAGGCCATGTCGCATTTGCAAAGCCCCCTAGGGGACAAAACAGTGGAAACCCCCAACAAGTGACCCCATTTTGGAAACTACACCCCATGAGGAAATTATCTAGGGGTACAGTAAGCAGTTTGACCCCACAGATGTTTTACAGAACTTATTGGAAGTAGGCCGTAAAAATGAAAATCTACATTTTTTCAAATAAAATGTAGGTTTAGGTATTTTTTTTTCATTTCCACAAGGACTGAAGGAGAAAAAGCACCATAAAATTAGTAAAGCAACTTCTCCCGAGTAAAACCATACCCCACATGTGGTCACAAACATCTGTTTGGACACACGGTAGGGCTCAGAATGGAACTAGCACCATTTGGATTTTGGATAGTGTCTGGGCGCCATGTCACATTTGCTGAGCCCCTGTAGTACTAGTACAGTGGAAACACCCCAAAATTGACTCCATTTGGGAAACTGCACCCCCTGAGGAATCATCTAGGGGTATAGTGAAAATTTTGATCCCAAAGGTTTTTTGCTGAATTAATTAGAATTAAGCTATGAAAATGAAAAATAATTTTTTTTTCCAACAAGATGTAGTTTTAGATCAACATTTTTCATTTTTACAAGGAATAGAGAAGAAAAAGCACCCCAACATTTGTAAAGTAATTTCTCCAGAGTACGGTAACACCCCATATGTGGTTATAATCAGCTGTTTACATATATGGGAGCATTCAGAAGAAAAGGAGCGGTATTTATCTTTTGGAGCGTAGATTTTTCTGGAATGGTTTGCGGACGCCATGTTGCATTTGCAAAACCCCTGATGTACCAAACAAAAGTGACCCCGTTTTAGAAACTACACCCCTAAAGGCATTTATCAAGGGGTGTAGTGAGAATTTAGACTCCACAGGTGTTTTTCAGAAATGAATACGCAGTGGATTGTGCAAAGTGAAAATTGCAATTTTTCCACTGATCTGCCTATTCATCGCACAATATGTTGTGCGCCTAGAGAATCTTACCCCATAAATTGTTAAGCGGGTTATCCCGGGTATGGTAATGCCTTACTTGTGGCCATAAATTGCTGTTTGGGCACACTGTAGGGCTAAGAAGGAAAAGACCGCCATTTTGAGCATGGATTTTGCTTGGTAATAGTTCTGTTTGGGGTTTTGCTGGTATTTCCGTTTATAATGTGGTGGCATATGTAATCTGTGCGGAGTACATCAGGGTATATTTAATCTGTGCGGAGTACATCAGGGTATATGTAATCTGTGCGGAGTACATCAGGGCATAATACGAGGGTATAATAATGGGGTAAAAATTACAATTATCCATAGATGTGGGTTACGCTGTGAAGCGATCCGTTATGCACAGGCCGGTGTCACACTGATAAACGGTTTTCTTTCTTATCCCCCTTTTGTAACTCTGCACCTTTTGGGGACTTTTTCTCCTTCGTAGTTTGGGAAATATTGCTGGGAAAGTTTTGCGCTGGTATAATACGGGTGCCCTCGCTTTCAGCGGATGTGCTATGTTCCTTCCCTTTTGTAGTTCCTAAATACTAGGGCCCTGAAACTGAAGGAATATTCCCCTCCGGCCTGCGCATTGAGATGGTTTTTCATCACCGCATTACTAGTGCCGTAACTTTTTTGTTTTTCAGTTGATTGAGCGGTGTGCGGGCTGGTTTTTTGCGAGACGGGCTGTAGATTTTATTGGTACCATTTTAGAACACATACGACTTTTTGATCACTTTTTATTTCATTTTTTGGTAAAGGAAATTACCAAAAACAAGCAATTCTGGAATAGATTTTTACTATTTTTTTTATCGGCATCCACAGTGCGCCCTAAATTACATGTTAGCTTTATTCTGCGGGTCGATACGATTACGGCGATACCAAATTTATATAGTTTTTTTTATGTATTGCAGCTTTTGCACAATAAAATCACTTTTTTTATAAAATCATTTGTTTTCTGTGTCGCCATATTCTAAGACCCATAACTTTATTATTTTTGCCTGCACAAAGCGGTGTCAGGGATTATTTTTTGCGGGACGGATTGTCGTTTTTTATTAGTACTATTTTGGAGTAAATGTGACTTTTTGATCACTTTTTATAGCATTTTTTGGAAGGAGATGTGACCTAAAAACAAATATTCTGGCGTTGTTTTTCATGGGTTTTTTTTTACGGTGTTCGCCGTGCGGGATAAATTACATAATTATTTTGTAGTTTGGGTCGTTACGGACGCGGCGATACCAATTATATATAGTTTTTTTTATGTATTGCAGCTTTTGAACAATAAAATCACTTTTTTTATAAAATCATTTGTTTTCTATGTCGCCATATTCTAAGACCCATAACTTTTTTATTTTTGCGTGCACAAAGCGGTGTCAGGGATTATATTTTGCAGGACGGATTGTCGTTTTTATTAGTACTATTTTGGAGTAAATGTGACTTTTTGATCACTTTTTATAGCATTTTTAGGAAGGAGATGTGACCTAAAAACAAAGATTCTGGCTTTGTTTTTCATGGTTTTTTTTTTACGGCGTTCACCGTGCAGGATAAATGACATAATAGTTTTGTAGTTTGGGTCGTTACGGACGCGGCGATACCAATTATGTATAGTTTTTTTTAATTTTTACGGTTTTTCCCATAATAAAAGACTTACTATGGGAAAAAAGTCAGTTTAGCTTTATTTTTATTTGAAATGTGTGTGTTTTTATTGTTTTACCACATTTTTATTATCTTTTTTTTACTTTTCTGACTTGTCCCACTAGGGGACATGAGGGCCTGATGCCCAGATAGCTACTCTAATACACTGCACTACATACGTAGTGCAGTGTATTAGAGCTGTCAGTTATTCACTGACAGCAAGCCGATGAGGACACGCCGCAGGCGGGTCCTCATCGTCTCCCGTACAAGGCAGACTCTGACGCCATTTTCTGGCGTCCGATTGCCACAGCAACCCAGCGATTGCATCACTGGGTTGCCGGTAGGGTGAAAACCTATCAGATGCTGCGCTCTATTGAGCGCAGCATCTGAGGGGTTAATCTGCCGGATCGGAGAGTAGCTCCGGTCCTGGCAGTTACAGGAGGGTGCCAGCTGTATAATACAGCTGTCACCCCGCGGTGATGGTGCCGGCTCTGCTTCTGAGCCCGCACCATCACTGCGCCGTACATATACGGTGCTTTGCGGGAAGCACCTCCCGACAGCGCCGTACATGTATGGCGCTTTGCGGGAAGCACCTCCCGACAGCGCCGTACATGTATGGCGCATGTCGGGAAGGGGTTAAAGGACGGCTTATCCCCCTTTGTGGACTTCCTTAACCCATATTCATTTCACGCATATAATATACTTGATCAAAGGATCCAGGCTGGTGGGTAATTATTTGGGCCTTTGCTGCGAAGCATTTTAAAAGTTCTGACAGGCCTCAAAATATGAGGCTTAGAAGCAAATATAATGCAATACATAATAAAACAACCTACAGGACACTCTAGAGAAAACCCATTATCCATCCCCCAATACCCTTAAACCAATTTGAGGGGTTGAGCCATGACAACCAATCCGGCCACTCCAGGTTCCAATTATCTTTAGAATTGGCATTCCTGAACGCTTCCTTTATTTTCTCAGCTCTGTCTATGTCTTACTTGACCTGCATAATGCCAAAAATTTCTATATAATGGCAACAGGCTGGGCCAACTACTTGGCACATGCACATGCCCCCTTGGGCAGCATTGAAAACATCAAACACATCTTCTGTAACATTGCCAAATCTGCCACTTTCTTCATATTATGAGCATTCTTTACTGCTAAACCTACTAATATTGGCAATAATCCAAACTAATTGTGTTGCACTGTCACTTATGTCCTAATGGGACCTTTTCCCCCTGCGGATACAACAGGTCGTGGGCAGAATCTTTCACAAACCTAAAGACACCCAGGTAACATAACCTCCGGGTTCTCATTGCTGCCATGTACTTCTTACTTATAAGTGACCAGTGACCTTCACCTCATACCTCCAGATAAAACACCTCAGATTGTAATTTGCAGTACAGCGGTATATTTACACACATTATAATTATAAACCTCAGACAATAGGGCCTCAACTAATAAAATAATGCTATCACCAATCTCATGCTATCACCCCTAAGGTTTTGGGTCCCATCAGTTCATTGCAATTCCTCTTCTTCTTTTGTCTTCTGCTCTTCACTGACTGTCGCCCTTAGGCCGGATTCACACGGCGTTTTGTGTGCGCAAAAGGTACTTAACAGCTCCGTGTGTCAGCCCCGTATGATGCGCGGCCGCGTGATTTTCGCGCAGCCACCATCATTACGACACTCCATTTGGATGTATGTAAACAGAAAAGCACGTGGTGCTTTTCTGTTTTCATTCATAGTTTGACAGCTGTTGCGCGAATCACGCGAGTCCCACGGAAGTTCTTCCGTGTGGTGCGTGTGATTTTCACGCATCCATTGACTTCAATGGGTGCGTGATGCGCGAAATACGCACAAAGAACGTACATGTCGTGAGTTTTTCGCAGCGGACTCACGCTGCATAAAAATCACGCAACTGTCTGCACGGCCCCATAGAAAAATATAGGTCCGTGCGACGCGCGTGAAAATCACGCGCATTGCACGGACGTATATTCCGTTTAGTCTGAATAAGCCCTTAGGGTAACACACACAATTGTGGAGTCACACTGTACGGTGGTGTCCAGTGGGGGATTTTTATTAACCTCATCCTGGTCACTTACTTATTAAAAGAAACGGATACTGCTGATAGATTCAGTCAGCTCTTTGCTTTACTTTGAACTTTGCTGATGTCATCAGGACTTGGTTTGGTCCTTCTCATCTGTCAGATACCGTCTCTTTTGGTATACGTCACCGGGCTGTACACAGCACCTCTGTACTGTGAGCCTGGGGCGCATTTCCACGTAGACGGATTAGTGGAGTTTTATTGGGACTACCGCATCTGTCCTCTTCCTCTGAAAAGTTGCTTGTCTGCTTTGCTTAGAATTGTGAGACTGCCGTCAGTTCATGACAAACGCATTGTATTAGCTCAAGCTGGGCCTGTCACATCTCAGTGATGGAGTTCATCATCTTAAAGTCTTTTAGTTCATGTTTACTGGCACTTGCTGGGGACCCAGCATTGTCAATTATTAAAATAAATGTTCATCTAGTGATAACATCATCCGCATACACTATAAAAATTGTTCTAAGTACATACAATAACAATGTCAGGCCCTTAAACTAGAAAATGTGTAGTTACTGGGTACATTGTATTTGGACTGGGTGTTACACTTTTCAGTTGGATTTATACCTTATTCTGATTTGATTACCTGTAACAGCTTCAACCCACATAAACATTCACAGATACCATATGTTTATCTGTCAAGTGTCTCAAACCCATTATTCTTACTCTGACTTGTATTACCTAGGAAAGCCTCCCAAGGTCTCTTCTCTTTGTGGGAGGCGGGTATGATAAGGTTGGCACCGGTCTGCCAGGACTGTTCTGTAGGCAAATCAAACAGCTCTAACAGAATTTAGCAGCAACAGCTGTAAAATACTTGCAGTCTTGGGGGCATATGTGAGTTCACACCATCAACGCAAGTGCCATCAAGAGTGCCTTGGATGCTACCGGTTTACCTTCCTTTATCCGTCCACATTCTGTTTGAATCTGTTTTTCACGCCTTTCGCTCCCAGTTGGTCACTTCCTGTGGAGAACAATCTTTTTCATCGGATAATTATTAATTGATCTTAATCAGATAAATCAGTTGAAGAAAAACATTAACAAATAACATGTTTACATTAAACATTGACATTGAGCAGTAACCAGAAGTGATACATACAAACTGATTCTTCTTTTTATATATATACTGCACAGAATTTCTGCTCTAAAATTTTCCTTTCACAACAAAAATATTTTCAAATGGGAATCTACCTGCACGGATAAGTTATCATTTACACAATCATAATACTGATGCATGCCCCCAATAGTCCAATGCTAATGCACGCTGATCCAGAACTTTACATAAAACTTAACCTCAGTATTTAATATTCCCACAACACTTACTGACTACCATTATTAAACAAACTAACTTTGGGATAACATCTGGAAAACTGCTGATATCTTAATCATTGTACAAACACCCGTTCAATACTTGGGGTAAAAACGATTCCCCTGTCACTACACACAACTTCTGCAATGGGGAAGATACTGGTCAGGCTTCTGGCCACCCTGAAAACAGGTCTAAACCTTTCCATACACACCTACCTCGGGTAGTTGTATGTTCTGCAATCGCTGGAACAGGTAATCTGATTTCTTTAGGGGCCTTGGGTGTGCATCAATACCAATGTCCTTCACTGCAATTTGTGTAGGTAGTTATACTACTACGACACATGTGGTTCATTCTTTGCTTTGAACTCAGATTGTTATGTTACAACGGTATTCATTTCCAGCGGTCTGATGTTATACTACGACAGATTCAAAGTCAATATGCCGGATTATCAAATGCGTGCTAGAGATCAGTCTGTACTGATTTCTACCTTATGCCAGTCTGACAATGAACACAACTGGTGGTTTTAAAGGACCCTTACACATAATATTACAAGCTGGCAGTGTGCCAGAAGCATATCAATGGTTATTCCATACAACATTCAAAATGTTCCTTATTGCACTGGGTAATGGTACATACACTACCGGTCAAAAGTTTGGGGTCACCCAGACAATTTTGTGTTTTCCATGAAAACTCACACTTATATTTATCAAATGAGTTGCAAAATGATTAGAAAATATAGTCAAGACATTGACAAGGTTAGAAATAATGATTTTTATTTGAAATAATAATTTTCTCCTTCAAACTTTGCTTTAGTCAAAGAATGCTCCTTTTGCAGCAATTACAGCATTGCAGACCTTTGGCATTCTAGCTGTTAATTTGCTGAGGTAATCGGGAGAAATTTCACCCCATGCTTCCAGAAGCCCCTCCCACAAGTTGGATTGGCTTGATGGGCACCTCTTGCGTACCATACGGTCAAGCTGCTCCCACAACAGCTCTATGGGGTTGAGATCTGGTGACTGCGCTGGCCACTCCATTAGAGATAGAATATCAGCTGCCTGCTTCTTCCCTAAATAGTTCTTGCATAATTTGGAGGTGTGCTTTGTGTCATTGTCCTGTTGTAGGATGAAATTGGCTCCAATCAAGCGCTGTCCACAGGGTATGGCATGGGGTTGCAAAATGGAGTGATAGCCTTCCTTATTCAAAATCCCTTTTACCTTGTACAAATCTCCCACTTTACCAGCACCAAAGCAACCCCAGACCATCACATTACCTCCACCATGCTTGACAGATGGCGTCAGGCACTCTTCCAGCATCTTTTCAGTTGTTCTGCATCTCACAAATGTTCTTCTGTGTGATCCAAACACCTCAAACTTTGATTCGTCTGTCCATAACACTTTTTTCCAATCTTCCTCTGTCCAATGTCTGCGTGCTTTTGCCCATATTAATCTTTTCCTTTTATTAGCCAGTCTCAGATATGGCTTTTTCTTTGCCACTCTGCCCTGAAGGCCAGCATCCCGGAGTCGCCTCTTCACTGTAGACGTTGACACTGGCGTTTTGCGGGTACTATTTAATGAAGCTGCCAGTTGAGGACCTGTGAGGCGTCTATTTCTCAAACTAGAGACTCTAATGTACTTGTCTTGTTGCTCAGTTGTGCAGCGGGGCCTCCCACTTCTCTTTCTACTCTGGTTAGAGCCTGTTTGTGCTGTCCTCTGAAGGGAGTAGTACACACCGTTGTAGGAAATCTTCCATTTCTTGGCAATTTGTCGCATGGAATAGCCTTCATTTCTAAGAACAAGAACAGACTGTCGAGTTTCACATGAAAGCTCTCTTTTCTAGCCATTTTGAGAGTTTAATCGAACCCACAAATATAATGCTCCAGATTCTCAACTAGCTCTAAGGAAGGTCAGTTTTATAGCTCCTCTAAACAGTAAAAATGTTTACAGCGGTGCTAACATAGTTGCACAAGGGTTTTCAAGTGTTTTCTAATCATCCATTAGCCTTCTAACACAGTTAGCAAACACAATGTACCATTAGAACACTGGAGTGATGGTTGCTGGAAATGGGCCTCTATACACCTATGTAGATATTGCATTGAAAACCAGACGTTTGCAGCTAGAATAGTCATCTACCACATTAACAATGTATAGAGTGTATTTCTGATTAATTTAATGTTATCTTCATTGAAAAAAAACTGTGCTTTTCTTGCAAAAATAAGGACATTTCTAAGTGACCCTAAACTTTTGAACGGTAGTGTATCTTGGACCATATCTACGTTCATCCAATTTAGTATATCAACTGCTATATTAACCCCTTCAAGACCAGCCCACGTAGATTAACGGGCTGCAGTGCTGGGCTTTTGTCCTGCAGCCCGTTAATCTACGTGCTGTCAGAACAGAGGGCACAGCGCTCTCCCTATGCTCTGAATCGCTCAAAACACGCTGCTACTAGCAGCCTAAGTGCTGAGAGAAGACATCAGGACCGGATTGGTGTCGGTCCTGATGACGTGATCACCATGATAAATCTATCATGGTGTTCACAGCAAAGTTTGTTGCAGCAACAAACTTTCCTGCTGTTTGTTACAATGTTTCTCCTCCGTCCCTGTCAGATCCTTCTGTGACAGTGAGAGAGCAGAAGCACTGTGCCGAGCAGCTGCTGTGTGTCTCGTATAAAGACACAATGACTGTGAAAAACACACACAAACCACCTCCACATAGATAGTTTAGTGTAGGCAGCTAGAAATAGTTCAGGTAGTCTGTTAGGTAGATAGTACTCAGACTAGGACAATTAATTGATTAATTAATAATCAATTAGGGCTTATAATGTGAAGACGGGCCTGTACATGTGCCTTCTTGAGCAGGGGGACCTTACGGGCACTGCAGGATTTTAATCCATTTACGGCGTAATGTGTTACCAATGGTTTTCTTGGTGACTGTGGTCCCAGCTGCCTTGAGATCATTAACAAGTTCCCCCCGTGTGGTTTTTGGCTGAGCTCTCACCTTCCTCAGGATCAAGGAAACCCCACGAGGTGAGATTTTGCATGGAGCCCCAGATCTATGTCGATTGACAGTCATTTTGTATGTCTTCCATTTTCTGTTGTACACCAGTATACGACATAGCGACGGCCTAGATGCTGTGCGCCTCTTTCTGGGGATGAGCAGTTGGGACGGTCCCGTTTGTCGACTGGTTGTGGAACTATTGGAATACATCCTGACACATAATTTCTTTGTCTTTAAGGATGTATTCTATGTACAAAAACAGGGCACTGCCATGGGGGCGGCTTGTTCACCGTCATATGCCAACCTGTTTCTCGGCCTTTGGCAGAGGCAGGTTTTCCACGGTGACGGTGCCCACGCCGTCGACCATGTGCAGTGCTGGATGAGATACATCGACGATGTTTTGTTTATTTGGCAAGGGACGGAGATGCAACTTACACACTTCATGCAGTGTCTAAATATCAATGATATGAACATAAAGTTAACCTATGTGTTTGATAAACACAGGGTTGACTTTTTGGACATTAGCATTGAGGTGGATAACATGGGACGTCTTCAGACCGACGTATTTAGGAAGAAGACGTCGGTCAACTCCCTACTTCATGTCACTTCTACCCACAGCCAGTCGACGATTGGCGCCGTCCCTACTGGTCAGTTTCTGAGAATGAGGCGCATTTGCTCATCAGATGCAAACTTTGAGAAGCAATCTATGGATTTGAAAGAAAGATTCTTGGATAGGGGGTATAGCCATAGAAGCATAAAGAAGGGTTACAGACGGGCACAATTTACAAGCCGAGACTCAATCTTACATCCATTAGGAAAGAATAAAAAGAAAGGTGATGACAATAGCATCCTATACATCACTACATATAACAATCAATGGCATGTGATGAGATCTGTTTTGGAAAAACATTGGCCAATTCTGCATTTAGAACCCGCGTTGGCAGGAAATTTATCAAAAAAAACCCTAATGACAGCTCGAAGGAGTATGAATCTGAAAGACATGCTTGTGAAAAGTCACTATGTACCGAGACAGTGTAATCAATTTACATCAAGCAACCCTAGACAAGGCTGTTACCCTTGCGGTGACTGTCTGTCTTGTACGAATATAATTCGTACAACTAATTTTGTGTCAATGATTGATAATAGGGAGTTTAAGATCCGAGATTATATCTCATGCAGCACAATGAACGTTATATATTACGCAACTTGTGACTGCCAAAAGGTATATATTGGCCTGACTTCAAGACAACTACGGATCAGAATACGGGAACATGTGCGTGACATAGTGGCTGCGAGAGACGTTGATGACCTTACACTCCTTAAAACCATCCCTAGACATTTCAAAATGCACCATGCCTGTGATCCAAAATCTTTCAGGGCATGGGGCATTGACAGAGTTTTCTGTGGCATTAGAGGCGGGGATGTTAAAAAACTTTTGGCTCAGAGGGAATGTAAGTGGATTATCACCCTAGGTACCATGGCCCATGTTGGTTTGAACGAGACATTAAGTTTTGTCTCATTCCTATAAATTCTCTACCTTATGTGTATTTTTAACTTCTTTTAACTGTATGTCTATTAATATATGTTTTTGTTCTGTTTAGTTCTTCACCTTATTCCTCTACTTTTTGATCGAGCATGCCTTAATTACTTGTGACTGCCGTATTTGGGATTTGAGAGACTGGTTTCATGTTCAAGAGATTTTCATCTTCTATAACGTCGCATATGATGGGACCATTTTTAATATCTATATGATGTTGATATACTGATATTCGATAATACATTTGTACTAAGTGATCTTTTTCGCAAATAGTACTGTATGACTAGATTTTTTTGATAATTTTATCTTTTGATGAAATATCCATTTACTAATCTTTTTATTACACACATTTACCATTTGATTTTATTACGTTATTCACATATGATGTACTTCTGTGGGACATCCATGTAGAAATACATATGAAAACACCATTTATTATTCCCTCACTTGATTTGGGGTTATTCTTTATTTCTTATTTCTTATATAAAATCACCACATTATGTAATTGCTGACACTTTCTTTAATTAATTGTCAGCATCTTATCATAAATATTCTTTTTGATGTCTATATCACCTTTTTCTTTTATTTTGTCTAATTATTATTAGTTTATTATGTGTCTATAGAACACTTGTAATTAACAAATTTCTCTTATTAGGATATATTCTTTTATTTATTATTATTACTTTTCACTTATGTCTATGTAATTACAGTACTGAATTTGACTATATCATTATTATGCATTTATGTATTTTTACGGTGGATCGGGTCTTATGTTTGGATTGCCGTGATAACTCTATAAACTGGCCCATATCGTAATTGCCACATCTTTTGGTTTTATTACCTCTGAATTTCTCTGGTAAACTTACAACTTTCATTGTTTCTCTCCTACCTCATTCTCTCTCTTTCATCTATGCGTGCCGGTCTTGTCATCCCTGGACCTCGCCCGGACTGTCGATTGCACCCGTCTGCGCGTGCGTGGATTCCGGAGCCGCGCATGCGTGGTCGGGTCTCGACGGCTCGGTGCGGGAATCTCGCGATGGCCTGACTTTGACACGCACGGCTGAACACACCCAGGCTTCTATTGTCCGGTGAGATCAGCTGATTTCTCGACCTATTATATTTAAGAAGTCTAATTTAAATGACTCAGAACACCCCTTGAAAAAGCCATCCACGCGAAACGCGCGTTGGGGTCTCTCCATACTTGGGAGTTACTGCATCTGAGGAACCATATGGGTTAGTAGTTATTTAGGTTTCACTTCAATTGAAATACTTGTTATGCCATTTACACTCTGTAACCTTGTTTACTCTCGTCTGAGATTCAGACAGGCTGAGCCGAATATTTAATGTCTTTTAAATATAGCGAGTGTGGGTGAATGAAGACTATCTTTATTTACCACTGTTGGTACTCTCCACTACTTACTATAAGAATCACCGTTTTGGTGACATGACAGAGTATCGGACATGAATATATGTATATTCTGGCTCCTGCCGTACATTTATATTTAAACCACCTTAGAGTGACTGACATATTTCCCTTTAGAGAAATTTTCTCTTTTGTGCATTTACTCATAACTATTGTGATCCTATTTCTCCTCCTACACATTTGGAGATATACAGTTTTTTTCGATTTGTAGTCTGTTTTTAACCATGTATTTTGTATTGTCCAAATAAAATTTGTACTTTTCTATGCCTTTGGCAATTCATATTTCAATAGTTTTTGACTCCTATTTCTCTTGTGTTCTATTCAATGTTAGTTGGAGTTTCTATTTTTACTGGGGAGCATAATAACCCGCACTCGCTGGTGACTTAGCCCATATACCTTTTAGTCCCATGAGACATATGTTGACAATATTGCACCAACAGTTGTCTCCTTCTCACCCAGCGTCTTACTTATGGTTTTGTAGCCCATTCCAGCCTTGTGCAGGTCTATGATCTTGTCCCTGACATCCTTAGAAAGCTCTTTGGTCTTGCCCATGTTGTAGAGGTTAGAGTCAGACTG
Source organism: Rhinoderma darwinii (assembly GCF_050947455.1). NCBI lineage: Eukaryota > Metazoa > Chordata > Amphibia > Anura > Rhinodermatidae > Rhinoderma > Rhinoderma darwinii. Next base: position 180,687,179 of record NC_134688.1, read on the forward strand.
ATTAATTGAGTCTGTGGACAGGAGTCTTTTATACAGGTGACCATTTAAGACAGCTGTCTTTAATGCAGGCACCAAGTTGATTTGGAGCATGTAACTGGTCTGGAGGAGGCTGAACTTTTAATGGTTGGTAGGGGATCAAATACTTATTTCTCTGTGCACAATGCAAATAAATATATATAATTTTGACTATGTGATTTTCTTTTTTTTTTTAATATATAATCTATCTCTCACTGGTAAAATTAACTTAGCCAAAAAATTCTAGATTGTTCATGTCTTTGACAGTGAGCCAAGTTACAAAATCAGCAAGGGATCAAATACTTATTTCCTTCACTGTGTATGTGTATATATATATATATATATATATATATATACATACATACATACACACACACACACACACACACACACACACACACACGTGTCTATAATTATATATATATATATATACACACACACACACACACACACACACACACGTAATATATATTATATATAGACATATATTTGAAATATGTTAATACTAAAAATTAATAATTAGGGAGGTTATATATCTATATCATATAGATATATACGTACATGGAATACATACGTATACACACATGTACTTATATAAATCTCTTCATATATTTTACACGTCTGTAAATTCAAAATACATTGATTCATCGTTAGGCTGTGTTCACACTGAGTTTTTTTGCAGGAGGAACATTCCTCCTGCAAAAACTGCTCCAGACGTTTTTTGAACAGTGGTTTGACAAAAACTCGTCAAAACACTCATCAAGGTGTTTTTTTTACCCTTCTGGCTGATTGAAATGGGGTTTTGGAGGCGGAAACCGCCTCAAAATAGGTCATGTCGCTTCTTTTTACCACGATGCGTTTTTTTTGCTCACGGTAAAAAAGCTTGTCCCACTCCCATTGAAATTAATGGGAGACATTTTCGGGCGGTTTTTGACAAGTTTTGCGGAGCGGTTTCCATGCCGAAAAACTCGTAGAAATACTCCGTGTGAACAGGGCCTTAGGGTTGTTTATAAATTTATTGATCAATGGATTAGTGGACTTTTTCTTTGTTACTTTTATTAAAACTGTTACAAAAAATAAGCTAAAAAAAATACGTAAAAAAATGGCACTCAAGTTATATACCACTGAAGAGGCATTTGCTCTCTTGGATTCTGATAGTAAATGGGGTCACTTTTGGGGGGGGGAGGGTTTCGCTGTTTTGGTCCCTCCAGGGCATTGCAAATGGGACATGGCACCGAAAACCATTATAGCAAAATTTGAGCTCCAAAACCCAAATGGCGCTCCTTCACTTCTGAGGGCTGCAATGTGTTCAAATGTAGGTTTATGACCACATATGGGGTATTGCGTAATCAGGATAAATTTCTTTACAAATGTTGGGGTGCTTTGTCTCCTTTATTCCTTGCACAAATTAAAAATGTCTATGTTTCTTCAGAAGAAATGTAGATTTTCATTTTCACAGACTAACGCCAATAAATTCAGCAAAAAAACTGTGGGGTTAAAATGCTAACTATACAACTAGATAAATTCCTTGAGGGGTGTAGTTTCCAAAATGGGGTAACTTTTTGGGGGTTTCCACTGTTTAGGTACCACAAGTCCTCTTCAAACCAGACATGGAGCCTAAATTATATTGTAATAAAAAGGAGGCTTCAAAATCCACTAGGAGCTCCTTTGCTTCTGAGGCCGGTGTTTCAGTCCATTACCGCACTAGGGCCACATGTGGGATATTTCTAAAAACTGCAGAATCTGGGCAATAAATATTGAGTTGCGTTTCTCTGGTAAAACCTTCTGTGTTACAGAAATTTTTCTATTACAAATGAATTTCTGCAAAAAAAATTACATTTGTAAATTACACCTCTACTTTGCTTTAATTCCTGTAAAATGCCTAAAGGGTTAAAAAACTTTCTGAATGCTGTTTTGAATACTTTGAGGGGTGAAGTTTTTAAAATGGGGTGATTTATGGGGAGTTTCTAATATATAAGGCCCTCAAAGCCACTTCAGAAATGAACTGGTCCATGAAAAAATAGGTTTTGGAAATTTCTTGAAAATGTGAGAAATTGTTGCTAAAGATCTAAGCCTTGTAACGTCCTAGAAAAATAAAAGGACATTCAAAAAACGATGCCAACATAAAGCAGACATATGGGGGATGTTAACTAGTAACTATTGTGTGTGGTTTTAATATCTGTTTTGCAAGCAGATACATTCAAATTTAGAAAAATGCAATTTTTTTGCACATTTTCTCTAAATTTCTGTGTTTTTTACAAATAAATACTGAATTTATCGACCAAATTTTTTCACAGACGTAAAGTACAATATGTCACGAGAAAATCTCAGAATCGCTTGGATAGGTAAAAGCATTCCCAAGCTATTACCACATAAACTAACGCATCAGATTTTAAAAAATCGCCTGCGTCCACAAGGCCAAAACAGGCTGTGTCCTGAAGGGGTGAACAGCACTGGCACCAGCTATATCAGCCGCTCTTTCTTCTGTTGCATATACAGAGCTAAAGAACCCACTTAGTAACTCAGCCTTCTCTTGATCCCCTGTGACCAACTCCCCATTACCACTATCTAAGGGTCCTACATGTTCAGACCTTGGCTTTTTTGCATTTATATACTTGAATCATTTTTGGGGATTTGTTTTACTGTCCTTGGTCACCTCCATTTCATTTTGTATGTTTGCTAATTTTATTACATTTTTACAGATTTTATTACGCTCTTTATAGTTTAAAAAGGCTACAGATGTACTGTCACGAAGGGTTTGTGGGCCCACTGGGCCATACCGCCTTGGCAGTAAAGCAGCTGGCCAACAGGGCGCAGGTGAATATCTATAGTTCGTATTGGTATCTGTGGCAGCTGAGACAGCAGCAGGGCAGGCTCGGCTTGGACTACGCAGCAGGTAGACGTCAGGCGAGGTGATGCAGGTCAGACGTGGAATACAGCACGACACGACTGTGGCACAGCACAGTGATCAACCAGGATGGTATGGAATGCAAGGAACAGGAAACACACTAGGAGACCATCACATAGACAAACTAGGAAACATCAACATTGCTCAGGCATAGAAGCAGCGGGCTGGACCCCTTTTATAGTCCAGGGTACTCATAGGTCAAAGTTCATCAAAATTCCAGTACACGCGCTGCCCCATTAAGAGCGGGCATGCGGGTGCGGGCGCACACTGCGGGATCCGGCTGAGCTGAGTGGAAGCGAGCGTTGGCGTCTCCTGAAGAGGCGGCTGGGGCCAGCGCTTGCCGACTTGTGGCTGCGGCTGTCAGGAGGGGATTGGAGCTGACAGCCCGCAGCCACGGACATCACATGTATCCTCAGATTAATATTTTTTTAAATGCCCTTTTTTTGTCATGTATTGCCCTTTTTACAGAAGGTGTAAGCCATGTGGGGTTTAATTTTAGTCGTTTATACTTGTTACCTATATGAATAAATTTTGCACTTTAATTACCCAAAGTAGATTTTTCCCACTCTATATCCTGAATTGCAGCCCTCATCCAGGGGAAATTGGCTTTCTTAAAATTAAGTATTTTTGCCCTCCCATCCTGTGCTTGTTTTTTATATTATAGGTAAAATGTAACTATATTGTGATCAGTTACCAAGGTGTAATGACGGGGATGGGGAGACAGACAAGTGAGCCCTAATCTACATGCCACTCAGTCCCTGCCTACTTGCAACGACCCGCCCTAGACGACAGGGTACAACTGGGCGACGGTCCCTACGCTCAATAAGTGCACGACAGACAAACAGACAAGGGTACACAGAGCTAGGGGGAGAAAGGGGCAGTTGCCCACGGCAACACCGTGAGAAACAAGAGAAGTGAACAAGCCGAGTCAAACCAGGGGAGTACGAGGTGCCAAACGCAGAGCAGGAGAGTAGTCAGCAAGTCGGGGTCAATATGAAGCAAGGACAATAGTACAAGAAGCTGCAGCAGGGCCAGGAAACCAAACGAGAAGAATCACAAGCAAAGGAGGAACAGGAAAGGCAGGTATAAATAGACAGAGGGCGGGAGCTAGCTTCGTCTTGCCAGGCTGTGATAGGTTCTCCCACTCCTAAGCCTGCCACCCTGAGTGGTGGAAGATGGAGTCAGTCTCACAGACATAGAAGCAGGTGCAGACTGATTATCTATGGGCGTTAACCCCGAAGCTGTGCCTGGCAGATCTTTTACAGTACCCCCCTTTTATGAGGGGCCACCGGACCCTTTCTAAGTGGACCTGGTTTACTGGGGAAACGAAGGTGAAACCTCCTGACCAATATCCCAGCGTGAACATCCCGAGCGGGTACCCAAGTCCTCTCCTCAGGCCCGTATGCTCTCCAATGGACCAGGTACTGGAGGGAGCCTTGGACCATCCTGCTGTCCACAATCTTGGCCACCTCGAATTCTGCCCCCTCAGGGGTGAGAACAGGGACCGGAGGTTTCCTCGAGGGAGCCAAGGACAGGGAGCAGCGTTTAAGGAGGGATGCATGGAACACGTCGTGTACTCGAAAAGATGGGGGCAACTCCAGTCGGAAGGAGACAGGATTGAGGACTTCAATGACCTTGTACGGCCCTATAAACCGGGGAGGAAACTTCTTGGACGGAACCTTAAGGCGCAAATTTTTAGACGATAGCCACGCCAGATCCCCGACCATAAACAAGGGGTTAGCAGAACGTTTTCTATCTGCCTGAGTTTTTTATATGCTCTGGGACGCCTCTAGGTTCTTCTGAACCTGAGCCCAGACTGTGCACAGTTCTTGATGAACGACCTCTACCTCGGGATTGTTGGAACTACCAGGTGAAACGGAAGAGAACCGTGGATTAAACCCAAAATTACAGAAAAAGGGGGAGACCCCTGACGAGTTACTGACCCGGTTATTAAGGGAAAATTCGGCGAGGGGAATGAATGAGACCCAATCATATTGACAGTCAGAGATAAAACACCTTAAATATTGTTCTAGAGACTGATTAGTCCTCTCAGTTTGGCCATTAGTTTCAGGATGGAAGGCAGAGGAGAAGGACAGAACAATCTCCAACTTTTTACAGAAGGCTCTCCAAAACAATGAAACAAATTGTACCCCTCTATCAGAAACAATATTGACAGGGACCCCATGGAGACGCAGGATATGTTTGACAAACAAGGTAGCTAACGTCTTAGCATTGGGTAGTTTCTTGAGGGGCACAAAATGGCACATCTTACTGAAGCGGTCTACTACAACCCACACCACCGACTTGCCTTGAGATGGAGGCAAATCGGTGATAAAATCCATGGAGATATGGGTCCAAGGTCTCTGGGGAATGGGCAAAGAACATAGTAAGCCCGCTGGTCGGGACCTGGGAGTCTTGGACCTAGCACAAACTTCACAAGCGGCGACGTAGGCCTTAACGTCTTTAGGCAACCCAGGCCACCAATAGTTTCTGGCAATGAGGTGCTTGGTACCCAGGATTCCTGGATGGCCAGATAGTGCAGAGTCATAATTTTCCCTAAGTACCCTTAGCCGGAATTGCAGGGGAACAAACAGCTTGTTCTCAGGAAGGCTCCCGGGAGCTGAACCTTGATCAGCCGCAATTTCAGAGACTAAATCAGAATCAATAGCGGAAATGATTATACCTGGAGGCAAAATACAAGCAGGATCTTCCTCCGAAGGAGGGCTGGCCATGAAGCTACGTGACAGTGCATCAGCCTTAACATTTTTAGACCCAGCCCTATAGGTAACCACAAAGTTGAATCTGGTAAAAAAATAACGCCCAACGAGCTTGTCTCGGGTTTAGCCTCCGGGCAGACTCTAGGAAAACCAGATTCTTGTGGTCGGTAAGGACCGTTACCTGGTGCCTAGCCCCCTCCAGGAAGTGGCGCCACTCTTCAAATGCCCATTTAATGGATAAGAGTTTGCAGTTGCCAATATCATAGCTACTCTCAGTGGGTAAAAACTTCCTGGAGAAGTAGGCACAGGGACGGAGATGGGTGAGGGACCTGGTACCCTGGGACAAGACAGCCCCCACTCCCACCTCGGACGCGTCAACCTCCACGATAAATGGCTCCATTTGGTTGGGCTGAACCAGCACCGGGGCCGAGATAAAGCACTTCTTAAGGACCTCAAAAGCCTGGACAGCCTCAGGAGGCCAGTGGAGGAGATCAGCACCTTTGCGAGAGAGATCCTTAAGAGGCTTAGCGATGACCGAGAAGTTAGCAATAAACCTCCTGTAATAATTAGCGAACCCCAGGAAGCACTGTAACGCCTTCAGGGAGGCAGGTTGGACCCATTCCGCCACAGCCTGGACCTTGGCAGGGTCCATGCGGAATTCATGAGGAGTCAGGATTTGGCCCAAAAATGGTATCTCCTGCACCCCAAACACACATTTTTCGGTCTTCGCAAACAGTTTGTTTTCTCGAAGGACCTGGAGCACCTTCCTCACATGCTCAATGTGGGAGGACCAGTCCTTGGAAAACACAAGTATGTCATCAAGGTACACTACAAGAAATACCCCCAGGTAGTCTCTTAAAATCTCATTTATGAAATTCTGGAAGACCGCGGGAGCATTACACAACCCAAAGGGCATGACAAGGTATTCGAAATGACCTTCGGGTGTGTTAAACGCAGTCTTCCACTCACCCCCCTCTTTGATGCGGATAAGGTTATTCGCCCCCCGTATATCAAACTTAGAGAACTATTGGGCCCCCTGAACCTGATTAAAGAGATCAGGAATCAGAGGAAGGGGATACTGGTTCCTTACAGTGACCTTATTCAAGTTTCGGTAGTCAATGCAAGGCCTAAGACCACCATCCTTCTTCCCTACGAAGAAGAAGCCAGCACCTACCGGAGAAGTAGAGGGGCGAATGTAACCCTTGGCCAGGCATTCCTGGATATACTCTCTCATGGCTTCACGTTCGGGACAAGAGAGATTAAATATCCTAGTACCAAATTGATTGCGCAATCATATTCTCTATGAGGAGGTAACACTTCGGAGGCCTCCTTAGAGAAAACATCGGCGAAGTCCTGAACAAACTCAGGTAGCGTGTTCACCTCCTCAGGGGGAGAAATAGAATTAACAGAAAAACATGATGTCAAGCATTCATTACCCCACTTGGTAAGGTCCCCAGAATTCCAGTCAAAGGTGGGATTATGCAACTGCAACCAGGGACGGCCTAAAACCAAATCGGACGATAATCCTTGCATTAACAGTACAGAGCACTGCTCCAAATGCATGGAGCGAACAAGGAGTTAAAAAACAGGGGTATGCTGTGTAAAATAACCATTAGCAAGAGGAGTGGAGTCGATACCCACTACCGGGACAGGTTTAGGCAAATCAATCAAAGGCATAGCTAGAGACATAGCAAATTCCACAGACATGATATTAGCAGAAGACCCTGAATCCACGAAGGCACTGCCGGTAGCAGACCTACCACCAAAAGAGACCTTAAAGGGAAGCAAGATTTTATTACGTTTCATATTTACGGGAAATACCTGTGCGCCCAAGTGACCTCCCCGATGATCATTTAGGCGCGGAAGTTCTCTGGCTTTATTCTTACGCTTAGGACAGTTGTTCACTTCATCCCCACAGTAGAAGCAGAGACCATTCTTCCTGCGGAAATCTCTACGTTGTTGGGGGGACACGGAGGCCCCGAGTTGCATAGGTACCTCTGAGTCTTCCGGGGAGGAACGAAGCAACGGAACCTCGGGAGGCATCATGGGGGAGTCAGAGGAGAGAACATCAAGACGTTCAAGTCGTCGTTCCCTGAGACGTTGGTCAAGTCGTACCGAAAAAGCCATAACCTGGTCTAGGGAGTCAGAAGAGGGATAACTAACTAGCAGATCTTTCAGGGCGTTCGACAGACCCAACCTAAACTGGCACCTTAAGGCAGGGTCATTCCACCGAGAAGCTACGCACCACTTCCTAAAGTCAGAGCAATACTCCTCAACAGGTCTCTACCCTGACGTAAGGTCACCAGCTGACTCTCGGCAAAAGCAGTCGTCAGTCTCGTCATAGATGAGTCCGAGAGCAGAAAAGAAAAGATCAACGGAGGAAAGTTCAGGGGCGTCAGGAGCCAAGGAGAAGGCCCACTCTTTGGGCCCTTCCTGGAGCCGGGACATAATTATACCCACCCGCTGGCTCTCAGAACCTGAGGAGTGGGGCTTTAAATGAAAATAGAGCCTACAACTCTCCCGAAAGGAGAGAAAAGTCTTCCGGTCCCCTGAGAACCGGTCGGGCAACTTGAGGTGGGGTTCAAGAGGTGAGGTGAGGGGGACTACCATGGTTGCATCAGGCTGGTTGACCCTCTGAGCCAGGGCCTGGACCTGTAGGGAGAGACCCTGCATTTGCTGAGCCAGGGTCTCAAGGGGGTCCATAGTGGTGTCAGGGACCAGGCTAGACTAGGTATGGCTTGTGATTATGTAATGACGGGGGTGGGGAGACAGACAAGTGAGCCCTAATCTACCCGCCACTGAGTCCCTGCCTACTTGCAACGACCCGCCCTAGGCGACGGGGTACAACTGGGTGACGGTCCCTACGCTCAATAAGTGCACGACAGACAAACAGACAAGGGTACACAGAGCTAGGGGGAGAAAGGGGCAGTAGTTGCCCACGGCAACACCGTGAGCAACAAGAGAAGTTAACAAGCCGAGTCAAACCAGGAGAGTACGAGGTGCCAAAACGCAGAGCAGGAGACTAGTGAACAAACCGAGTCAAACCAGGAGTGTACGAGGTACCAAACGCAGAGCAGGAGAGTAGTCAGCAAGCCGGGGTTAATATGAAGCAAGGACAATAGTACAAGAAGCTGCAGCAGGGCCAGGAAACCAAACGAGAAGAATCACAAGCAAAGGAGGAACAGGAAAGGCAGGTATAAAAAGACAGAGGGCGGGAGCTAGCTCCGTCTGGCCAGGCTGTGATAGGTTCACCCACTCCTAAGCCTGCCACCCTGAGTGGTGGAAGATGGAGTCAGTCTCACAGACATAGAAGCAGGTGCAGACTGATTATCTATGGGCGTTAACCCCGAAGCTGTGCCTGGCAGATCCTTTACACAAGGTTTTCACGAACATTTACATTCCCATGTTAAAACATAGAACAGGGTGTTAGAAATTTTTATATGTCATAAAATAGCATCAAAATACGTAGCTGGAGTACTGCAATGTACAGCGTATAATCCGGTGGATGCATTCTCATCTCTGTCCCAATTTGTTTCCTAATAACGAATATTTTGCAAAAGATTTGCAGTTGTTTAAAACAAATACGCTTTTAAATACATTTTATGGAATTTAACATTTCTGCAAGAAGATGTGGTAAATATAACGGCTACTGTACATGAAGTTGAGGAACCAATTAAATCATTGTTGTCTCCTAATGACTATCTTTAGTTAAGAATAAACTGGAACAGATATCAACCAGGGAGCATTCGGAAGTGGAACGCCCTTTAGAAGGGAAGTCGCATCGAGATCTGGAGGATTATCAGACTGGAAAGGTATAGGATTGGCAAGGGAGCACCATATACTATGAACCAAGCCATTGAAGAAATAGGATACAAAGAGACACAAACTTCGGGTTCACCACATGTGAGTCTGACTCTACTGATGATTCTGTTACACAAGATTTTTTTTAGATCGGAAACCTACATCCTCGAGAAAACCTGATATATGAAGAGTTAGACACCCCCTGAGGAACATGAGGACTGTAAATTGACCCTCAACCAGGAAGAATACTCTGCGTCATTGAGTTTAGTGCACCCAAAGGGACATGAGAATTTGTCGTTGGTTGAAAGGGAGGCGTTTAGAGGCCTAATGTCTAACAATACTATTACACCGGCTGACAAGGGGGGTGCAGTGGTGGTAATGGATAAGTAGCAACATGTAAAGGAAATACGGAGACAATTAAGCAATGCACAAGTGTACAAGTAGTTGGCATGGGACCCTAAATTTTAGATAATAATAATTAATGAGTTGGTTGAAAGAGCCTTATGTGAGTGTTTTATAATTAAAAGTTGGTAATTTTCTGAAGGCGATATTACCAGTGACACCCATATTATATATTCCACCCAAAAGCCACAAGAGCATATTCAACCCTCTGGGAAGACCAATAACTTTTGGTAGGGAATCGATCTTCAACACTATTGATATCTTTTTGATAAAGTGCTCTGTTGTTTTGCCACCACTGCTCCCTCCTACATCAGAGATACATCTGACTTTCTGGTAAAGGTAAATGCTATTTCTTTACCTAATCATTACTATTTGGTCTCTTTCAGTGTGGTGTCACTATACACCTCAATTGTACACAATTAGGTACTGGGGGCGGTCTCTGTGGCGCTTACCGGCTCAGGATACACCCCATCTTGTGCACAATTTAACCTATTGAGGTTAGTACTCAGAAGGATTTTAATTTTTATAAAACTTATTTTTGCAATGTAGGGGTAAAGTGATGTACTCCTTTGTGTCACCTACATATGCTAACATCTTTATGCCATTATTTGAGGTTAAATTTAAGTATTGGTATGAATTTCTAGAGTGTGTACTGTGCTTATGGCAATACATGATATACTTATGATCTGGACTGGGGGTGAGCTGAATTTATAGAGTTTTCACACTATGTTAAATGTGCAATGTAAAGAATTACAATTTATGATGACAGGATTGAGGGAATCTCTGCAATTTTAGGGATACAATAGTATAGCAGTGTTCTCTTTCTCTCCCTGTGCTGTGGTTCTGGCCATGAAATGGTTTGCCCTAACTCACAGCACAGGACGATCATGCGCAGTGCATCGCGCTCCTATTAGCAATGTCTAACAGGGGCACAAGAGTAGAGTGGGAGGGGCAGGGAAAACAAGCACAAAGGCTGATGGGAAATGCAGTATTGAAATGTGAAATGGCAGTTACATGATGAAGGCTATAGTACCACCCAGTTTGTACAACGAGAACCGGGAGGACAGCAGTGGAATCTGAGTGACAAAAGACTGAAAGAAAGCCTGTAGTCAGGGTAAGAGGGCACTGGGGATTAGGTTTTCAAAAGTCCATCCCCTTTAAGACAAAAGAAAGTTAGTCATATGAATACAAATCCACAGTACATAGCAATAGTCTTCACAGCCAACTAAAGAAAACAGATAATAAAAAGTAAAATCAAGTAAAAGAACAGAACAAAACAGGAAGCAGAAGTCCTGGCAGACCTCAAATAGACAAAGAGAGTTTTTATTGGGGAAAGCATAACATGCGTAATGGAGTCGTAAAGAGGTAAGAATCGGAAATTTAAGTAGGCAGAGTTATGGCCTCAGGAGGATGCTAGCATCCCTTCCTTGACACAGTTATATCTAACCCTATTGATTAGTTCAGACGTAGTGGGTATTGAAATAGAAAAGAGGGGTTTGAAGGCTGCTCACCTCACCTTGGTTCCTGGTGCATCCAGACACCAACTTGAATGTAGATAAATTTTTCAGTAGGTGGAACAAGCACTCATCTGACAAAAGTCCTTTTTATTTGTAACAAGGTAAAAACATCAGTTCAAAAAACACAGAGCACCCAGAAATGTTGTTTTTTTTAAAATCTATTTGACACGTTTGAGTCCTTGGTCATTACACACATGGAAGTGAAAACTTGCTCATTTAAATATCCTACAAACCTCCATCCAAGATGGAAAAAAAAAAAAAAAAGGTCTCAGGCGGGTAAGAGAACAATTGGAGACAAAGATATATCTCGCAGGATATTCAGTTACATATGTATCCCATGCACAATATTTATACAAAAAACAATCAGTAATATGATACTATAGCAAAAATATAGTAATAACATTCAATAGTTTAAGACTAAGTCACTTCTGAAATTTAGACCCATAGGAAAACTGGTGTTCATCATAAGTATCCAAAACCCTTCATGGTTTAGAAGAGATCTTTTCTGGTCTCTCCGGTCTCTGCCCCTAGCAGGTAAATACACCTTTTCAATGCTAGTTAAACACCGGAGAAATCTCCCCCATGAGCACCATAAAAATGTTTGGCCACATTTGATGGATTTTTAACTTGAGGATTTACATATTTATCCACAATATTTTTTATTTCATTAGACTCTACACTATATGTGGTTACCAGGATGGGACAATAATTATTATTCGTTTTAGTTCTGTACCTATTTCTGATTTTATTTTTGAGAAGATCTGTTCTATTCTTTTTATTAGCTATAGTGGTGGCACAATTCTGATACCCCCTTGAACTCAATCTTTGTTTTATATTATGTTCCTCTATTTTATATTGTTCTGTTGTAGAGCAATTGTGTCTTGCTCGAACTAGCTCCCTTAGTGGAGTACCTTTAATTGTATGAGATGCATGACACGAACCTGCATGGAGCATGGCATTCCTTGCAGTATTTTTTCTATAAGTGGCTGTGTGAAAAGAGCCCTGTTCAATATGAGCTACAATGTTTAAATCCAAAAAGAAAACCTTTCATTTATCCCAAGTGTGGGTCAAAAATAGGGGGTATTGTGGTAGACTTCCATTATTTAGCATTGAGTATTTTAGCCACAGTAAGTGTATGAAATACAATGGTACCAAAAAAAGAATAAGAGTTTAATAAAATTGATAATAAAGAAATAAAAATTCGCAAGTAAAAATACAACAAAAAAAAACCCCACTTTTTCCCCTTACAAAATGTATTATTATGAAAAAAAATACACATAATTGCCATCGCTGGGTCCACAACGACCCAATCTAAAAAAAACGATTACCTTATTTAACCTGCAAGTTGAACGTCGTAAAGAATAAAAACCAATGCCAGAATTGCTGTTTTCAGTTCATCCTGCCTCTAAAAAATGCAATAAAAATAAAATAGGGGGCGTGGCTTGCATGCTGACAGCGCTGGCGGCTTTATCTTGTAGCTCCACCTTGTGCACCAGATAACTCAGCTCACCAGAGAACAGTTTTCTTCTTATCTGCTTCCTCGAACTGGCCTGATGATGGGGAGAGTAAAAAAACTGCAAGGTCCTGCTAAACTGACCAAAAACTTCTCCAGATCGTTTCCCAACACCAAGAGCACTCAGAGCGCGTCTAGGGGCTTGTCTCCCTCCTGCTACAGCTCGGCTGCCTCCTCTCCTAGAATGGCATCAAACGCTGCTAGCAGAAACCCGCCTCATTGTTTCCACAACCTCTGATGGAGGAAACACTGAAGCATCTCCTGGTCTCCCTACAAGAAGACATATTGGGTATGGTACAAGACATACAACGCGAGTTATCCCAAATAGGGGAGAGAACCTCTAGGCTGGAAGAGACAATGGTGGAGCCTACTTCTTCACATAATGCGCTGATCGATACCAATGAGGCCTTAGAAAACTATGTGGCTCGCATTGCTAACAAATTTAATGACATGGAAGACAGGCAGAATCACATTTATGTCCGATTGCGCAGTATCTCCAAATCTATGAGTACAGACAAACTCGAACAATTGCTTGAAGATCTGATTATGGCGGCCTTGCCGACTGCATCTTCTATGGGCTTAACTATTGATGGAATGCACAGGATCCCCAAACCACCTTCTACTCCCCGTGATGTACTTGCGAGGATACATTTTTATCATACCAAAGATGCCTTTTTAAGAGCCCCTGGGGTCTATCCTACGCCAGCAGATATATTCAACGGAATATCAGTTTATCCTAAGCTGTTGGCCGCCACCCTGGCTAAAAGAATTGGCATCAGTCACAAAATTACTCTGAGAGCACCAGATGAGATATCGTTGGTGATTCCTGGTCAAATTGATTATTGACCATGATGGCGCACAGCACATTAGCGGCACTCCTGCCATGGTCATGGAAAAGTTGAAGATCTGGGGCCTACTTTTGGATATAGCTCCCATTCCAACAATGGACCCTCATAAAATCGGATTACTCCTGATTAGACTGCTAAATGAGGAAGGAAGTTGTCAGCTTGGTGCTGTATGCTAACAACACGGCTAGTGTGGTACTGACTTACTTTTTACTTGCCCTGGTATAAATTTTTGCCTTTTGTCCAAAAAAAAAATGGCTTTCGTTGAACATTGACTCCTATGTTTTTTGTTTATTTCAGATGTTATTTTTTTCTTATATCAGGCAACCAGCTTTTCTATTGTATTGCATGTACCATGTCTTCATACGTCTAAGTATTTATATGCTACGCTAAAATGGGGGTACAAATTCTTTCCATTAATGTCAAAGGCCTTAACTCGCCCTTTAAGCACTCACTTCTTTGGACTGATACATTGAAGTCCAATTGTGATATCTTGATGGTATAGGTGTACTATCTTCTTGAGGTAGATACCGTTAGATGTAAGCATGCTAGATTTTCGCATATATTTCACACTACAGCTGTGAGAAAGGTGGGTATACTTGTTGGAATTAAGTCCTCTGTGGCATTTTCAGTTCAGAATTGCGTCACTGACGCGTTGGGTAGAGATGTTATACTTATATGCAAGATAATAAATATCCTATATACCAGGAGTGGGGAACATCCGGCCCACAGGCCATATAAGGCCTGCGAGATCATTTGGTCCCGCCCGATCCCACTCAGACCCAGAGGTGGGACCAGCATCCATCTGATATTTATGACATATCCAGTGGATATGTCATAAATGTCTCTGATGGGAAGAACCTTTTAAGTAAGTAAGTTGGATCAGTTTACTGCTGCAAGCAGTTCTTTTCAAAACTCACCATTGTAAAGAGTCGACTGCACTCTAGACTGACCGACGCAGTAGCAACGTCATCAATACCGGGCTAACATCTCATGCCTCACCAAAAAGAAGCAGTTCCTGCCATCTCATTAGGGGTGAGTTAATTAAATGCTTGACCAAACATAGCAAGGTAATTTTTAAGTTGATAATTTTGTATGGCCCGCAAATGATGTTATAAATATCCAAATGGCCCTTGGCAGAAAAAAGGTTCCTTACCCTTGTTGTATACTGTATACAATTGCTAATGTTTACGTTCGTAATGTACCAAGTAGTTATCGTACTTGAGATGCTTTTTTTTAAAGAAAAAACTGACCGATGTAGCACTGGGGGAAATAATATTAGGTGGAGACTTTAATATTCCGGTTCCGCTCAGATTGATTGTTGTAGATATTCTTCGTGCCAACGCCGTGATCTTAGGAAATTGCTGAAAGAAACTTCCCTGCATGATGTGTGGCGATACGGGGAAACAGATTATACTTTTTCATCTTCAGCGCTTATGTCACAGTCTAGAATAAATTATTTTTTAGTTTCTACTGCTGTACTTAACACCATTATTCAGTCTAACATTGGCCATATCACATGGTCTGATCATGCTCGACGTGGAAACTCAACCCCTATTTGCTTAAAGGCTATGTAAACCTTTGAGGGTTTATTTATTTAATTATTTTTATAATAAGGTCAATCAATGTGATTAGTGCAACTTTTTGATAAGTCTTTAAAATGTAATTAAATGTTTTAGATATAGCTGCTCTGTATTCTCTATACAGAGCAGCTGTATGGAGCGCCCTGACCTGAATCCGTCAGTCCCGCACCTGTAATCTATCACATCTAAGTCATGAAGTTAGATGTGATGGATAACAGGTGGATCCTGCGTGTCAGAAACATGCAGGACCCACTTTCACGCAATCCGTTAGTCCCGCAGACCTCATTTAGCGCTAAAGACAGCTGCTCTGTATAGAGAATACAGCGCAGCTGTATCTAAAAAAGTGAAACTCATTTTTAATAGAAACAAATTAAAAAGTTACACCAAACACACACATACTGACCTATTTAAAAAAAAAATGTCCCTCAAGAGGTTTACATAGTCTTTAACCCATTCCTGGACGTACTATTAGGTCATGGTAACTGCATAGTTCGCGCTACATGACCTAATAGTACGTCACAGGAGGATCGGCCATTTTGGCCGTCCTCCCGGCACATACAGGAGCTGTGACTCCTGCTGTCTCGTACAGCAGTTGCCGCAGATCCTTCAGCGGGGACCCCCTTAGAAGTCACGTTCAATAGCGATCGCGGCTTCTTAGGGGTTAAACTACCATCGACGGCCCGCTACATGATAGCGGGTGGCGATGGTGGCTATGGCAACCGGAGGCCTAATAATGGCCTCTGGCTATGCCATCTACGGAAGCCTAGTGGGTCCCACTATGCTTGCTGTCAGCGAGTAGCTGACAGCTCTAATACACTGCACTACGCATGTAGTGCAGTGTATTAGAAATGCGATCAGGGCCTCCTACCCTCAAGTCCCCTAGTGGGACAAAGTGAAAAAAAAAAGTTGTGCAAAAATGAAAAATACGTTTTAAAAGTAATAAAAGTAAAAATCCCCCTTTTTCCCTGATCAGTCCTTTATTATTAATACAAATAAACTATACATAATTGGTATTGCTGCGTCCGTAATGGCCTAAACGAAAAAAGTATTTCATTATCTATCCTGCGCGGTGAACGCCATAAAAGAAAATAATTATAAACCATAACAGAATCACAATTTTTGGGTCACTTCACCTCCCAAAAAAATTTAATAAAAAGAGATGAAAAAGTCCATGTACCTAAAAATGCTACTGATCGAAACTACAGTTCGTTACGCAAAAAACAAGCCCTGACACGGCTTTATTGATGGAAAAATAAAAAAAAGTTATGGCTCTTAGAATAAGGCAACACAAAAAGTAAATGACTTTCTATAAAAAGTATTTTATTGCCAAACTGCATAAGAAAAAAACAAAACTATAAACATATTGTATCGCCGTAATTGTATCGCCCCGCAGAATAAAGTGAATGTTATTTATAGCGCATGGTGAACGCGCATTATTTATAGCGCATGGTTGTTTTTTAGTCGCCACGCCTCTTAAAAATAGAAGAAGAACTGATCAAAAAGTCACATGCGCCCCATGAAAACTACAACTAATTCCTTAAGGGGGTCTAGTTTCCAAAATGGGGTCACTTTTAAGGGGTTTCTCCTGAACCGGTACCTCAGAAGTTCTGCAAATGTGACATGGCGCCCAGAAACAAATCTAGCAAAATCTACATGCCAAATTGCGTTTCTGAGCCTTGCCGTTTGTCCAACAGCAGTTTATGAACACATATGGGGTATTGCCATAATCGGGAGAAATTGCTTTACAAGTGTTCGGTTGCTTTTTCTCCTTTATTCCTTCTCAAAATTAAAAATGTGTACCTTTTATTGGAAAAATTTGATTTTCAATTGCACAGCCTAATTCCACAAAATGCAGCACAAAACCTGTGGGATCTAAATGCCCACCATACCCCTCGATAAGTTCCTTGAGGGGTGTAGTTTGCCAAATAGGGTCACTTTTGGGGGGTTTCCACTGTTTTGGCACAATGCATCTTCAAACCGTACATGGTGCCTAATAAAAAGGAGGCATCAAAATCCACTAGGTGCTCCTTTGATTCGGAGGCCTGTGCTTCAGTCCATAAGCAGACTAGGGCCACATGTGGGATGTTTCTCAAAACTAAAGAATCTGGGCAATAAGTATTGAGTTGCGTTTCTCTGGTAAAATCTTCTGTTTTACAGAAAAAAAAGTGAATTTCACCTCTACTTTGCTTTAAATTTCTGTGAAACACCTAAAGGGTTAATAAACTTTCTAAATGCTGTTTTGAATACTTTGAGGGGTCTAGTCTCTACAATTGGGTGTTTTATGGGGGTTTCTAATATATAGGCCCCTCAAAGCCACGTCAGAGCTGAACTGGTACCTAAAGAAAAGAGGCTTTTGAAATTGTATTCAAAATATGAGAAATTGCTGCTTATGTTCTAAGCCTTGTAACGTCCTAGAAAAAAAAAGAATGTTCAAAAAAATGATGCCAACATATAGTAGACATATGGGAAATGTGAATTTGTAACTATTTTGGGTGGAAACACCACCTGTCTTACAAGCAGATGCTTGAAAAATGCAGAAAAACTCAATTTTTTTTTATTTTCTCTAAATTTTGCTATTTTTCACAAATAAACACTGAATATATCGACCAAATTTTACAACTAACATAAAGCCCAATGTCTCACGAGAAAACAATCTCAGAATCGCTTGGATAGGTTTAAGCATTCTGAAGTTATTACCACATAAAGTGAAATATGTCAGATTTAAAAAATGGGCTCTGAGCCTTAAGGCCAAAACTTGGCTGCGTCCTTACGGGTTAAGTATGCTGAGCGAGTGAAGTCATATGATTCCATGTGTTAAGAGTTTTTTTCTCTTTAATGATAATTCTGATACTACCATTTCCAATTCATGGTGTTCGCACAAGGTGTTTATGAGAGGTAGCCTCATTCAGTCAACGGCCAGACTCAAGAGACAAAGAGAGCAACAACTAAAAATACTGTTAAATGATATTGCCCTGGTAGAGAGACAGCATAAAGCTCATCTTTAGGCTTCCCTCAGATTTCAGGTGGGATTGTTTTTGTTATATAAATGTGAACATACATTGAGGCGTACTAATGCACCTTCGCCTTCCTGGCAAAAAGGTTGAATTGTAGAGTAGCAGCTGCTTAAATTTTATAGAGGTTTTTCCCATCTTAAATATTTATGGCACCCGCACCTATATAAAAAACGGGGATCTCCTGAACCCCGTCTCGCCTGGTGCGGTGGCTGCTGGTCGTAGAATCCAGGCGGGGAATTGAGGAGAGAGGGTGGCACCTGCACACTGCTATCTTGATTCTGTTCAATGGGCGTTACGGAGACAGCTGAGCAGCGCTTGCTCGTCTGTTTCCGGAACTACTATTAAACAGAGTACTTGCCTGGATTCTGCGACCCCACCAGGCAATGCGGGGATTGGGAGGCCCCTGTTCTTGATATAGTTGAAGTCCCAGAGCTGGAACCCATATCTATCAGACATTTATGGCATAATCTGTGGATATGCCATAAATGTCTAAAATGGGAAAACCCCTTTAAGTTATGCATTACCAAGATGGCATGCTTGCTACACACCCACCAAGAATTGCTGATGCTTCTGCAGATTACCATGCTTTGTACTATTTAAAAGAGGATCCTGCTACATTACAGGCTTCCCCTATATTAATCTTGTTATTTCTGTGTCGCTGCTGATGCGGTCTTCAGATGACCTTTCTAACCTGAATTGCCCTTTCACTAATTTAGATATTTTGCAAGATATAAAAATATCTAAGTTGGACCTGATGGATATGTTGGGGAGTATTATAATGTATTTCAGCATTCCCTACTCCCCTATTTGAATTGCTTATTCAATCACTTTTCTACTTCAGGCAAAATTCCGCCAAAGATGCTATATGTCACAGTTGTCACTCCCTAAACCAGGGAAATCTCCACATTAGGCAGCTTATTTCCAGCCTCTCTCTAAGTTAAATACGGATCGTTAGCTCTTTTCTAAAATATTGGCCACCAGAATTCACAAATTATTACCTTCCCTTCTATCCCCAGATCAAGTAGGGTTTGTAGAGACAGTGTAGAGATGGCACAAGAAGAATAATGAATCTTCTCCAGGTAGTGAAGCTTTCTAAAACTTTCAGGGAATTCTTGTCTCTTAATGCTGAAAAAGTGTTTGACCGGGCTTTCCTGAAAGCACTTTTGCATAAATTTTGTTTTCTTGGGGAAATTGTAAATGCCATTATGGGTCTATTTTATAGACCTGCAGCCCAGGTTTTGGCCTCTAGGTTTCTTTCCAAGCGGTTTGACATTTCTAATGGCACGCATTAAAGGAACAGTGTCACCACAAAAAAAAATTTCATGTCAGTTTTATGTTAGTGTTTTATTAAAAACGTTTTTATTTATTTGTGTGTTTGTGTGTTACTTTTTTCTATTTTTACACTTTTTCTTTTTTTTTCCATTTCTGTATGTGTCGATTAACGACACATACAGACATGGAATACGGCAGCCACAGTCCCATAGGGACTGCGAACGGGGCCCGTCCCATCCACTTCTGTGTACGCCGTCTGTGTGGGAACGGCGCATGCGCCGCTCCCACACAGTCCAATTTGAAATGCGCGCCGTCCGGCGCCATTTTCCTGTGGACCGGAAGTCGCGGCCGGACAGTAAGATTACTACTTCCGGTCGCGGCTTCCGGACTTGTGCACTTGGACCAGCGGCAGCAGACGGAGCGGACGGGCCGGAGGGAGCAGGTAAGAGATTTCTATGTATGTTCGTGTGTGTTTACTACTGTATGTAAACCTACTACACTGTGTGTTAGCTCAAAAAATGGCGACACACAGTGTAGGAGGTTAGACCGTTCAATCCCCTCGTTTATCCCGGCACTAGCCAGGATAAAGGAGGGGGGGATTCTCAGAGCTCACAAGAGCGAGTGCTTTTTTCCCAATTTTGCAGCAAAAAGCAATGTGGTTGCTTTACCACATGCAATGCTGCAATTTTGGGAATAGCTCCATCTAGTGACCAGCACTGGGAAATATTATAAATTAGAATCTAATTTATAATATTTCCTGACTCGTGAAAAAAAGAAAAAAAATTTGAACAATGTTTAATCACCTACACACTAAATGTTTAATAAAAAAAAAAACAACATGTTTTGCTGGCAACACATTCCCTTTAAGATTGCCCACTGTCTGCTCTTCTTTTCTTCTTATAATGGAACCTCTGGCGGAAAGATTAAGGACCTCACCGGGGAGAAGAGGGTTGAGGGAGGGCACCAAAAAACATGTTATTGGTTTTATGCTGATGACGTCATTCTGTTTTTGGCCGGAGACTTCCTTGTCAGGGACAACTCATATTCTCATGGAATTTTCCTCTGTATAGTATTATAAACTGAATGTTTCCAAATCCCACATCTTGCCTTTTTATATTCCGGAGAGGAGAAAGCACAGGATACTTATGCATTAGAAATTTTAGTGGGTCCCCAATCATATCTTGTAGGGACTTTTATGGTTAGCCAATAAAGGTATCATACCTATTATACTTTTGTCTTTTTTGACACAAAAGTATTTAACATTTCATATTGTCTCTGGCTAACACGGTACTACACTATTTTTTACTGGGATTCTCTTGTAGAATACTATGGCCAATTTTATTACTACTAACTTTCAAGCCTTATTGGCTGAATGGAAAGCCGATTATGCAAACTCTAAACACCATCTGTCTTCAATTGCAAGAATTAATGCTGTAAAAGTGCTTATCTTGCCTAGGATACTGCCACGGTGCGGGGCATGGACCCACTGGGCCATGCCGCGTAGCGGGATGGCAGCTGGCCAAACAGGTATGGTACAGAGTCTATAGTCCAGAAAGGGTACCTGAGGCAATGTAGACAGTAGCAAGGCAGGCTCGGCTGGGACCAGGCAGCAGGTAGACGTCAGGCGTAGAGTAGCAGAACAGGCGTGGAATGCAGGACGACACGACAACAGCTCAGCACGGCAGTTGACCAGGATAGCACTGGATAGCATGGGATACCGGTATGGGGAACACTGGGAAATGGAAGACACTTAGGAGACCATTTGCAAGACAAACTTTGGGAAACAACAATGCTCAGGCGAGGATCAGAAGGGTGGTGGCCTTCTTATAGTCCAGGAAATCATGTGAGTTGATGATAATGGTCTTCATGTGTGCGCGCTGGCCCTTTAAGAGCAGGCACGAGCGCGCACCCTCCGGGGGAGACAGTCTCGATACCCGGAAGTGAGTGCCGACACCTCACAGGGGAACGACGCACCACAGCAGCAAGATGTCCATGGCCGTGGTCGTCGAGGGGTAAGTTAGAACGACGGACCGCGGCCATAGATGTTACAGTATCCCCCTCTTACGCCCCCTCTTCTTGGGACCAGAGCGGGAGAGAAACTTCCTCATGAGGACAGGGGCATCGATGTTCTCCTTTGGCTCCCAAGACCTCTCTTCTGGACCGAATACCCTCCAATCCACCAAATAAAACGTCCTTCCTCCCACCTTCTTGGTGGCCAGAATCTCCCATATCTCGAAAGTCCCTGACTAGCCACCAGGAGCCACTGTGGAACAAGGAGCCCTAGAGTAGTGGTCCTGGACCACGGGCTTCTGCAAGGAGAAATGGAAGGAGTTAGGGATCTTGAGGGTAGGAGGCAGCCGCAGTTTGTAAGACACCGGGTTAATTTGTAGCAGGATCTCGAAGGGTCTGAGGAACCTGGGAGCAAATTTGCAGGACGGCACCCTCAGCCGGATATTCTTTGAGGACAACCAGACCTTCGTACCAGGAAAAAACTGAGGAGGATCCTGTCTTCTAGTATCTACTTTTCTTTTCATGCAATCAACTGCCAGCAGAATAGAAGATCGGGTCTGTTGCTATATTTGCAGAAAGTCCCTGAAGGTCGAGTCAACTGCAGGCACCTGGGACATAGTAGAGACAAGAAGAGGTATTTGAGGATGTTGGCCGTAGACTATGAAGAACGGACTGGAGGTGCTCGACTCACTAGTATGGTTATTATAGGAGAATTCTGCCCACGGGAGCAGCTGCACCCAGTCATCATGTCGTCTGGAAACAAAGTGACATAGATAGTTCACCACAATTTGGTTAATCCTCTCGATTTGCCCATTGGATTTGGGATGATAGGCCAAAGAGAAATCCAACTTAACACCGAGGAGGCCGCAGAGTGCTCTGAACTGGACCCCTCGATCCGAGACATTATGCAGAGGCAAGCCGTGCAGACGGAAGATGTGTTGTATGAAGAGGTCGGCCAAATCGAGCAGCAGAAAGCAGGCCAGTTAGAGGAACAAAATGAGCCATTTTAGAGAATCGATCCACCACCACCCAGATCACACTGCAACCCGCAGAGAGAGGGAGATCTGTGACAAAGTCCATTGCAACATGCTGCCAGGGAGCAACGGGCACAGGCAGTGGTTGGAGCATACTAGCTGGTCTGGAGTGGGCAACTTTATTTGCTGCGCATACCGTACATGAGGAGACAAAGTCCATGACGTCTTTGGGCAGTGTGGGCCACCAGAACTGACAGGCGATTAGGTCTTGGGTCTTATGAACACCCGCATGACCTGCCAGCTTGGAACTGTGACCCCAGCGAAGGATTTTTCCTCTGTCTGCCAGATGTACAAAAGTGCTTCCTGGAGGAATGTCTCTAATCTGCAGAGGGTTCACAGAGAAGATTTAGGAAGAATCAATAATATTCTGTGGGGACTCCACAATGTCCTCTGTTTCAAATTATATAGACAAGGCATCGGCCCTCACATTCTTGTCGGCAGGTCGGTAGTACAGTTCAAACCGGAACCGAGCAAAGAACAATGACCACCTGGCTTGACGAGGATTCAACCGTTGAGCCGTCTGTAGATAGGTCAGGTTCTTGTGATCCGTGAAGACCAGGATAGGATGGACTGCGCTTTCCAGTAGGTGTCTACACTGCTGCAATGCCAGCTTGATGGCCGGTAACTCCCGATCCCCAATTGAGTAGTTGCGCTCTGCGGAAGAAAACAGCTTGGAATAGTGGCCACATATCACAGTCTTCCCTTTTGAACCTCTCTGGAACAACAGTGCATCCGAACCAACAGAGGAAGCATCCACCTCTAATGAAAACTGTAGGGATAAATCAGGGTGGTGAAGAATAGAGGCTGACGTGAAGGCTTTTTTTAAGGTCTCAAATGCGGCTTCTGTCTCCGGAGTCCACACCTTGGTATTCATACCCTTTTTTTGTGAGGGAAGAGATGGCGGCTGTCAATGACGAGAAGTTGGGGATGAACAGCTGGTAGAAGTTGGCGAATCCCAGGAAGCGTTGTATGGCCCTTAAGCCTTGGGGGCGTGGCTATTCCAAGACAGCCTTTACCTTCTCAGGGTCCATCTTGAGGCCCTGATCGGAGATGATGTAGCCCAGGAAGGGAAGAGATCTTTTTTCAAACACGCACTTCTCCAGCTTGGCATAAAGATGATTCTCCCTTAAATGAAGCAACACCTGGCGGACATGACTCTGATGAGTTACTGGATCTGGGAAAAAAATCTAAATGTCATCGAGATACACCACAACACAGATATAAAGGAGAGCATGAAAAATGTCATTGACAAATTCTTGAAACACCGCGGGGGCGTTACACAGGCCGAAGGGCATAACTAGGTATTCATAGCGCCCATCACGTGTATTAAATGCGGTCTTCCACTCCTCACCCTGACGAATCCGAATCAGGTTGTAGGCCCCCCGCAAGTCCAGTTTAGAAATATTTTTTGTCCCCCGCATGCGATCAAACAGCTCCGAAATCAAAGGCATTGGGTACCTGTTCTTCACCGTGATCTGATTGAGGCCTCGGTAATCAATGCAGGGTCGGAGGGATCCATCCTTCTTTATGACAAAGAAAAACCCAGCTCCGCCCAGGGATGAGGATTTACGAATGAAGCCCCTCTCCAGATTCTCCTTAATGTAGGTCAACATAGACTGAGTCACTGGTAAGGAGAGAGGGTATACTCTACCGCGAGGAGATGAATCAGCAACCAAGTCGATCGGACAATCATATGCTCGATGTGGCGGCAAGGCCTCTGCTTCCCTCTTATTGAAGACATCAGAGAACATAGAGAAACAAGAAGGCAACCCTACCAATGACTGATGCGGAGGAGACTGCGGTGGATGGATATGACCCAGACAGCGGTCGAGACACTTGGGACCCCACTGGAGAACCTCTCCAGAGTTCCAATCCAGGGCTGGGGCGTGCAAACGGAGCCAAGGCAAACCCAGCAGCACGGGGTTGACGGCCTTGGGCAGGACAAACAGGGAGATGAGCTCAGTGTGAAGAGCTCCCACTTGAAGTCTCAATGGCTTGGTCACAGACAAAACTGGGTCAGGCAATGGCAGTCCATCTACCTAGGCAATGATCAACGGCCTTTTCAGCAGGACAGTGGGAAACTGGAGAAGATCCACAAGGAAATTAACTGCAGGTAGGCAGAGACCGGATGGGGCTTCTCGCCAGCAATCATGGTCATGGGAATAAACCGTTTGGAGGAGAGTTCACGATTAAATGCAGTAGCACCCAGGTTTCTCTCTCCAACCAAACCTAGGCGTTGTTTTTTATTGGCTTTAGTGGACGTACGACATGGCCAGCGAGGCCGCAGTATAGACAGAGTCCAGAGGTGTGCCTGCGCTATTTCTCTTGTACAGACAATTTTAGGTGATCCACTTGCATCGGAACCTCGGGCAAGGCAGTAGAGGGCGGCAAGAGGGGTTGCTGGAAGTTGGACGCCAATCTAGGGAGCCGTCTCTCCTGTCGAACCTCATGAGATCTCTCCCTGAGCCTTATATCCACGCAGCAGAATCAGGTCGTCCAAGGCAGGTGGTAGATCTCGTGGGATAGACCATGCCAGAATGATGCCACCAAGGCCTCATTGTTCCAGGACAGCTCTCCTGCCAGGGTCCGGAACTGGATGGTGTATTTGCCCACGGAGGTGTCCCCTTGGCGAAGGTTGAAGATATCAGTGGCTGCCGACGAGACTCGCCCTGGCTCCTCAAAAACAGTACGGAGCAACCAAACAAACTCCTGGAAGTCTTGGGTCTCTGACGGTCTCAGATTGGGTACGCCCATGCCAGGGCCTTGCCAGCAAGTAGAGACACGATAAAGGCGATCTTGGTTCCATCCGACGGAAACGCTCGGGCGTGCAGGGTAAAATGGATATAGCATTGGTTCAGAAATCCCCTGCACGTACTTGCGTCTCCATGGAACCGAGAAGGTAATGGAAGCGAGAACCGAGGATCCGAATCGGAACCGCCAGGTGGTGTTGCGGGAGGGTCGATTGGGGGAGCTTGCATAGGAGCAGGAAGGGCAGCAGCTAGCCCACCTAGCTGCTGTACCATGGAGTACACTGCCACAAAAAGTTGATCCTGTTTGGCTCGGAGATCCTGCCGGTCAGCCTGCATGGCTTGGGAGGGTGACATGCCCTTAAATTAACCAGCGGGGTTCATGGCCTGAGCGTACTGTTACGGTGCGGGGTGTGGGCCCACTGGGCCGTACCGCGTAGCGGGATGGAAGCTGGCCAAACAGGTATGGTACAGAGTCTATAGTCCAGAAAGGGTACCTGAGGTAATTTAGACAGTAGCAAGGCAAGCTCGGCTGCGCCAGGCATCAGGTAGACGTCAGGCGTGAAGTAGCAGAACAGGCGAGGAATGCAGCATGACACGACAGCAGCTCAGCACGGCCGTTGACCAGTACAGCACTGGATACAGGTACGGGGAAAACTGGGAACTGGAATACACTTAGGAGACCATTTGCAAGACAAACTTTGGGAAACAACAACGCTCAGGCGAGGGTCGAAGGGCGGTGGCCTTCTATTTCCCCCTCTCTCTTTATATAGGACTATTGGTTTGATGACTGCATACCAGTGTCTAAATCAACTCCTTATTTATGTCTTCTTTGTGATCTGTGCTCTATTTCTAGTCTCCCCATTGTGGATCGTTCCTTGCATCCACTCCTCCCCGTGGGTTGATGGGGACCTGGTATGGGATGGCATATGCTTATCCTTGAGTGGCTCCCGGTCACCTCACAGGTTTTTTGGGGGGCTTTTTTCTTCCCATCTCCTTTCCAATTATGCTGTTCGGCTACTACACAACCCTGTCAGTATATTAGACTCTTTACCTGGGCGTGGATAAACAATATACAAACAAGCTCTAAACTTTGGCCATGTGTCATTTTTTTTGTTGTTCTCTTTCTTACCTCCCCCCCCCCTTTTTTGGTTTATAATTAGAATTTTTCCTTTTTCTTGATTTATTTTGTGAAACATCTGTCCACAAGCAAATATAGAGATTTTACTTATGAATTTTCTACCCAGCATTGGATTTGGGGATTGTAAGAATTTGCAATGTAATGTTTTCAGAAATGGAGATATTTGGATAATTTATAATATAATGGTAATTTTGATTTGAAATAAAATGTACAATATTGGTAGAGTCATTTTCTCTACCTCAGCCTTTATAAATTTACCTATTGGTTAAAAATTTATGTTAAAACACTGAATGGTATACTATACTAAATTATCGAATCCAAAAGTACTAGTTTAAGGGGATGACCCGAGATGTATAGATATGTATTTATCATGATTTTACAACCCTGAGAAATGTCTTCTTTCACCTCGAAAATTTATTGGAGTGCTAATTTAAATTGGGAATCAACCCTATATAAACTGTACATACCTGGAGGGCTATAACGGCTCTGAGGAAGTCCCGGAAGGGATGAAACGCGTTAGCCAATCGAATTCTCTCTTGACACGTGTGATTGACGTCACACACCGTGTACCTGTTCCGGACCCGACTCTAGGCTGGAACAAGCTTACTTCAACCTGCACCATAACTGAATGCGAGGATATGTAAAGGCAGACAGATCCAGACCAAGCTGCAAAGGCTATGATGAATATTGCGGTTGATTGAGGATTGTCCGGACTTTGTTCTAACTGGACCCCGTCCTGAAGGACGTTTTTGGGACCTGCGTTACATCTCCAATTTTAAGGTATTGGTGGATGAATACTCAACCACGAGGCTGGAATCACTGCTTGCTGGTTTCACCTGGGGAGTGTCTCACACATCTCTTCCGCAACTACATGAAGTGAACCTGATTGCATTAATCTCCTAAAGGGATTGATCTGCCTTTTTCATCTTGGCACATATCTACACAATCCGTTTATTTTACCTACATGTGGATGACTTATTCACTAGCCCAACATTTTCTATGTCCTGGAAAGGATAAAGACTGCTTGGATGCATGTATTTATATCATTGGTGATATCAGAATATTGAGTTTATTATAACATGGACATGTGTTTCTTGTAGTTTCTGATTTCATTGACTAATGTCAACAATTTTAATAATTAAATATTTTGTATTTTGTTACTAATATCTTACCCAAAGTGTGCTGGTTTTGTTCAACCAAGTTTCTTTTTCTTTGCCTTCTTATAGTCCAGGAAATCATGTGAGTTGATGATGTTGGTTTTCATGTGCACGCGCTGGCCCTTTAAGAGCGGGCATGGGCGATGCGCGCACCCTCCGGGAGACAGTCTCGATACCCGGAAGTGAGTGCCGGCGCCTCACACGGGGACGACGCAGCACAGCAGCAAGATGTCCATGGCAGCGGTCGTCGAGGGGTAAGTTAGAACGACAGACAGCGGCCATAGACGTTTCAGATACTACACTGCGTTCCAAATTATTATGCAAATGTTATTTTTCACAGATTTTCCTAAATATTCGATGCAAATGACAGTCAGTATAATCTTCAAGCCATCAACCATTGGAGTATAATGCAAATTTTATTGAACAAAACTCCTAATGATAGCAGATTTTTTTTTTAGAAGTAAAAAACTCAAAATGCACTGTTTCAAATTATTATGCACAACAGAGATCAAAACATTTTAAAGGTTGTAAAGAGAACTTGTAAAGGATTTGCCAGACACAGCTTCTGTGTCAACGCCCGTGGTTAATCAGCCTGCACCTGTTCCTAGGTCTGCTAGAGTGACTCGTTCTGCTACCATTCAGGCTGGTAGGCTGAGGAGTGGGAGAACCTATCACAGCCAGGCCAGACGGTCCTAGCTCCCGCCCTTGGTCTACTTATACCTTCATTTGCTGTTTGTCCTTTGCCTGTGATTCTCTTGCTTCCTGACTCTGCTGTTCCTATTGACCTCTGCTTCATATTGACCCTGGCTTTACCGACTACTCTCCTGCTCTGCGTTTGGCACCACGTACACTCCTGGTTTGACTCGGCTCGTTCACTACTCTTGTTGCTCACGGTGTTGCAGTGGGCAACTGCCCCATTTCCCTTAGCTTCTGGTTACCCTTGTCTGTTTGTCTGTCGTGCACAAATTGAGCGTAGGGACCGTCGCCCAGTTGTACGCTGTCGTCTAGGACGGGCCGTGCAAGTAGGAAGGGACTGAGTGGCGGGTAGATTAGGGCTCACCTGTCTGTCTCCCTACCCCGACATTACAGAACTAAAATGGTAATTTGTTGAATTTGCAGCATCAGGTGGTCATATTTACAAAAATCAAAAGCTCTTTCAATGAAAAAAAACTTAGCAGGCCAAGTTACATGTTAACATAGGACCCCTTCTTTGATATCACCTTCACAATTCTTGCATCCATTGAATTTGTGAGTATTTGGACAGTTTCTGCTTGAATATCTTTGCAGGATGTCAGAATAACCTCCCAGTGTAATGATGGGGGTAGGGAAACGGACAAGTGAGCCCTAATCTACCCGCCACTCTGTCCCTGCCTACTTGCAACGACCCGCCCTAGGCGACGGGGTACAACTGGGCGGCGGTCCCTACGCTCAGTAAGTGCACGAGACAAACAGACAAGGGTACACAAAGCTAAGGGAAATGGGGCAGTTGCCCACGGCAACACCGTGAGCAACAAGAGTGGTGAACGCCGAGTCAAACCAGGAGTGAACGAGGTACCAAACGCAGAGCAGGAGAGTAGTCAGTAAGCCAGGGTCAGTATGGAGCAGGATCAAATAGTAGAAGCTGTAGCTGGGCCAGGAAACCACACGAGAAGAATCACAAGCAAAGGAGGAACAGGAAAGGCAGGTATAAATAGACAGAGGGCGGGAGCTAGCTCCGTCTGGCCAGGCTGCGATAGGCTCTCCCACTCCTAAGCCTGCCATCCTGAGTGGTGGAAGATGGAGTCAGTCTCAGAGACATAGACTCAGGTGCAGACTGATTACCTATGGGCGTATACACAGAAGTTGTGCCTGGCAGATCCTTTACACCCAGAGCTTCTGTTTTGATGTGAACTGCCTCCCACCCTCATAGATATTTTTTCTTGAGGATGCTCCAAAGGTTCTCAATAGGGTTGAGGTCAGGGGAACATGGGGGCCACACCATGAGTTTCTCTCCTTTTATTCCCATAGCAGCCAATGACACAGGTATTCTTTGCAGCATGATATGGAGCATTGTCATGCATGAAGATAATTTTGCCACGGAAGGCACGGTTCTTTTTGTACCACGGAAGAAAGTGGTCAGTCATAAACTCTACGTACTTTGCAGAGGTCATTTTCACACTGTCAGGGACCCTAAAGGGGCCTACCAGCTCTCTCCCCATGATTCCAGCCCAAAACATGACTCCGCCACCTCCTTGCTGACGTCGCAGCCTTGTTGGGACATGGTGGTCGTAGCTTTGTTGGGACCAACCATCCACTACTACCATCCATCTGGACCATCCAGGGTTGCACGGCACTCATCAGTAAACAACACGGTTTGAAAATTAGTCTTCATGTATTTCTGAGCCAACTGCAACCGTTTCTGCTTGTGAGAATGGTTTGGGGGTGGCCGAATAATAGCTTTATGTACACTTGCAAACCTCTGGAGGATCCTACACCTTGAGGTTCGCGGGACTCCAGTGGCTTCAAATACCTGTTTGCTGCTTTGCAATGGCATTTTAGCAGCTGCTCTCCTAATCCTATTAATTTGTCTGGCAGAAACCTTCCTCATTATGCCTTTATCTGAACGAACCCGTCTGTGCTCTGAATCAGCCACAAATCTTTTCACAGTACGATGATCACGCTTAAGTTTTCTTGAAATATCCAATATTTTCATACCTTGTCCAAGGTATTGCACTATTTCACGCTTTACGGCAGCAGAGATCCTTTTTCTTTCCCATATTACTTGAAACCTGTGGCCTGCTTAATAATGTGGAACGTCCTTCTTAAGTAGTTTTCCCTTGATTGGGCACACCTGGCAAACTAATTATCACAGGTGTCTGAGATTGATTACAATGATCCAAAGAGCCCTAAGACACAATACCATCCATGAGTTTAATTGAAAAACTAATAATTAAATGTTTATGACACTTAAATCCAATGTGCATAATAATTTGGTACACGGTGTATATGAATTTAGACGTCTACATATATGTAAACCAATCAAAACTTCTTCACCAACTCCAAACTGATATGCTGCACTTTATTTGGGGATCTTATAGACCTATAGCTAACAAATCTGCATCGTACCCATCTATACGACACCGTGGGTTGGGGGTGACAAAACTACCCAGGTATTATAAGGCTAACTTAGTAATCAAATTAACGTATGGTGGCCACCGTCTAGTCCTCAACAATGACTGTATTTTGGAGGAGTCATTTGTTGAAGGGTCGTCTCAAATAATTTTTAGCCGCTCAAGCTCTTAAAACATTTGGTTCCCAACTAATGTTATCTACTATGCAAGCCACCAGTTCTATGTGGAGGTCTATTATACTTACAAAGAAGGTTTTTTTTTTTTATACCTTCCCTGACTGATATTCTTTCACTCATTTTTGGAATACCATATACTTTTCTTAGATCTTGGCGAATGGACTTCGAGAGGTATTGATACTTTAGCTCATCTGTATAACAATCCTTTATTCTTCTTCGTTTTTCCTAACCCTACTCTATGTTTTACCAGTTCTTGAAAATTAGACCTTTTCTTTCAACCATAGTTAAACAGCACCGTAATTCTCAGTATCCACTCATTGTTGAATTTTTCTTGAGAACAGGGATGGCCGTTAGAGGATTATCTTTGACTTCTGCTTCTCTAGGAGCTCAGACCTCTCCAAATAAAAATCAGTATTTATGGTTAAGTGGGAGGAGCTTCAATCCACGTACTCTATGGACGAGGGGTGAGAAGCTTTTTACTGGTCAAATTAAATGCTTGAATTGTACAAATCATGCAGAACAGAATAGAAAGATACAATTGTGATGGTATTTAACTCCTGTAAGATTGTCCCATATTATTCCTAATTATCAGTTTACATGTTGGCGAGGTTGTGGACATACTGGAACTACGCTACATATGTGGTTGTCTTGTCCTTATTGTCACGGGCACAGGGTATGTGGACCCACTAGGCCACTCCGCCGTAACGGGGAGGCAGCTGACCAGGTCACAATCTATGCGGAAGTAAATGGTAGACAGTAATGCTTGGGTACCTGAAATAGTCCGGGCGGTGGCTGTGGCTTCAGCACGGATGGAGGCAGGTGCGGCAAGTGGCGCCAGACGTGGCGGGCAGTATCCGATGAAGCGGTAGACACTTGACGTGGCAGATGACACTTGGCGTGGCAGAAGACACTAGACGTGGCAGATGGCACTTGATGTGGCAGATGGCACTTGATGTGGCAGATGGCACATGACGTGACAGATGACACTTGAACGCTGGTAGGCACAGGAACAATACGGAATACAGGAACGGTAACAGGGCATGGGAAATATCTGGAACGGGAGACACTAAGGGACCATTTGCGAGACAGACTGGGAAAGACTAACAATGCTCAGGCAAGGATTAGAAGGCCAGGGGCCTTCTTATAGACCAGGAAATCGTGGCAGTTGATAGTGATGACGATTTCCTAATTGCGCGTGCTGGCCCTTTAAGGCCGGTCGCGAGCGTGCGTACGCACCCTACGGGACCCAGCCGAACAGAGCGGAAGTGAGCGCTGGCATCTCCTAGGAGGGAGACGGAGACCAGCGCTCACAGATCCATGGCTGCGGGCGTCGGGAGGTGAGTAAACCCGATACAGTATCCCCCCTCTTATGCCCCCTCTTCTTGGGGCCAGAGTGAGAGAGGAACTTTTGAATAAGAGTAGGGGTGCTGAGGTTCTCTTCTGGCTCCCATAACCTCTCCTCAGGACCAAACCCTCTCCAGTCCACCAAATAGAAAGTCCTTCCTCCTACCCTCTTGCGGTCCAGGATCTCCTTTACCTGGAATACATCAGAAGGACTGCTGGGAGCAACTGTGGAACTAGAAGTCTTGCTGTAGCGGTTCAGGACCATTGGTTTCAGGAGGGACACATGGAAGGAGTTAGGGATTCTGAGGGTAGGGGGCAGCCGCAGCTTATAGGAGACAGGGTTAATTTGTTGCAGGATCTCGAAAGGACCAAGGAACCTGGGAGCAAACTTGTATGAAGGCACCCTCAAGTGAATGTTCTGAGAGGACAGCCAGACCTTAGTCCCAGGACGATACTGAGGCAGCTCTCTTCTCTTGGTATCTGCCTTTCGCTTCATGCGATCTACCGCCAGCAAAATAGAGTACCGGGTCTGTTGCCAGATTTGCAGGAAGTCCCCATATGCAGAGTCAGCAGCGGGTACCTGAGATGAAGTTGATACAGGAAGAGGAACTCTGGGATTTTGACTACACAATGTGAAACGGAGTGGAAGTGGTGGACTCACTTGTGTGATTGTTGTAAGAAAACTCGGCCCATGGAAGAAGCTGTACCCAGTTATCGTGCTGTGAAGAGATGAAGTGGCGGAGATAATTTTCCATGATCTGGTTGATCCTCTCAACTTGCCCATTGGACTGGGGGTGATAGGCAGAGGAAAAGTCCAAACTCACATCCAGGAGTTTACAGAGGGCTCTCCAGAACTTAGAGGTAAACTGAACCCCCCGGTCGGACACAATGTGAAGAGGCAAGCCATGCAAGCGAAAGATGTGAATGAAGAGACTCGCCAGTCGAGGAGCAGAGGGTAGGCCGGTCAGCGGGATAAAATGTGCCATCTTAGAGAACCGGTCCACCACCACCCAGATGGTGTTGCATCCTGCTGAGAGAGGAAGGTCTGTGACGAAGTCCATGGCGATGTGCTGCCAGGGGGCACTGGGTACATGCAGGGGTTGAAGCAGGCCGGCAGGCTTGGAGTGAGTCACTTTATTAGAGGCACAGACCGTGCAAGCAGAGACAAAGTCCAGAACATCCTTAGGTAGCGTGGGCCACCAGAAGTGACGAGCGATCAGTTCTTGGGTTTTACGGACACCGGCGTGCCCAGCTAGTTTAGAACTGTGTCCCCAGCGGAGAATTCTTTTTCTGTCTGCCAACCGAACAAAAGTTCTCCCCGGAGGGATATTTCTAAGATGCAGAGGATTGGTGGTGACAACGCAGGATGGGTCTATGATCGTCTGAAGGGACTCCACCGTGTCTTCCGTCTCAAATGATCTGGACAGGGCATCGGCCCTCACATTCTTGTCAGCGGGACGGTAGTGGAGCAAAAATTGGAAACGGGTGAAGAACAGTGACCACCTGGCTTGACGAGGATTCAGTCTTTGAGCGGACTGAAGGTAAGTAAGATTCTTGTGGTCGGTGAAGATCAGGATGGGGTGAGCAGCGCCCTCCAGAAGATGTCTCCACTCCTCCAGGGCCAATTTGATCTCCAATGGAGTAATAATGGAGCTCCCGATCTCCAATGGAGTAATTGCGCTCAGCAGAGGAAAACAGTCTTGAGTAGTAGCCACATACAACTGCCTTTCCTTTGGAGCTCCTCTGGAACAGAAGTGCACCTGCACCAACAGAGGAAGCGTCCACTTCTAGTGAGAACTGCTGAGATACGTCAGGATGATGGAGGATAGAAGCAGAAGTGAAGGCTTTCTTGAGGCTAATGAATGCGGACTCTGCCTCTGGAGTCCATACCTTGGCGTTTACACCCTTCTTGGAAAGGGTAGAGATGGGGGCAGTCAGAGAAGAAAAGTTCGGAATAAACCGCCAGAAGAAATTGGCGAAACCCAGGAACCGCTGCATGGCCCTTAGGCCTTGAGGACGTGGCCATTCCAGGACAGACTTTAACTTCTCAGGGTCCATCTTAAGACCTTGATCCGAGATGACATAGCCCAGGAAGGGCAAAGACCTCTTTTCAAAGGTGCATTTCTCGAACTTGGCATACAAGCGATTCTCTCTTAGTCGCAGAAGAACTTGACGAACATGCCTCCGATGGGTCATAAGATCTGTGGAGAAAATTAGAATATCGAGATAAACTACAACACACATATAGAGGAGATCTCGGAAGATATCATTAACGAACACCTGAAATACTGCGGGAGCATTACACAGTCCGAAGGGCATCACTAGGTATTCGTAGTGCCCATCGCGGGTGTTAAATGCCGTCTTCCATTCGTCACCCCGGCGAATCCGGATTAGATTATAAGCCCCCCGCAGATCTAGCTTGGAAAAAATGTTGGCTCCTCGTATGCGATTAAACAGCTCGGAAATGAGTGGCAACGGGTTTTTGTTCTTGACCGTGATCTGATTGAGACCACGGTAGTCAATGCAGGGTCGGAGCGATCCATCTCTCTTTTTAACGAAGAAGCCTGCCCCGGCTGGGGAGGAAGATTTTCGAATAAAACGCCTCTCCAATTTCTCCTTGGTATAGGCTGACATCGATAAAGTCTCTGGCAAGGAGAGAGGATATACTCGTCCACGGGGAAGAGAAGCATTGGGAACCAGTTCAATGGGACAGTCATAATTCTGATGTGGAGGCAACGTCTCAGCCTCTCGTTTGCAAAAGACATCCGCAAAACTGGCATACTGAGAAGGTAGATCGGAGAGTGACTGAGGCAGAGGGGGCACAACAGGACGGACTTGACAGGCAATGGCTACTGGAACCCCATTGAAGAACTTCTCCAGAACTCCAATCGAGTGTCAGGGCGTGTAGACGGGCGTGTAGTGTCATGGCAGACCCAGCAGGATAGGATTGATGGCCTTGGGTAGTACCAGGAAGGTGATCTGTTCTGAGTGAAGAGCTCCGACCCGTAGTGTCAACGGCTCTGTGATTAGCATGATCATGCAACGGTAGACCGTTCACAGAGGCAACTGCCAGGGGTCTCTCCAGACGGACTGTGGGTAGTTGAAACCGATCCACTAGATCCTGGTGGATAAAATTAGCAGCTGCTCCAGAGTCAACATAGGCGGAGGAAGGATGTGATGTCTGTCCGGTGACGATGGCCACAGGTATCGATAATTTGGAAAAGGTTTTAACGTTTGGAGACGTTCCACCTAGAGTTGCCTCTCCGACCAACCCTAGGTACTGGAGTTTCCCGGTTTTTGTGGGCATTGGCGCACAAAATGACCCTTGAGGCCACAATACATTCAAAGTCCAGAGGAGCGTCTGCGCTGCTTCTCCTGTTCAGATAACCGGACTCTGTCTACCTGCATGGGTTCCTCAGCTAGCGCACTAGGAGTGGACAATAGTGGTCTCTGGGCAGAGGGTGCTGGTCTGTGGGCGCGGCTCTCCTGACGAACCTCTTGAGAGCGCTCCCGGATTCTCATATCAACCTGGGTGGCTAACAGGATGAGGGCATCCAAGGTAGAAGGAAGGTCACAGGCCGCCAGTTCGTCCTTGATGTGAGAGGACAGTCCCTGCCAGAAGGTCGCCACCAGTGCCTCATTGTTCCATGCCAGCTCGGCTGCTAGGGTACGGAAGATCGCATACTCCCCTATTGTGGAGCCTTCTTGCTTGAGGGTCAACAGAGTGGCTGCGGCAGAGGATGTTCGACCCGGCTCCTCGAACACGGCACGAAAGGACTGCAGGAACAAGGCTAGGTCCGAGGATACAGGTCCTTGTTGCTCCAAGATTGGGTTCGTCCATGCGAGGGCCTTGCCAGCGAGGAGGTAGATAATAAATGCCACTTTGGCCTCCTCGGAGGGGAAGAGATGAGGCCGTAGTCTAAAATGCACCGTGCATTGATTAAGAAATCCTCTACATGCTCTGGGATCACCGTCGTAGCGAGGAGGAAGAGGCAGAGGAACTGAGGATCCGGAACAAAGAGGGGGAGCAACGGGCAGTGGCACGGCAGCAGCTTCAGGAGGAAGAACCAGGGGTGGAACAGCGAGTAGATCCAGACAGACCAGGATAGAATTCACCGCCTCAAGGAGTTGATCCTGACGTGTGCGTAGGTCATGCATCTCTGTCTGAATCTCCTGTACTGGGGTCTTGGGCTGGTCAGCGGGTTCCATGGCCTGAGCGTACTATCACGGGCACAGGGTATGTGGACCCACTAGGCCGCTCCGCCGTAGCGGGGAGGCAGCTGACCAGGTCACATTCTATGCGGAAGTAAATGGCAGACAGTAATGCTTGGGTACCTGAAATAGTCCGGGCGGTGGCTGTGGCTTCAGCACGGATGGAGGCAGGTGCGGCAAGAGGCACCAGACGTGGCGGGCAGTATCCGATGAAGCGGTAGACACTTGACGTGGCAGATGACACTTGGCGTGGCAGATGGCACTTGATGTTGCGGAAGACACTTGAACGCTGGTAGGCACAGGAACAATACGGAATACAGGAACGGTAGCAGGGCATGGGAAATATCTGGAACGGGAGAGACTAAGGGACCATTTGCGAGACAGACTGGGAAAGACTAACAACGCTCAGGCAAGGATTAGGCCAGGAAATCGTGGCAGTTGATAGTGATGACGATTTCCTAATTGCGCGCGCTGGCCCTTAAAGGCCGTGCGCACGCACCCTACGGGACCCAGCCGAACGGAGCGGAAGTGAGCGCTGGCATCTCCTAGGAGGGAGACGGAGGCCAGCGCTCACAGATCCATGGCTGCAGGCGTCGGGAGGCGAGTAAACCCGAGGGCCCGGGGCGCTACACTTATCTGGCTCCATTGTGGAACTCAGCATTTTATTTCATGTCACAAATTGCTGGCTTTAATATTCCACCTTTGCCTGCATCAGCAGTACTACGTTAAGGCCCAAAAAAATATTCTCCTTGACGTAAGGTGCATTTGAGCGCATATTTTGACGGCCTCTCGCAAGGTGCTCGTAAGTGGAAACTAGCTCTTACCCAACTTATGGAGGTGGTAGCGCTGGTGAACCGACATATGCAGCATCAGATGATAAACGCATGTAACTTGCAATCTAGGACAAAACTGTCTAACCAATGGGGATTGTAGATGGGGTCCACACGTAACCAGCTTGCCCGAATCTATACTAACCCCCAGACGAAGGCTTCCGGGCCGAAACGCGCGTCGGGGTGGACGCCAGTCACTTGCACTCTGTCATGGGTAAGAGACATGTGCACATTATGCAGTTTATTAGGATATATCTCTATTTCCCGTCACTCGCTGTACTTGTTCTCTTTGGAACTGTGATGTACTACTGTCCTAGACATACTGTGTAGACTAAATTACAAATGTGTATATACTTTTGATGCATTTGTCTCTCAGTACCTCTTAGTGACCCATGGTTGGCTGTTTGAACACCATTATGACTGTTACTTAACACAGGTGTGCTCAGCCTGTTCGCACAGTGTTGTTCTGTGTGACATGTGTTCTGGCTGTCCGTTGTTTCTTGTGGTTTACATCTCTATTAATTTTACATATGTGTTTATTTTAACTGATTCAATAAACTTTCATATTTTTTAACCCATTTCTCGTGTGTCAGACTCCTAGTTATAGGTTTTGTTGTATGACAGGTGTGTTGCCTATAGGTGGAGAAATCCCCATTTGTGACTATGTGTATATACACTACCTTTCAAAAGTTTAGGGTCACTTAGAAATTTCCTTATTTTTGAAAGAAAAGCAGTTTTTTTTCAATGAAGATGACATTAAATTAAATCAGAAATACACTCTATACATTGTTAATGTGCTAAATGACTATTCTAGCTGCAACCTTCTGGTTTTTAATGCAATATCTACATAGGTGTATAGAGGCCCAATTCCAGCAACCATCACTCCAGTGTTCTAATGGTACATTGTGTTTGCTAACTATGTTAGAAGGCTAATGGATGATTAGAAAACACTTGAAAACCCTTGTGCAATTATGTTAGCACCGCTGTAGTTTTGCTGTTTAGAGGAGCTATAAAACTGACTTTCCTTTGAGCTAGTTGAGAATCTGGGGCATTACATTTGTGGGTTCGATTAAACTCTCAAAATGGCTAGAAAAAGAGAGCTTTCATGTGAAACTCGACAGTCTATTCTTGTTCTTAGAAATGAAGGCTATTCCATGCGAGTAATTGCCAAGAAACTGAAGATTTCCTACAACGGTGTGTACTACTCCCTTCAGAGGACAGCACAAACAGGTTCTAACCAGAGTAGAAAGAGAAGTGGGAGGCCCCGCTGCACAACTGAGCAACAAGACAAGTACATTAGAGTCTCTAGTTTGAGAAATAGACGCCTCACAGGTCCTCAACTGGCAGCTTCATTAAATAGTACCCGCAAACCGCCAGTATCAACGTCTACAGTGAAGAGGCGACTCCGGGATGCTGGCCTTCAAGGCAGAGTGGCAAAGAAAAAGCCATATCTGAGACTGGCTAATAAAAAGGAAAAGATTAATATGGGCAAAAGCACACAGACATCAGACAGAGGAAGATTGGACAGACGAATCGAAGTTTGAGGTGTTTGGATCACACAGAAGAACATTTGTGAGACAGAGAACTGAAAAGATGTTGGAAGAGTTCCTGACGCCATCTGTCAAGCATGGTGGAGGTAATGTGATGATCTGGGGTTGCTTTGGTACTGGTAAAGTGGGAGATTTGTACAAGGTAAATGGGATTTTGAATAAGGAAGGCTATCACTCCATTTTGCAACGCCATACCCTGTGGACAGCACTTGATTGGAGCCAATTTCATCCTACAACAGGACAATGACCCAAAGCACACCTCCAAATTATGCAAGAACTATTTAAAGAGGCTCTGTCACCAGATGATGCTGGGGAACCTGCTCGATCCACTATATAAGGCTGCACCTCCATCCTCTTCTTCCCCAGTCACTTATTCCCAAGCACTGTAAACTTTCAGATTGGTTGCGCTGTGAATATTCGGAGAACGTGATTGGTTTATGTGCAGGGTAATGAACATACGGACGAGCAGTAGAAGACTGACTAAGGGCTGAGCATTTCATTGAATTCAGTCTTCTACTGCTTGTCTGTATGTTCATTACCCTGCACATAAACCAATCACGTTCTCCGAATATTCACAGCGCAACCAATCTGAAAGTTTACAGTGCTTGGGAATAAGTGACTGGGGAAGAAGAGGATGGAGGCGCAGCCTTATATAGTGGATCGAGCGGGTTCCCCAGCAGCATTTTAAAAAAACAGGATCCTGACCTGTCCACAGAGTTTAAGGCAGCACAGAGTATTTCAGGAGCCGCGTTCTTCTCCCGTAGGTAAACGGGGTAGCAGCACTGCGAAGACCGCACGGAGAATTCACCGGCGGTCAGGATAGAACGTAGCAGCTAGATGAGGGGAACACACCCAGCTGCTAAGTGAGACACAACAGGGCGCGCTTCCAACACAACCGTGCTGTTAGCTATACAGCTGACGGCTGTCAGCCGTGCAGTAGGATCTTGTGCGGGATGGTGACTTGCCAATCATGTGAAGGTGTTATTGAGGACAGGAGTGGAGGAGAGGTAACAGACTGAGAGCTACGTAATGGTAAGAGCAGAGTTCACAGCAACACAGAATATTTCAGGAGAGGAGCGTGCAGATGTTGAGGAGTGTAAGATGCTGCCGGGTCACTGATTGGTCAGCGTCATACACAAACACGCCCAGTTAAAAACAAAATACACGCCCAGTTGGACATAACGAGAAAAAAAAACGACCAGTTGTCCATTTCAAAGCTCATTTGCATAAATATAAAATAGCTCATAACTTTGCCAAAAATGAACGTTTGTTTTTAAAAAAAACGTTGCCGTTATCTACATTGCAGCGCCGATCACATGCAATAGGAGACAGGGGTTTGAGAATCTGGTGACAGAGCCTCTTTAAGGAAGAAGCAGGCAGCTGGTATTCTATCTGTAATGGAGTGGCCAGCGCAGTCACCAGATCTCAACCCCATAGAGCTGTTGTGGGAGCAGCTTGACTGTATGGTATGCAAGAAGTGCCCATCAAGCCAATCCAACTTGTCCCGATTACCTCAGCAAATTAACAGCTAGAATGCCAAAGGTCTGCAATGCTGTAATTGCTGCAAATGGAGCATTCTTTGACGAAGGCATAGTTTGAAGGAGAAAATTATTATTTGAAATAAAAATCATTATTTCTAGCCTGGTCAATGTCTTGACTATATTTTCTAGTCATTTTGCAACTCATTTGATAAATATAAGTGTGAGTTTTCATGGAATACACAAAATTGTCTGGGTGACCCCAAACTTTTGAACGGTAGTGTACATATCAATATGTAGACATGGTATTTGTTTTCTAAACATTGTCATTATTTTAGCTGGTTGCATCCAGTCATGTTGTAGTTTTGTGTACACACCTGCTATTTTTTTTTCTCCTGTTTATGAAATTATTTTGTATATGCTTGCTACGCCAATAAGACAGTGTTTTGCATGTATGTTTTACCGATCTTTTACTAACCTTGGTATGTGACATATGCTGCTGTTCTTATATCCTGGATTTTATATGCTGCACATACGGTTGGAAACAGAATGTCTTCTTACAATAAAAATGTATTGAACTCAAAAAGCGATCAAATAGCCAGCCGTATATATACAACAATGATGCCAATAAAAACTACAATTTGTCCAGCAAAAAATAAGCCCCTAAATAGCTACATCAGCAGAAAAATAAAAGTTATGGCTCTTAGAATATGGCGATACAAAACAAATACTTTATTTATTTTTAAAAGTGTTTTCATTGTGCAAAAGTATTAACCCTTTCCCTCTGCAGCAGTTTTTCATTTCCACCTTCCAGAAAACATGTTTTTTTTTATTTTTCCATCAATATAGCCATATGGGGACTTGTTTTTTTGCATGACAAGTTGTAGTTTTATACTACACTATTTATTGTACCATATAATATAATAGGAAACTAAAGAAAAAAGTGCTGGGCATAAAATTAGGGAAAAAAAACCAGATTCCTCAATTTTGTTTTTGGATTTCATTTTAACAACGTTCACTATGCGGCAAAAATGACATTTTTGCTGCTTGGACAAGCTGTAGCTTTTATTGGTACCATTTTTATTTTTATTCCATTTTTTGGTGGTAGATGATGTGAGCAAAAAAACAGCGATTCTGGCGGTTTATTTTTTTTATTGCATTCACCATGCGGGTTAAATAATGTTAGATTGTAATAGTTTGACTTTTACGGACGCAAAGATACCAGTTATGTTCATTTTTTTTATTATTCCCCCCCAGGGGACTTGAAACCAGCCTTCGTTAAATCGCTTGCACGATATACTGCAATACTAATGTATTGGAGTAGATCGTCATTTTTACAGGGCTTAATAGGAGCACAAAGATGGCAGATCTTGCTGCCATGACAACCTGCGATAGCTTCATGGTGGGGGGTGATGGGACTACCCTCCTTTTTCTAACTGCTTAGCTGCCACGGTGGCTATTGACTGCGGAATCTAAGGGGTTAAGCTAGTAGGATTCTGCTCATTGCAGTGAAGTGTCGGCTGTCACATACAGCCAACACACGCAAGGTATACAGCGAGACCCCTCCATACTTTCCTTCCAGGCTGTCATACATACACACACACACACACACACACACACACACACAATTATGACCACCAGCTAATATCCAGAGCAACGCCTTGTGCATCACGAACACCAGCTAGACAGGCTGGGAGTGACTCCATAAGGTGCTTGTAGGTTGTCTCGGGTAACTGGAGCCATGCTGACTGCAGTGCATCCCACATTTGCTGGAGAAAGCGTGGGGGAGGATCCATAGAGAAAATAAGATGATAGAGATGGTCCCACAGATGCTCAATTGGGTTAAAGTCTGGCGAATTAGGGGGCAGGGGGAAGTACTTGGGAGTATTGGTCGTGCTCTTCCAACCACTGTCAGACATTTCTAGCTGTGTGACATGTTGCACGTTTTGCTGGAATATTCCATTTTCCCCAGGGAAGACAAAAAGCATGTATGGGTGGACGTGATCTTCAACGATGGATTCATACCAAATAATCTTTACATCAATAAATGACTAATACATGTTCTATAAATCTGCTACAACAGACAGTGATCAAATATTCATCACTTCAGTATTCAGGTCCTGTTCACACCACATTCATGGGCTACGCAAATAGAATATATTTGGATAGAAAAGGAGCTTTATTCTCACTCAGTGATTACATACGGTTTGTTCTGAAGCCTCTCCTACGTTGTCATATTCCAGAATAGCTTTATATAGGGTATTTAATAGATGAGATGCTCTCACAACGTTTCTGGTGTCCGGAGGCACCTCTGCAATGCCAGTGCTGAAAACTTTATGCAGGAATTTGAGCTGTGCAAGCCGAGGCGCATTAACCATTATTAAAATTTCTTTAGCACAATCTAGAGTGCCGTCATATCAAATATTGTACAATTACCTTTATTAATAATCAATTTCTCAATCTCTGCAAGTTCTGCTTTAAACCTCATTAAGTATTTACACAAAGCCCACATAAAGGCCTGATATGTTCGGAATGGAGCTTCAGCACCTTTTTTGGTGGTTGGATGGGTCCCGAGCAATGAATTCTCAGCACAAAGACCGGTGACGTCATCCATACATTTCTGAACTCTGAACACAACTTGGCCATATGCGGCAATTTGCTCAAGCACAGACCTAAGGCAATTCAGATGAGAAAAATGAGAAATACAATTTTTACAAACATTTCAGTATTGGAATAGTGTAAAGAAAACCCATTACTTTATGCACTTTGTATTAACTTGAGTGAGACTTTGTAATGATCATTCCCACCCCATGTAAATAAGCAATCGTGTATAAACGACAGTAATCTTTCAGATCGTAACAATAATCGCTTGATGTTGAAGAGCCTACAATTTACTAATCCACGTCATCACAATATCATATAATCTTAAAACACTATCTCCAAATCCCATTCTTGTAATATGCACACTATAGCATGCCTATTCTTTGGAGAATTGTATCAGTCTTTTTAGTGTTCATGCCTTAACCAAAACTTATTATAGCAAAAACACTGTTGACATGATGGGAGCAAAGTCAATTTACTGCTACAGAAATCACGGATCCCTACAGCGGCCTATAAACCATAAAACTGTATGACTTATAAGTGCTAAGAAAACATGTTGAGCATGTGGAGATTTTATTTCTAATTACACGTGCAAAATCATCCGCAATCAATTTAGAAACGAGATAGGATAAAAAAATATGTTTGTAAACTTACATGTGTCATATGTGTCACAACGATGTCATTCCTGACA
Organism: Rhinoderma darwinii; assembly: GCF_050947455.1. Taxonomy (NCBI): domain Eukaryota; kingdom Metazoa; phylum Chordata; class Amphibia; order Anura; family Rhinodermatidae; genus Rhinoderma; species Rhinoderma darwinii. The sequence goes on from NC_134688.1 coordinate 180,730,847, forward strand.
GTGACTTTCCCATCATTTAAATGAAAGATGAAAAGCTTCTTCACACCTGAATGTAGCCTTAGGGTATGTTCACACTCCCTATTTACGGACGTAATTCGGGCGCTTTACGCCTCGAATTACGTCCGAAAATACGGCTCCAAACATCTGCCCATTGAAATCAATGGGGTTACGATGTTCTGTGCACACAGGCTTTTTTTTTTACGCGCCGCTGTCAAAAGACGGCGTGTAAAAAAGGCACCCGCGTCAAAGAAGTGCATGTCACTTCTTGAGACGTAGTTGGAGCAGTTTCTCCATTGAAAAACAGCTCCGTAATTGCTGCCGCGAAAAACGCCGACAGTGTGCACTGGGACCGACTCAGTAACTATACGTCCTCGTGTGAGAAGTAACCTCCCGCGATGACGTATAGTTATTGACTCGTGCCGGTAGGGGTTAAGAGGTTGTCCCACCACAGCAAGTGCTAATAAAACGATCCCATGTCAAAAATTAAGTTATGTACCAATTTAAACGCATTACAAAATCTGTATTAATCCATAGACATAACCTCTTGTTTCCTTATATGGCGCCCCCTGCTGTTTTGCGAGTATACCGCTGTGCAATTCCGTCCAGTAATGCTGTAGCTGGAGGATACACATGAGAAGTCTGTTTCCGCGTGCGTCCGGATCTAGACAGCACCTAGCGGCGGATTAATTCCGTAGATGCTCTTCGCCTAGTGTCTTTGACTGAGCTTTCTCACGGTATAGCATCCTGTGTGCAGTAGTGGATCCTTGCTATGCCGATATTCAGGACGTCATGGGATTATTTATAAAGGTTTATAGTGAGCAGAGCAGGGAGGGAGAATCATACTCCCGATATGGCGGCAGGGGAAGGGAGGCAGACTAACGGAATTATGGGGCTTGTAGGAAAGTGCCTCGCAAGATCAGTCACGTGTGCCTCCAGAAGATCCATCCTAATGTTAGGGGCCCCACAAGCTATCGCTTGAGGGACACGTGGTGGCACGAACCTCCTAAGGTTTTATATCCCTCTTTTCTCCCTTTATGTCTATATTTTTAGAATGGTACTTACCGTCTTGGCATCCACTGTGTAAGCTGTGGTGGTGGCACGAGGCGGTTCCAGATGTTTCTGTCTCCGGGCAGATTATTCTTTGGTTCCAGGTGATTGGACCTGGGTCAGCTATGCATTTGCATGAGCAGGTTCCAGAACTTTCTATCTCTAGGAAGATTTTCTGCTGGCACCAGCTGATGGGACATTTGAATTTCAAAGGCGGGAAAATGGGCCATAAAAAAAAGCTGTTCCGTCGTGGTCAAGCAGTTCGTTTTGAAGATTTGGACCGACGCCCACCCTCCCTCCTTCAGGTCTTTGATTTCCTTCTTGTTGCTATGTTTTTTTAGAAGGTTTTGTCACCCTGCTAATGCTGGGCAAACTTTTTATTTTATTGGTTTAAATATTGATATTTTATTAGTTTTCAATATATGGTTATTCTGTTTTTTTATTATTATTTTACCCTTAATAAACTTCGTGGCCATTTTTTATCCAAAGAAATTGTTGTCTGATTTATTCTAGTTGGTAAGTTTTAGTGGGGTCTGTGCTACTATGGGATTACTGTGTGGTGCATATCACCAGGGAAATTCCAAACTAAAAAAAAGGAGATGGAAAAGGTATTTTTTGAGCCAAAACAGCTCATTAAATTCACTTTATAACGCGTTTAGTTTTAATTAGCGGAACAAGTGGTGGGATAACCGCTTGAATTATAAGATGACCATCCAGAATATCATGAGATGGATAACAGACAGGGGCACAGGAGTTTGCACAGACAGACAGACCAAATGATAGCACATAGTTACCTTTCCATGATACTACAGGAGCAGCACTCTTCTTTTCCCCATCATCTAGTGGGGTCCTATCAACCTGAATTCCTGAGTCCTCCCTACTAAGGGTCTCTTGATCATCTTCCTCCTCACTAATATCAGACCACTCCTGAAATCATATTTAACTAGCAATCAGTCCACAAATTCCACTTTACCATAGGATACAAATGTTATAGTACATCCATGCGCACGGCTGATTTTTTGTTTTTGTGGGGTTGGCAGAATGTGTAGTGATACATTCTTATCATTGACCTTTATGGAACAATGGAGTGCACATACTAACAGTAATATTGTCGCAATACGAAGTCTACATGGACATAAGAGGAGATAAAACTTACCGGTGTGTCGTCTGCACTGAGACCAATGTCTTCCCCTTCCATCAAGTATTTTCCCCAATCAAATGGCTCCTCTTCTTCTATGATTAATCCACACAAACAGGTCAGGAAAATGTAACTATTTACATCGATTTGACTGTATATTCTCAAGTATAGGTCTTGTTTTTTAGGTTTTAAATAACATTAAAACAAAAACATTCAATACACAGTTATTAACCCATACCTATTAGAGAAGAAAAATGTTGTTTCTTTTGTAATATACTTATAGTTAAAAATAGTGTAGTACCGTGTTAGCCAGAAACAATATGCAATGTTAAATACTTGTCAAAAAAGACAAAAAGTATTGTAGGTATGATATCTTTATTGGCGAATGAGAAAAATTATACAATACTTTTCTCTCTTTTGACACAAAAGTATTTAGCATTGCATACTTGTAGTTAAAATTCTTAAAGTGTAACTAAACTTTTAACATGTCACAGGTCAGGTTTGATCGGCGTGGGTCCGAGCACTGAGACCCCCACTGATAGTTAAAACTAAGCAGCAGAAGTACTTGGGTGAGCGCTGTACCGCTGCGTTTCTGATCGGCTTTCCTCGGAAAGACGAGTAAGCGGTGTACAGATTCAGACTTTCTACTGAGCCCGTACACCGCTCCGAGGAAAGGCGATCAGAAACAAAACGGCACAGAACTCACCCAAGAACTTTGCCACTTCATTTTAGCGATTGGTGGGTGTCTCAGTGTTTGGACCCACACCGATCAAAACTTCTGACACGTCATTATGACATGTCAAAAGTTTTTTAAAAAGCTTATAGTTACCCTTTTATATCACAACATGCTAAAGTGACATTTAGCAAAGTGACAAACTCCTGCAGTAGCAAATGGATGGAAGCAAGGTAGTACGTTCATATCCAGCCCTCAAGGTGAACCAGAGTTGAGTGGCAGCATGGGAATGGAGAATTTTAACTATAAGTTTAGGGTATTTTGGGGACAACCCTTTTAAAGGGGTTTTCCCATCTCTGAAATTTATGGAATAGACACAAGATATGCCATAAATGTCTGATAGAACCAGGTCCCACCGCTTGTACCTGCATTTATCTTTACAATGGGGTCCCCTGACCCCTGTAATACCTTCTCCCGCTGTCGCTGCTCTCCGGCCACTGAGTTAGGAGGTGGACGGAGTACGGAAACAGCCAAGCTATGAAGTGAATGGGAGTTACAGAAACAGCATAGCAAATCAAGCTACGCCTTTTACGTACTGCCGGCCACCTCCTAACTCTGTGCCTGGTGACAGCGGAAGAAGTAGTGCAGGCTTCGAGAGGCCCTGTTCTAGAGAAAGAGGAGGGTCCTAGAGGTGCGACCTGCATCTATTGGACATTTACAGTGCTCAAAGAAATAAGTGGGTTTCCAAATATCTGCTTGCTAATTCAATAGTCATTTTTGGGTGAGTAAGGCAAACAAAGTAGAAGAGACAGTATGGCATAATGAGCGCCTGTCTAAGAAAAAAAATAAAAATGGAGTAGCTGGAATAAATAAAAAATACAACATAACATTATTACATGATAAACAACTACAGTGAAGGAAATAAGTATTTGATCCCTTGCTGATTTTGTAAGTTTGCCCACTGTCAAAGTCATGAAGAGTCTAGAATTTTTAGGCTAGGTTAATTTTACCAGTGAGAGACAGATTATATAAAAAAAAAAAAGAAAATCGCATAGTCAAAATTATATATATTTATTTGCATTGTGCAGAGAAATAAGTATTTGATCCCCTACCAACCATTAAGAGTTCAGCCTCCTCCAGACCAGTTACACGCTCCAAATCAACTTGATGCCTGCATTAAAGACAGCTGTCTTACATGGTCACCTGTATAAAAGACTCCTGTCCACAGACTCAATTAATCAGTCTGACTCTAACCTCTACAACATGGGCAAGACCAAAGAGCTTTCTAAGGATGTCAGGGACAAGATCATAGACCTGCGCAAGGCTGGAATGGGCTACAAAACCATAAGTAAGACGCTGGGTGAGAAGGAGACAACTGTTGGTGCAATAGTAAGAAAATGGAAGACATACAAAATGACTGTCAATCGACATCGATCTGGGGCTCCATGCAAAATCTCACCTCGTGGGGTATCCTTGATCCTGAGGAAGGTGAGAGCTCAGCCGAAAACTACACGGGGGAACTTGTTAATGATCTCAAGGCAGCTGGGACCACAGTCAGCAAGAAAACCATAGGTAACACATTACGCCGTAATGGATTAAAATCCTGCAGTGCCCGCAAGGCCCCCCTGCTCAAGAAGGCACATGTACAGGCCCGTCTGAAGTTTGCAAATGAACATCTGGATGATTCTGAGAGTGATTGGGAGAAGGTGCTGTGGTCAGATGAGACTAAAATTGAGCTCTTTGGCATTAACTCAACTCGCCGTGTTTGGAGGAAGAGAAATGCTGCCTATGACCCAAAGAACACCGTCCCCACTGTCAAGCATGGAGGTGGAAACATTATGTTTTGGGGGTGTTTCTCTGCTAAGGGCACAGGACTACTTCACCGCATCAATGGGAGAATGGATGGAGACATGTACCGTCAAATCCTGAGTGACAACCTCCTTCCCTCCACCAGGACATTAAAAATGGCTCGTGGCTGGGTCTTCCAGCACGACAATGACCCGAAACATACAGCCAAGGCAACAAAGGAGTGTCTCAAAAAGAAGCACATTAAGGTCATGGAGTGGCCTAGCCAGTCTCCAGACCTTAATCCCATCGAATACTTATAGAGGGAGCTGAATATTCGAGTTGCCAAGCGACAGCCTCGAAATCTTAATGATTTACAGATGATCTGCAAAGAGGAGTGGGCCAAAATTCCATCTAACATGTGTGCAAACCTCATCATCAACTACAAAAAACGTCTGACTGCTGTGCTTGCCAACAAGGGTTTTGCCACCAAGTATTAAGTCTTGTTTGCCAAATGGATCAAATACTTATTTCTCTGTGCACAATGCAAATAAATATATATAATTTTGACTATGTGATTTTCAGTTTTTTTTTTTTAAATATAATCTATCTCTCACTGGTAAAATTAACCTAGCCTAAAAATTCTAGACTGTTCATGTCTTTGACAGTGGGCAAACTTACAAAATCAGCAAGGGATCAAATACTTATTTCCTTCACTGTACCTGATACACAAATGCTAGTGAAGTCAGAGCAAAGAGAGGGAGGAACAGTGAATTACAGAGGGGGTCCAGTGATAAAATATCAGGTCAACTCCCACTAACCAGGTACTAGGACAATGTCTGCCCAGTGCTGGATTTGCAGGATCAATGGGTGGCAGATTACTGTTTATGTCTATATTTGTTGCCCTACACTGCTTTGTATTATTATATATTATCGTTAATGTCCTTTTGAAGAACAAATCACATTAGCGTCACAAAATATCACATTTCATTTTTTTTTTTAAACATCTGTCTGTGTCATTGAAATTCAGGAAATAAACAGAAGACAACACAATGGGAGTTACCTGCGTCCCCTCTATGCTGGGAAGAGGAAGATTAAAGAACTCCCCTGTCAGTCGCTTCCAGCTCTCAGCTTTACTCAGATCTGAATGGATCACAAACTTTTCATAGATCCTGTAAACAAAGCTAATTTTTTATGCTCCTTCATAGTAGTGTATATGCACGCTATAACAAATAAAAAGTTACCCATCTAGGGTCCTGTGTATGTTGTGGCTGCTTAAAGAGGCTCTGTCACCAGATTTTGCAACCCCTATCTGCTATTGCAGCAGATAGGCGCTGCAATGTAGATTACAGTAACGTTTTTATTTTTAAAAAACGAGCATTTTTGGCCAAGTTATGACCATTTTTGTAGTTATGCAAATGAGGCTTGCAAAAGTCCAAGTGGGTGTGTTTAAAAGTAAAAGTCCAAGTGGGCGTGTATTATGTGCGTACATCGGGGCGTTTTTAATACTTTCACTAGCTGGGCGCTCTGAAGAGAAGTAACATCCTCTTCTCTTCAGAACGCCCAACTTCTGACAGTGCAGATCTGTGACGTCACTCACAGGTCCTGCATCGTGACGGCCACATCGGCACCAGAGGCTACAGTTGATTCTGCAGCAGCATCAGCGTTTGCAGGTAAGTCGATCTTACCTGCAAACGCTGATGCTGCTGCAGAATCAACTGTAGCCTCTGGTGCCGATGTGGCCGTCACGATGCAGGACCTGTGAGTGACGTCACAGATCTGCACTGTCAGAAGCTGGGCGTTCTGAAGAGAAGAGGATGTTACTTCTCTTCAGAGCGCCCAGCTAGTGAAAGTATTAAAAACGCCCCGATGTACGCACATAATACACGCCCACTTGGACTTTTACTTTTAAACACACCCACTTGGACTTTTGCAAGCCTCATTTGCATAACTACAAAAATGGTCATAACTTGGCCAAAAATGCTCGTTTTTTAAAAATAAAAACTTTACTGTAATCTACATTGCAGCGCCTATCTGCTGCAATAGCAGATAGGGGTTGCAAAATCTGGTGACAGAGCATCTTTAAGTCAAGATACTGATGGAATCTACAAAGAAATGAAGACATACAGATGAGAAACTATTCCCAGGTCAGTCACAATGCAGAGGTGTACAATATTTATGGGTAACATCCATATGATCACCCTTTTGCAAGACCTGTGATGAACCCAAACTAATAGGACCAGTGGAAGTAGCTTCCTAGAGAAAGATCTGCACAGGAAATGTCCCACCAGCACTGAACGAGACATCTGTCTATGGACCTTTCCTCTATACCTGAGAGTAGGATCACAGGAGGACATCATGGTAAGTTGGTCATCAATATCTACTAATATGGTCAGATTTCTAGAAATGCTGCAGACCTACTCTTGGGTTCACCCACCTAATTTTACAGTGTGCCATGCGTCATATAACCCAAGGAGCTGTATGATGCTGAACAACACCAGGATATACAATTGGTGTTTGCATTGAGGAAAGGTCAGCAGACCCTGAAACATCAAGCATTTGTCTTCCATTCTTTGTAATGTCATTTTGTCAGACAGCTGGCATTAATGCATTGGTAAATCTGCCCCATAGGAATATTAACATATAAACAAAGAAAGTCAATTTCTAGGCACAACCTAGACCTCTGGGTTTGTCCGGCTGGCAAAATATATGGACATATTAAAAGGGTCTGACCTTCCGATATCCAAACGTTCATCGAATTGTGGCCAAATCTTTGTGTCTAGGTCTTCCTTAACCCCTTAAGGTCCAGCCTATTTTGGGACCTTTTCATTGCCACATTCCGAGAGCCATGACTTTTTGGTTTACCTGTTGGCGCAACTGTAGAATGACTTATTTTTGGCAGGAGAAGTTGTAGTTTTTATTTTCTCCATTTTGGGGTGCATATAATTATTAAGTAACTTTTTGCTTTTTTTTTGTACGCCCCATGCACACGGGTTGATACTACATATGGATACTAAATAAGTTTTTTAAGAAAAATAGGAGCCTATGGGTGACATGTCACAGGTATACATTTAGCATATAGGTCATGTGCTTTTCAATATATTAAATGGATACCATTATAGCCGAATAGTGGCATGCGTCACTCATAGACTATAACAATACCCGTTTAATGGATACATCAGGACCCCAGTTCTTGACGTATATGTTTATCTAATACCATTAAACTCTATGGTAATGGATGCCATTGTTAGGCATTTGTCAAAGCCCACGTTTAACGTATACGTTGGTAGATTTTTCTTGACGTACATCAAACATAGGAAAAAACGTCTTGTGAACATAGTCTTAGGCTCCATGCACACGACGGTAAATTTTGACCCATTCAATTCTATGGCTGACGGACACCTTCCCATATATTTACGGGAAGGCGTTCGTGCAATAGAAAGGCTCCGCAAAAGATAGGACATGTCGTATTTTTTTGCTTTTTACGGACCGTGCTCCCATACTTTATATGGGAGTGTGGCCCTGCAAATGTGGGTGGTTACGGGTACGGTCGTGTGAATGGGGCCATACATTCATGCGAAGAAACCACATACAGACCCAATACTTTTCAAAGCTGAAAGTTTGCAACAATTGTATCAAGTCTTGGCGATATTCTATAAGAATACATTGTAGCAAAACACAAGACTAGGAAGGTGATTTGTGCTGCTGATGCGTTGCAGCAAACCTTCAGCTGTGGGAATTATCAGGTTCTGCTCGGTATTTCAATGATAGATTCACTACGGAATGGATCCTAATGGATCTTATTGACTTCATGGGTTCACCGGGTGGCAAATTTTATGAATAGTGTAGAAAACTACACCATTCAGGCCATCAGAGAGCAACACAGCAACAATAACGTTCCACTTTAATGACAGCAAACAGAGATCTTAAAAATATTTCGGAATTGAAATACAAA